>NC_141154.1:58318031-58693031 GCF_053477565.2 Lygodium microphyllum
TCACTAATAAATGGTGGATACCACCACTCGGGCTATATTTATCCCCATGATTAAGTCCTTGTATTTTTCCATGTTATTAGTAAAAGCGGTGCCTAAATAAACTCCCATTTTCAAAACAACTCTACATCGAGGGTCTTTGATAAGCATATCAACACTCGCGTGCTTAGCAAGCCCTTGTGAATCTCCATCAAAATACAAAGTATAGATCCATGCTTCATTGATAGGCCATGCCATATTGATCAGTCTACTCATACTTATGATAGTCAAAGTCGAGCTGAGAGAGAGGATGTATGATAGGTACAATCCCTCCATCCTCACTAAACTCAATGGGGATGCTAGTAAGAATCCCATGACAATGGTGGCAGTAGATCTTAATATCTGAAGTAAAAGATCCTTCTTGCCACTTAGTGATATGATACCCTTTACTCCACTAGATCACTTGACCTTGGTGGTAATGTTGCTCTAAATACAGATGTTCCAGATAAGGAATGATTTTGCCCATTAGATTGCCTTGGCACCTACTGCAAGTTAAAGCTAGATCCTGGAAGACCTACAAAGGTACCAAGTCTGACATCAGCCCCTATACGTAATAGGGCTTCAACTTATTAAAGTTCACTTTAGTTTTAAAATCTACCCTCGGCAAATTTGCTAAAAGGGTTGTAGAGTCATTCTTTCCTATATGAACAATCTTATAAGGACCATCCCATTTGGGTTCTAACTTGCTGAGGAATAATTTCCAACTTGCATCATAATATAAAACTGACTGACCCTTCACAAATTTATATCTTTTAGCACAAAGGTCATGGGGTGATTTCATCCTCTTTTTCGCTACCTCTTGATGTAGCAAATCCTACAATCAGATCTCATCAAGATGTGTTAGGGAGGTCAACCTTTCTTGCAATGATTCCTCTTCTCCTAGAGAATGATTCAATGCAAACCTCACAGTGGGTAATTCAATTTCCAAGGGCAAGACACACTCTTCCCCATATACCAACTTAAATAGTGCGTGGCTGGTTGCTCTCTTGAATGTCGTATTATAAGCCCAAATAGCCACATGAAGTTTCTTGTCCCAGTCACGCTTACTCTCTGATACAGTTTTGGATAGAATCCCTACAAGATGTTTATTGGTACTCTCTACTTGTCCATTCACTTGTGGATTATATGGTGTGGTTTTATTATGCTTAATTTTCAAAGCTTTAGTTAAGGATTCAATGACCTTATTCAAAAAGCGTGTCGTGTGATTAGACACTCGTTCCCTAGGTGGACCGAACTAGCAAAATATTTGTTCCATAACGAAACTAGCTATTGCCTTGGCATTGTCCTTCATCCTAGCTCAAGGTTCAGATCATTTTGTAAAATAGTCCATTGCCACAATGATATAAAGCTTCCGCGTAGTAGACGAAGGATGCAGAGGTCCAATGAAATCAATGCCCTGCCTCTCAAATGGCAAAGTTACAAGAATAGGATTGAGTGGCCACTTACAATTTTCCCTAGTATCGTGTCTCTGACAAACATTGCAATAACATATGCAAAAGCATCTTGGAAAACCATCAATCTCACCAACAGCCAGCACACAAAGCTTTCTAGGTGGTAAGTCAGCTAGCAAAATGGCCTCCACATGCTGAATCATGACACTCCTCTAAGATAAAGGGTATCTCATCAGATGCCACACAATGACGATAAATCTCATCCACACCTTTCCTATATAAAACACCTACTATTATTGAAAAGTGAAGTGCTTACTACTTAATCTTCCTCTTCTTGGATTTAGAAAGATTTTCTGCTAGATTGCCTATTGATAGATAATGCATAATGGATGGATACCATGATGGAATAGAGGTTGCACCAATCTTGTATAAATCCTCACAGTCACTAATACCATGATGGATACCATGATGGAATAGAGGTTGCACCAATCTTGCATAAATCCTCACAGTCACTAATATCATGCCATTCTTCCTTAGGCTCACCAAAATCTACTAGGCACTCTACAATACCCTACAACTTTGGTAGCTTACTCCTAATCTCATAGTCAAACTCCAAAATTAACCACTTGGCTAGGCACTTTGGATAATTCCATTTTAACATCTTCAAATGCCTTCAACCAATGAATTAACGATTCGATGATAATATCCCACAGATGAAATGAAATTATGAACTTTCCTAGGGCAAGCTGCTAGGCTTAAGGCCACAATGACAACGACCTTTTCAAGGCTAGTAGGAATACCAGCTGCACTCACAACATAACCCAATAGCAGACCATAAGGGACCCTGAATACACACTTTCGAGGATTCAACGCTATATAATAGTCACGATATCGCTCAAAGCATGCACGTAGAACAATCAATTATTTTTTAGGAGTCATGGTAGCTGCCCCCAAAACATATATGAAAACCTTTAGCTCTTTAGGGGATATATCGGCAAAGGTCTTGTCCACTGTTCTTTGCCAACATCTAGAAGCATTACATAGGCCAAAAGCCATCACATGGTACACAAAAGTATCAAAAATTGTAATGAACATCATTTTTAACTCATCCTCTTCAGCTATGGCCATATGATTATAACTTGCAAAACAGTCCATGAAAAAGTATATCTCTTGCCCTGCCAAATTGATACAAAATTTGATCGATAAAGGGCAAAGAATAATAGTCCTTCACTACTTTCTTGTTCAATTCCTTAAAATCAACACATAAGTGGGCTCGGTTGTTCGTTTTTTACTTATTACTGCCGGTGAGAACCATTTTGTATGTTCAATTGGAAAGATTAGATGAGTCTTCCTTAAACATGTCAATTTCTCAAAAAGAGGCTCTCTCTGCTCAAAAGGCATATGTCTAACCTTCTACCTTATTGGCTTACCATCTTCTTTCAATGAGATTTCATGCATGACAATAGAGGGGATAATCCCCTTTAGTTCATCATAACTCCATGCAAATATATCCCTAAACTCTTGCAGGGGTGCTACATAATTTGCATGCTCATCAATAGATAACGTAGTGTCTAGTTGAATGGGGTAGGGATCATCAGGAATCCCAAGATCCAACTCTATCACATCAGCATCACGAATCCTATCCTTTGCCTCTATTGGATCATTTAGACACACTTAGTACACATCCTTAGTCGTAGAACCCTCTTCAGAATCACTAGAACTCGAGGCTTCAATAGCTGAAGTTCCCTTGAGTGCCTCCCATTCTATAGTGGGAGGTAATGCCCTTTCATCCTACGGGCACTCAGGGTATGCATCCAAAATTATTCTCTTTAATCCACATCCAAAAATTAATCAACCAACTAGGATATCCACCAAACAATTGGAATGTAATATCCACGGATGTCTAAGCAATAATTGATAACTTGACCTTCTAGCAAATCAAATAACATGGAAGTCAAGGACATTCTCAATGTTAGCAACAGTCACATGGACTTGTGTTACCATTCCTTGCGGTTGTCTCAAGCTATCATACCATCCATTTTAAAATTTTCGTGACAGATTTTTGGATTGGTAGACCCAGTGTCTCCAATAAATCCATACTCATAATGTTGTCTATCAAGATTCCATGGACATATGCATGCACCCTAGGGCAATGCTTCTCTACATGATCCCACCATTCACTACCCACTCAATGGACACCAAAAGGTTCAATGACATAACCTATTCGTAGGATTTTCTTAAACTCCTTACAAATGTTTGGAACTAGTTGTAGTAGATTCACATGCAGTTTAACTTCACAAAGCATGTTTGCTAGGTCAAATTCATAGAAGTTTGACAGTACTCTCTTCTCTTTCCACACCAACGGTTCTTTTGTCTTCTTGATAACCTTAGTACCCTCCTTTTCTTTCAATTTCTATTTTCTTTTGACCATAGGCTCCTCTAAAACACCCTTATTTTTAAGAGGCCTTGCATGGGCATCCAATCTCTTCTTGTGATCCTTGCTTAGGTTTAGGGTTAACTTTGCTTGTGCTAGGGTCATCTTTTTGAGCGTCTTTTAGTTTGACCTCTAGTTACTACCCTAACATTGCTAGGAGATAAACTCCCACTGATTGGCAAAGTTTCAAATAGACTTACCCCATTGGGCATTTTCTCAAGTGTGTCTTTACCCCTTTTCAAAATTTACTTAGAGCCCTCTCCTTTAGTATTCTCATTATTTGCACAATGGTTCACAGGACTAGGTTGTTGAAATTACCCTGCTGAAGAGAACTAACCCTACTTCAACAAGTGGTGGCTAAATGACTAAACTTCTCACATATATCACATTTGAGATTAGGAAAATTACGAGTGAAATGTTGCCCACCACACCACTTACAACTGAATCATGATGGGCTCCCATCATCGGGCTTTCTAGTACCCATCAGATTTTTTTGACGCTTTAAGAAATTAACATCTATAGCAATCTGGCAGTATTGCTCAGTGATCATATCTAGATAATGTTTCACCATATCTATTACCTCCTCTACAATATTTGATGCAGAGGACTCATAATAACCAATGGCTTTAGGAGCTACCCTCTCACTAGGTTGAACAACTTGCAAAGGAGTGGCTACTTGTACTGACACTTGGTTTACAAAAGGATCTCTTTGGCTTATAGTTGGCTCAACAACATTTGGAGGAGCTAGCAACAAAGGCGCATTTTGCATCATGCTTCCTCTACCACCATTCAAGTTGGTCATAGAAGTATTGATCGCACCTTCATCTCCACTAACCAATCCCAAATTATTTCTAGGACTAAAACTTGAATTTAAAATTGCCCTCGATGCGTAGGTTAGGGAACCTTAGACTCAACATGGGTCAATCCTTCAAAAACAAGTGCTATGCATCCAGGAGATAATTCTCATGGTACCACATATGAAAATGCAGATGCAAAGTGAATGGCATGGAGTGTACAAACAAGTAAACTTATAGATCAAACATCATGGATTGTGTGCAGACAATTCTTTTCATGACTTCACTCTAGTGCAATGCATCGTTGCTAAGGCAACATCGAAGTAATTTGTGCTATTGTCCATTTTAGACTTAAAACAAACAAATCCTATATGTCAAGATATGCATGATATCAGCATTTCAATAATATTCAAACTTTCCACAACCCTTTCCCCCTATCGCTTAAGGTTTTGTATTTGTTGGTAAGTGTAAAGAGTACTTTTTAAATGTGTTTTTTGTATATAGAAAGCAATACATACATAATTTAACATAAATAATGGGGATAAATTGAGGCTAAACCTCATGCCCTAGTCCCACCATATATTCACTGACATATTTGTAACTTTCTATACATTTTCCATGCATAAAATCCTTTCTTTTTATTTTTATTTTTTCATGATTTATCTTATTATTTATTATTGACATGTAGAGCTTGCATGAACCAAGAACCAGCATTATACTCCCATATGACTCCATATGAATACCAAAAGAACCATGAAAACACATAAAACCATCAATTTTTCCAAAATCCTGCAATTCTCGCATTGCGGGTTTTTTAATTTCTATTTTAATTATGTGAATAGCAAGAATCAATTGAGAATTTTGATTTTTAAAGCACTATAAATCATATTCAATCATTTGACACCATTTTTTATAGTATGCGCCAAAGTTTCATCATAAAACGACAAAATCGAGCACTTACACATTTAATTTTCTATGAAGCCGCACATATTTCAAAGTTAGGAAGTCACTAACACTCGTCCATGGTTACTGACACATCCTCAACCTTTGATCTGTTCTCTATAACACTTCAACATTATCATGCATCCAAAATCTATTGCTTCAATCCACCCCCTCTCACATAATTTGAGCCATGGGAACAAGGTGTAGAGAGGAGAGATAAATACTGAAATTGGAGGTTTTCATTCCCTTCATTATACTATGCATACATACAGTCGAATTGAGGCCTTCAACATGTAGATCGGGGATATGCATTCCATCCCTATGATGATCTTGCCCAAATCGAAAAGCCACGATCATGCAAATCGATGGGGCATCAAAAAACTGTGCCCCCCTCCCTCTCCATGCTGAGAAAATGTTTTTTAATCAAGCCCTTAGCTTAATCATAACTTTAGAAGTTAATCGGTTCAGTTTTTGCATGTTCACACTTCTCAAAAGTGGTTTCAAGAAGTCTTAGACGAAGAACCAAACGAGCTCAGAATCATGAATGGACTGGACGGCTGGCTTTGTGGCAACGAAATCTATCAACTTGGCCTCTATCATGCTTTTTTTAGCTCTTGAATTTGGTAGCTTCTTCTTAACGCCAAACCTTGCGGGGATTAAATGGGGGGTCAAACGACCTCCGATTGATGAATGGAGACTTGTGTTTGATTCCTAGCATCGAAATGCATCTAGGAAAATTCCAACTCCATGATTTGAGACCGTTTTATTTTCCATGAAAAATTACTCTTTTACACCTCCTGATGTCTTTTTACACTTTAACTTGGCTTTAAAAATCTACTCTTAAGCTCCAATTGGAACAAAAGTTGAATTCGACGAGAAAAAAAAGCTCAAAACATCATGTGGAAGACATCCATACATCCAAAATCCAAGTAGCATATATCTGGGAGCATTCGATCCAAGTAACTTGTAAAGTGTTTTACTGGAGTATCAAATAACCATACATAATAGTGAATGACAACCAATGTCAAGATTCAAAGCTCCAATCTTAGCTCAAAAGCAATGCAGAAGCATAACCAAGAATGTAATATGAACCATAATCATTATTGATACATCACCTCGAATAATCAGTAACACCCGAGAGCAATAAGCATATGCTTTTATTGATAACATAAGCTTGTCCTGGTTATTATAGCAGTAAAAAAACCTCTGTAAAATTAATCAAAAGAGTGCTCAAATCAGTCCCATAGCATTCCAATACATTGGCATAACATCCCCATATGATCTGTAGACATCCTAAGATGCATAATTGACCTCCAAACAATGAGTGAGATGCAGTCATGAACAATATGACAACAAACTGTCACAAATTTTGAATCAATGGTTGATCTCGAGAGCTTCAAATGAGGTGTAAGATGACAAGACCAATGTTGGGGAAGATTCCAAAGGTTGCCAAGTTCTGGGAGCAGTGCCAAGAGCTAGAGGATGGGGCTGAGTTGTTAGGAAGTGGGCAGCAACAAAAGGTGCAATTCACATTGTTGCTACTCCTACTTATGGTATTGAGTGATACTGAGCACTTATAGAGGCTCAAGAAATGGTCTTGAAGCTCGGCATCAAGCCTCAAGTGGAGGGAGCAATCAGGAAAGAAGTGGGAGCAAGATTCACACCTTGGGAAGAAGATGTCTGAACTGCCATGCAACCTTCAAGTTGAAGCTTTTCTCGGGATGAAGTGAACTAAAGTGGAAGAGCTCCTCAATGCCGATGCAATGAATTTGATACCATGGAGTGAGCCCTGAAGGGGAAGCATGGGGCGAAAGCAAGAGCTATGGTAGAAGGGGAGAGAGAGAGAGAGAGAGAGAAGATGGGGGAACTCCAACAGTCACAATGTGTGGTCGGCCTTCCCTTTATTCAAATATCACTGAAAGAATAAAGGATGAAGTGACAATGATGGGCACCTGCCACTTGTAGTGTATAAGTATGTGGGTATATTGGTACTATTAGTGTAACTAATACACGGGCAGCTAGGCACATGTGCCTTTACCCCCAACAAAATGTACTAGAAACTACTTCCATGACTACACTGATTAATATTATATATGAAAAATGTTGTCTCATGTGTTGTTATTGGCATGTTATCTACTATAACTTAAAAGGCTAGAAAGATGATTGTATGGCTATAAATGTTAGAAAGACAACTGTATGGCTATTACATCATTAAACCTTGCTGAAGGCAGTAAGCTTCATTAAGCTTCTATAGATGCTAGAGGTGATCTATTGCATACCATTGAGGCTAGTACTATTCTACACCTACAACATCTTGCTATAAGGTGTTGGATAGTGTTAACAAGGCTATTAATAGCAACTACTTTATTGAATAAATCAGTTGGATGAATGTGGCGGCAATGTATCCCTTTCTTGGGCAATCCATAGTTACTTTCTCTATTCAGAATTTCCTGCATAAATTTGGCATGAAATATGCTATAAAATGTATTGTTATTACAACATAATCTATTGTAGCTTAAAATGCTAGAAGGACAGTTGTATGATTGCACTTATTTATGGAAAGTAAAGCTAGAATAAGCAAATTAGATGGTTGTGGCAATAGATCCTTTCCTGGGGAGGCCACAATTACCTCTTTTTTTTAGAATTACTTGCGTAAATCTAGTATCAATTAAGCATACTAATAGGCAATTTGATTACATAAGATCAAAGTTCTCATCCTCAACTTCAATCCTAGCTATAGATCTCCTTGATTAGAGATTTGCAGCTCAAGTTATGTCTATTTTTGAGACTTTTTCCATGCACTATTAGGAAATTTTTTGAATAAACTTGCTATTGATTGAGTATACTAATGGGAAATTTAATTGCATATGCTCAAGCACTGGAACACCTTGATTGGAGCTTCCTAGCTCAAGTTACACTTGATTTCATACTAGTATATTCTATTGGATTTACACTTTTCCCATTCACTAAGAAGCATCCTAGAGATGATGAAAAACTAAGTTAGTCATATATAGAAAGAGGTGGAAATGGTCAAACACACACTACTATTGACACCAATTAGAGGAACAACAAGATCTTGTTCCATTTGATGACGATACTACCCAAAATGTGGTGGCTAGAGTATATAGTAGGCTTCTCTTAGCTCTTGAGCTAGAGCATGCAACGAGTCATATGCATGCACTTTAGCTACTTTAGCTCATGGAGTATACAATAGCTCATATGCATGGAGTAGTCTAATGTACAATACACATATATGATCATCAAGTATATAATAGCTCATGTATAGGCATCTATACAAGTAGCATACAAAATGAATTGGAGTTTACATGCAACTTGGCAAGTCTACAATATAGGCATCTATACAAATAGAATACAAAATGAAATGGAGTTTACATGCAACTTGGCAGGTCTACAATTAAGGCACCTATACAAGCATTATACAAATGAAATGGAGTATACGTGCAACTTGGCAGGTCTACAATATACAAGAAGATTATGAAATGAATTGGAGTTTGCATGCAACTTGGCAAGTCTACAATATACAACATGTCTTTGTTAGCATTTACATTGGATTATACAATGTGTTTGGATTGCATATGAAGCACACAACATGAGCACTTGCATAGGAGTATATAGTAGGCATCTCTCTACACTTGACTAGAGTATATAGCGGTTCATGTACATGCACTTGAATTGGAGTATATAGTAGGCATCTCTCTACACTTGAGTTAGAGTATATAGTAGTTCATGTACATGCACTTTCCCTACTCATGCTTATGGAGTATGCAATAGTTCACAAGCTTGAAATACCTATATGATCATTGAGTATATGTCACCTTAATTGCATGAAGTGTAAGGCATGACTAGGTGTAGAGTCCATATGCAACTTAGGCAAGTCTAAAATATACATAAGGTCTCTCTCAACATTTAGACTAGAGTATAATACAAGTCTAAAGTTCATATGCAACATTAAACATGAGCACTTGGACTAGACCATATAGTAGGAATCTCTCAATGTTGAGGACCAGACTACATTCCATAATGCTTGTAGTTGGCTTGCTCATTCTTGTGGTGTAAAGAACTACTCCTACTAAGTATAGATACTCATATGAATGTAACACTCTAGTCTCCAATACATAAGTCTTAGCAAGTCTTGACACTCCACTCTTGTATGTTCATGAAGTATGCAACACCAATATGAAACATACAACATGAGCAAATTATTTGGAGTTTACATGTAGATTGGAAAGGTTTAAGACTATAGCAAGTCTCTCTCAATAGTTCTTTTTTTGGGGGGGAATATGTATGTGTCCATAGTTTCGTATGTAATAACATGTCTATGAGTTCATATGCAACATACAACAATAAGCACTTGGGCTTGACCACATAGTAGCTCAAGTGCATATCCTTGGGATATTCATCATCATGGAGTATACGTCAAGTCATATCTAAGCACTTGGATGAGAGTATATACAAGATTATCTTTCTAAGGAAAGCATAACGTTCTACTAGTAGAATTTAAGTGAGTAATTTTATACAGTTCTTATCAATTGAGACCAAGCTCTATTTGCTTGTCCTTAATCACCTCTTTGATGAAGTGATAATGGAACTAAATGTGATTGGCCTTCACATGAAAGATCAAACTACGTGTCAATTGAATGGAACTCTAGAGTTCGAACACAATGTAGGAGTCATAGTGCCACCAAACAGCCTAACCATAGGGCCTCCTTGCAAGCCTCAATGGTTGGCTACAATGTACTCAGCCTCAGTAGAAGACAAGGCCATGCATTTTTTCACCTTGGACATCCAAGAAACAACAACCCTAGCAAAAGTGAAGACATAGCTAGAAGTGAACTGGATCACTATGTGGACATGGATCACTACTAGATACTTTAGCATCCTCTTGTGCCTTCTGCATACTAAGTGTTTTAATAGACGGAATCCCAAACTCCTTATCCAAGTTTTGTTCAGAGCCATTTGAATCAACATCAACATGAGAGAAACTTGATGATACATATATCATAAAAAGTGAGTCCCCAGCTTTCTCTTTACCTTTTCTTGACACCTATGATATACTTGGTGGAGTAACTTATGCCATTAATCTACCACTCCAAGGGTTTGAATACTATGATTATTTATGGTTCATCTAAAAATGATGTATTATATGTAGACTCAGGCGCCTCTAACTACATGACCGGAGAGTGGTTTAGAGAGATGTTCCATCCAAGGTATCTAGGCTATGTGGAGATAAGGGATGATATAGCTCACGTGATTACTTATATTTAAAATGTTCCATCCAAGGTATCTAGGCTATGTGGAGATAAGGGATGATATAGCTAATGTGATTGCTTATATTTAAAATGTTCATTTGAGTATGCAGGATGGTAAAACCTTGGGGAAGTTACTATATGTATATCCTCTACATCACGTGCGTTCAAGGCCTGTGTATAAATATCCTAATCTGTGAATTTTTTAAAAATAAAGCATAGCCCTTTTTTATTCAATCTGTAAACAACCCCTTTATATTACACCCTTCTATATGTAAAAAATGTATAAAAATTATATTTTAAAAATACATTATTTTGAACCCACATGATGCACACATATATTCATGAGTAACTTACCCGAGGGTAAAACTAAGTACTTGTGTGATGTGCTGCATGTACGAAATATTATAAAAAAATCAATTTCTATTTGTTAGATGGTAGAATAAGGATTGCACATTTGGCTCACATTTGATGGTTGTTATGTAGAAGATCCTAGAAATGATTGCAAGTTTATTGCAAAAGGGAAACATGTTAGTAGATTGTTTACTCTTGATGTAAGTTTACTTGAAATGGATATTGTCATGTTTGCACAAGGTTTAGGTGTTGTTGTTGATATTGAAATTTGGCATAAGATAATTGATAATATGAATGTGCAGATTGAAAGACATGTAATCAAAATAGATTATGGATGGCTTGCCCAAGTTTAAGGCTAATGGGATGCATAAAGTATATGAAGCATGCCAATTTGGAAAGCAAACAAGGCATGCATTTCCACGTTTAAAAAATGTATACAAGAAGCCACTTGAATTGATACATTTTGGTGTGTGGGGTCTTACAAAGACTCCAACTTTGAGTGGTTGCAAGTATTATGTTTCCTTTATTGATGATCGTACTCGTCACAAAGTATAGGTTTACTTTATTTATGAGAAAATTTAGGTGTTCACTCACTTTAAAAGCTTTAAGGCTTTGGTTGAGAAGGAGACATGGTTACATATTAAATGCCTAAGATGATCGGATGGAGGGAGAGAATATCTCTCCAATGAGTTTTTTAATCTTTTGTAGAAAAACAGTATATAAAGGCAATGTACATGTAATACTCCATAGCAAAATGGAGTTGGTGAGTGGAAAAACAGGCATATTGTAGAGGTAGCTCGTGCATTGATGTCAAAAAGAAATTTACCTCATTACTATTGGGTTGAAGTAGTAGCTACTATTGTATAAATTTTGAACAATGTCACATTTAAAAGTATTTGGATGGATTGCTTATGTGCATATTCCTAATGAGTTGCACAATAAACCAGATCCCAAAGTAGAAAAATATGTATTTGTGGGATATTATCTTGAGCAAGAGAGATATAGATGTTATAACTCTCTTATATGTGAGCTAAGAGTTAGTAAGAATGTTATTTCTAATGAAATGAGTAGCTGGTATAGTAATGTGTAGAATGTAGTTTGGGTTGATAAGCATGCTGCATAACAAAAAACTATTCACTTCTATCATCATTGTTTTTGCTACTGGATGCATAATTTGTCTTATTGCTTTTTTCCATTTCTAATTTTAGCCTTCTTTTTGAAGCAATTTTTAGAAATGTGGCCTTTTTTACTACAATGCTAGCACTTCCTACTAATCACTAAACTCTATTGCCTATTAGAATCTACAACTTGGCTTCTTTGACTCCCCCTTCCTCGGGACTATCCTCCTCTATTTTGTTGTGTATAATAACTTTGACCATGACCACCTGTTGAGATATCGAGCTCCACTCGTGATACGCCAGGGTGACCGTTGTGTATTTATGTCACCAACTTGTCAGTTGCAGACGCGGTTGGTACACCGCCCATGAATAATAGCTACATGATAGCTATCCTTATCTACTCTAGTTCGTGGCTCAGTTAGTATGCCACCTTAGTTAGTTGAGTTTGGTTTGAGACCCATATAGAGGGTTCTTCTATTTCTTTGTACTTGAGTTCTTTTGGCTTACACAACTAAGAAGAGGAAAACTGTTTTCAGCCTCCACCCTTGTGTGTCTTCCCCCATTGTGCAAGCAAGAAAGCTTCAAGCGAGACTCCTTCCTTCTCTCCCACAATCTTGACATGGTATCAGAGCCTTGTTCGTGGTAAGGAGCTCAAGAAAGCAAGCCAAGCTCGCGGTGTTCTGGTAAGAGGAGCAGTGTTGCTTTCATCTTCTGTTTTGGGAGCAGATCTCTGCAGGTAGCACAGCCAAAAAGTGCAGGAGTGCATTGTCTCACGTTGAGACGCCCTTCGCGGTGAAGCAAGAGGGCAGTATATGCTGCGGGACAGGGCTTTAGCCCTTGGCGACCTTGTTTTTTTTATTTGAGGCCATTTCGGGGCCTGTTTTTGAGGCGGAAGTTTTCTGCACGCACTCAGGAAAAGGCTCAGTTTTATATTGTGCAGCCACTGTTCTACAGGTCGGTGAATAGTTACTGTAAAAATTGCATTGTATGCTTGTGCGCAGAGACATTGGGAGTTACAGAATCATCCCTGTTGCCTGTTGATGCAAAATCGTCACTAGGAAGTGACTGTGTGGTCAAATACCACTTTCGCCAGTTTTGCAGATTTTCCCTTGTGAGGGTGAAGCTGTGGTTTTTGCAGTGACAGAATTTTTTGCAGTCTTCTATAATGGCATCTGATTCTCTTTCACAGATTGTCACTGAAAAGCTTGACAAGAACAACTTCCAAGCATGGAAGTTTAGAATGACGAATTTCCTTATAGGAAAAGGATATTGGGAATTTGTTGCAGGAAATGAAGAAGAACCAGTTCTTCCTGATGTTCCCAATCAACAGCAAATGCAGGCATTTAAAGCATGGCATGAAAGAGCTAGGAAAGTTATGTATTGGCTGTCTATCAGCATTTCAGACTCTATGATTGTGCATATTCAGGATGCAAGTACGCCAAAGGAGGCATGGGATACTTTGTCACAAATGTATAGCACAAATACGTAAGCCAGGAAAATGCAGCTCAAGCAAGAGTTGCACAATGTGCAAAGAGAAAATATGAGCATCAACGACTACCACATGAAGGTGAAGAAGATTGCAGATGCACTTGCTTCCATTGGGTCACCAGTGGAAGATGATGATTTAGTTTCTGTGACCTTGAATGGTCTAGGAAAGGATTATGCACAGTTTCGGACATCCATTTCAATTCGTGAAAGATTTCCTAATTTTGAGGAGCTGATTGCTCTTCTAATTTCTGAGGAGCAAAGAAATGGTGGTGCATCTTCTTCAGGAGGAACTTCAAAAGAAGTTGTCTTCTACTCAAATGCTGGAAGAGGTAGAGGCAGAGGTAGAGGAGGCCGATATGGAGGCCGTGGTGGATGGCAAAGAGGCCAAAATGCAAACAGTAATGTTGAATGCTACTATTGTGGTAAAATGGGTCATATGGCTAAAGACTGCTATAAAAAGCAGAATGACATCATGAATGGAAAACTGCAACAAGGAAATTATGCATCCTCTAGTAGACAAGGTGATGACAGAAATGAGCATCTGTTTATGGTGCAGCACATGAACAACTCTGTGACAAATGTAGAAGAAAGCAATGATGTATGGTATGTTGACTCAAGTGCATCAAACCACATGACAGGTCATGCAGAATGGATGGAGGATGCAAGGAAAATGGAAAAACTAGGATTTTTGGAGACTGGTGATGATACTGCACATCCTATTGTGCAGATTGGAAAAATTCCCTTGTCTATGCAGGATGGGAAAAAGAAATACCTGTCCGATGTATTTCATGTCCCGAATATCACCAAGAATCTGGTTTCTGTTGGTCAAATGGTTGAACAGGGTTTGCAGGTCAAATTTAATCCTCATGGATGCTTTGTTGAGGATATGAAAAATAAAGGTCGCTTGATAGCAAAAGGAAAGAAGAAGGGCAGAATGTTTACATTGGATGCAGACATGTCTGAATTGAGTGCAGCAATGTTTGCACATGGGACCGGTGTAGTTGCGGATATTAATATCTGGCATAAACGCATTGGTCATGTTAATGTACAGCGACTTAAATCAATGCAGGCCCAAAATATTGTTGCAGGTTTGCCGAAATTCAAGGTTGCAGAAATGCATAAGGTATGTGAAGCCTGTCAGTTTGGAAAACAGGCAAGGAAACCATTTTCTAGACATGTTCAAGAGAGTGAGAAGCCATTGGAATTAATCCACTCTGATGTGTGGACAACTAAAGCTGCATCTCTTGGAGGCTGTCATTATTTTATCAGTTTTATTGATGACTATAGCAGAAAAGTTTGGGTGTATTTTATGAAAAAGAAAAGTGAAGTTTTTGGGCATTTCAAAACTCTTAAAGCGATGGTTGAAAAAGAAACAGGCCTGCAGATAAAATGCCTAAGGTCAGATGGAGGGGGAGAGTACCTCTCAAATGAGTTTGCAAGGTTCCTGCAGGAGCATGGCATAAAGCAGCAATATTCATGCAGTCATACCCCACAACAAAATGGAATTGCAGAAAGAAAAAACAGGCATATTGGAGAGGTATCTCGTGCCATGCTCAATGAAAAAGACTTGCCAGATTTTTATTGGGCTGAAGCAGTTGCTATAGCAGTCTACATAATGAACAGGACTCCCACTGCAGCAATACATGGAATGACTCCAGAGGAGAGGTATACTGGTAGGAAACCAGATATTTCTCATTTGAAAATTTTTGGTTGCATTGCCTATGTACATGTGCCAGATGAGTTGAGATCCAAGTTGGATCCAAAAGCTGAGAAGTGCATCTTTATTGGTTATTCTCTGCAGCAAAAAGGGTATAGATGCTATAACCCTTCTACTCGTAAGTTTACAGTGAGCAGAGATGTTGTTTTTGATGAGATGAGTAGCTGGTATAAACCAGTAAATGTGATTAATGATGTAGATGCACAAAATGGTAACGCTGCACAAAATTCACAGCAGCAGTCACAAAATATTAGTGGACCTGGAGCGTCCTCTAGTAGTGGTTCACATTCTTCGCCATGGACAGGCAGATTGAGATCAGGAGAATCTTCTCAAAGTAATGCAGATAGTGGTATGCAGATATCATGAAAAGGAAAAGAGAAGGTTGATCAGCCCATGTTTGATGTGAATGCAGGTCACTCTTATGTGGATGGTGAATCCAGTGGCTCAGAACAGAGCATTGATGATGAGTTGGGTATTCCTTCTATTGTTACACCTGGAGTAAGGAAGACCAGGGATGTTTTGAGAGCACCTGGGAGTGAACCTACTTTGCGCAGGTCTACGAGAGCTAGGTATCCTGTGGATAGGCTGAAATATGATGGATTTACAGCCATTCACTATGCATATATGGTTAAAGTGATACATGAACCAGAACCCACTTCTTTTGAGCAAGCCATGGGAAAAGAAAAATGGGAGAAAGCCATGGATGAAGAAATGGATGCCTTGGAAGCAAATGCTACATGGGAATTGGTACCTTTGCCTAAAGGTAAAAATGCAATTGGCTGTAAGTGGGTTTATAAGGTGAAGCACAATACAGATGGTTTTGTGAATAGATACAAGGCAAGATAAGTAGTCAAGGGGTATGCACAAACATATGGCATTGACTATGAAGAAACATTCAGTCCGGTTGCAAGGATGGCAACCGTAAGAGCAGTCATTGCTATGGCTGCATCAAAGGGATGGTCTTTACATCAGATGGATGTAAAGAATGCCTTCTTGCATGGTGATTTGCAAGAAGAGGTCTATATGGAGCAGCCACCAGGTTATGTGCATGCTGTTCATCCTGAGTTTGTTTGCAGGTTGAAGAAAGCCTTGTATGGCTTGAAGCAAGCACCTAGAGCATGGTCTGACAAGATAGGACAGTATCTTGTCACTATTGGCTTTCAGATTTCCAAGGCAGATTTCTCACTTTATGTGAGAAAAACAGAGAAAGGTATTATGCTACTTGTCATTTATGTTGATGATTTGATTATGACAGGTGACAGTGATGAAGATATCCTTCATGTGAAAATGCTATTGAAGCAGAAGTTTGAGATGAAGGATTTGGGAGAGCTGCGTTATTTCTTGGGCATTGAGGTGATTAGATCATCAAGTGGGATTCAGCTCTTGCAGAGGCAGTATGGATTGGACATGCTGTCCAAATATGGGATGACAGGCTGTAAGCCTATTTCAGTTCCTTTGGAGCAGAATGTGAAGCTGAGCACAGATGCAGGTGAGCTTGTAGAAGACCCTACTATGTACAGATGCATAGTAGGAAGTTTGATTTATATGACTATTACCAGGCCAGATTTGAGCTATGCTGTTGGATTGGTAAGTCAGTTTATGCAGGCTCCAAGGAAACCGCATTTGGATGCGGCTAGACGCATACTCAAGTATGTGAAGTCCACATTGCAGTATGGACTATTTTATGAGACTGGGGTTCAGATACAGTTGCATGGATACACTGATGCTGATTGGGCTGGTAGTATTTGTGATAGACGATCTCCCAGTGGATATGTGTTCTCTTTTGGGAGTGCTGCAGTCACTTGGAGCAGCAAGAAACAGCCTACAGTTGCCTTGTCGAGCATAGAGGCTGAGTACAGGGGTGCAGCAATGGCTGCATGTGAGGTAGCTTGGTTGCATAAGCTACTTTATGATATGCATCAGTCTACAGATGGACCAGTTGTCATTTATTGTGACAACATGAGTAGTATACACTTGGCAAATAACCCAGTCTATCATGCTAGAACAAAGCACATTGAGGTGCATTATCACTATGTGCGAGAGAGGGTTTTACTAGGTCTTATTGATCTAGTTTATGTCAGCACAGAGGATTAGGTAGCTGACATATTCATGAAGGCATTGGGCACAGAGAAGCTGCGCAAGTTCAGAGACCTGCTTGGTGTGTAGGAATTGGGATTGAGCTCGAGGGGGAGTGTTGAGATATCGAGCTCCACTCGTGATACGCCAGGGTGACCGTTGTGTATTTATGTCATCGACTTGTCAGTTGCAGACACGGTTGGTACACCGCCCATGAATAATAGCTACATGATAGCTATCCTTATCTACTCTAGTTCGTGGCTCAGTTAGTATGCCACCTTAGTTAGTTGAGTTTGGTTTGAGACCCATATAGAGGGTTCTTCTATTTCTTTGTACTTGAGTTCTTTTGGCTTACACAACTAAGAAGAGGAAAACTGTTTTCAGCCTCCACCCTTGTGTGTCTTCCCCCATTTTGCAAGCAAGAAAGCTTCAAGCGAGACTCCTTCCTTCTCTCCCACAATCTTGACACCACCATCTTGGCCTTTGCCACAATCTTTACCTTTGCTTGTAGAGTAAAACACCTATCCATACTTTTTTTTGCTTTGAGAAGAAGAGGAATCCAAGCCAAGGTTCTTCTTCACAAGTATTAGCATAGAAATCAAGTTTGCAAAATCAAGGATATCATCCCTTGTATTTGTAAATGACGTGAAGCTCTTGTATTCATCTCCAAGTCCATCTAAGCATGCACATATAACATTATTATCATCAACTACCACACTCATAGATCTAAGAGCTTCCACAATTCTCTTGATCTTCAAGGCATAATCATTAATGGATAGGTTCCCTCTTTTCACTTGGTCCAGCTCTAACTTGAGATGTAGCTCTTTTGCCTTTATTTTTACTTGCCAGATTCTTCTATGCAATAGTAGGGGCTCCAAATTCTTGAAAATAGTCCATCATGCTATCTGTGACATTGACAAATAACCAATACATGACTTTACTTTGTGTGTGCTTCCAATGTTTCTTAGACTTTACCTATTCTGTAGTAGCATTTCATGCAGGAACTTTGGGTGCTACTACTATATCTCCTTCAATGTAATTCCAAATATCTTTGCCCTTCAAGAAATTTGTCATCTTCAACTTCCATGTAGGATAATTATTCTTATGAACCTTTTAACTGACAATATAATTGAAGTTGTCAAAAATTTTGACAAAACAAACAAATTGCAAAAAACTATAATTTGCAAGCAAGCTAATACCAGGTGCATCACAAGTAAACATGTAGCCTTTTTCATAGATTGCACAATTATGATCACAATTTTCAATATGTATGAAGATGCATTATGTGTTTGAAACCCAACAAACACCTGAAACTTTACATGTTCGAAATTTGTAACTTGTGTACTTGTAAATGGCCGATAGAGTCGAAATTGTAGTATATCCAAAGTACTATCATGACCACTTACAAGTCTCGAACGGAGGCTAAAATGACCTTAGATGCTAAAAATGACAGTGGAAAAGTCCAATATCCACAATAAGAAAGAAGGCACACAAAAGATTTTTCCTTATTACCATCCTCACTCTCTTCTTCCATGGAAGAGATAAAGCAAGAAACCATAAGAGAGAAAGGCCAAATGAGAGAGGGAAATGAAGCGTGAAACAAGAAGATAAAGGAAGAGAGAGATTGTAACCACCTCAACCTCCTACCTCCCCAAATCACCCAACAAGCCTCTTCCTTTTCCTTTCTTGATATACAAAATTGAATTTGCATAGATACACTAAGGTCTAAAGACCCTTTTGTTTTTGGAATGGGACAAAAGATATTGGCCATCCCTTTTCCTTTCACACTCTAAATTGTAATCCTTTGGACCCACACTTTTACCTTGCTTCATATTTGATTTTTGACAAGGTGTACAAAAGCAAAGTGCTATTTTACAAAAGATGTTCCCATGTTGAGTATATTTTTGTGCCTATTTTTGCACATATTGATCGGTCATCATTTCTCCCATGCTTAAGCGTGAAGCATCCCCGCGAACAAAGTTGGAGAAGAAGCACAATCAGCTCTAACAAAATCTTCATCTTCAATCTTTGTTTTCCAAATTTCCATTGGAAGGGGAAAGAGAAACATAGCACATAAAAGAAATATACATGACTAGGACGTATTGAGCCTAGGTTGCAAGCAAACCACAATAAAAATTCACTTAGCACACAAAATATAGGGCTCTTAATCCAACTTGCACACAAAAACAAAAACACACTTAGGCCAGAAAGAAAAAACAACCATATCATGAAGCTCATTAAATAAAAATCCCAAAAAAAGAGATATAACAACAATAGTGCATACCCTCACAAAAGATATTGCTCTAAAGCTCTCCACCCAAAAAAAAGTATTTCGAAAAAGGAAAGGGAAGGAGGTTTTATTGAAGATAAAACTAAAAGAACAAAAAACAATCTTGTGTGATTGGAGGAGAATGATCTTGGTGAAAGGTTAGGTTAAACATAAAGATGATGCATGTGAATGAGCCTTAGAGAAAGTTTTGATAAATAAAGGTTAAAAATTGTTGCCTCATGGTACTGAGGATCCAAAGAATTAAAAGAAAAAAGAAATACAGAATAGGATAATGCCACCGTTGATGTTGCATGTAGGATGAGGAGCCATGTGGATGAGGATGGGATGGAGTTGGTGGATGTTGTCATTATATGAATCCTTGCACGCGGTGCCAGGGCAGATCATGAAGTCAAATGGGACACAAGCTCAAAGGTTCCAACATAATGATGCACTGCAAGTTGTGCCATGTGGAGGATTGAAGGAAAGGACTGAAGTCGTGTGGCAGATGATGTAGCAAAGGGATGTTGTTGTCATAGGAAATGATGGTGGCTGTGAGGCATACGCAGGGTTGGATGGCAGCGAGATGAGGATGGTGGAAAATAGAAGCGAGATGAAGAAGGCAGAGAAGTAAATGAAGGAGACAAAGTCATAAGGAGAAGTTGAAGGTGTTCCCATCTAGTGACAACACCACAAACCCATCGAGGTGCGACATGGCGATGGGCTGCCACTTCTCGAACAAGGTGTATTCTCTCAATCTTCCACTTCCTTCTCTGAACATAGCATATCTTCCTTCTCTCCCTATTTAGAATTCACAATTGAATCAAATCTCTCCTCCTCTTGATACTTGTAAATCTCTTCAGGAGAATGCAGCAAGAACTAATCATCTTCTTTTCCATGGGATGCAAACTCTTTCTCTTGCAAATCTTGTAGCCACCTCTTTCCTAGTCAATGCGCCAAATGAAGAGCACCCTACCATGGAACCAAACGAACCACAATCTCGCCAAGAGAGGCTACAAGTATACTTGTTGGCCACAAAAATGTGCAAGGAAACACTCCTCACCAAGAACTCATCTCTCAAAACCCACAAGAAGAAAGAAGGCACACAAAAGATTTTTCCTTGTCACCATCCTCACTCTCACTCTCTTCTTCCATGGAAGAGATAAAGCAAGAAAGCACAAGAGAGAAAGACCAAGAGTTATTCCAAATGAGAGAGGGAAATGAAGCATGAAAGGAGAAGATAAAGGAAGAGATAGGTTGTAACCACCTCAACCTCCCACCTCCCCAAATCACCTGACAAGCCTCTTTTCTTTCCTTGCTTGATATATAAAATTGAATTCGCATAGATGGACTAAGGTCTAAAGACCCTTTATTTTTGGAATGGGACAAAAGGTGTTGGCCATCCCTTTTCCTTTCACACTCTAAATTATGTTCCTTTGGACCCATACTTTTACATTGCTTCATATTTGATTTTTGACAAGATGTAAGCAAAGTGCTATTTTACAAAAGATGTTCCCATGTTGAGTATATTTTTGTGCCTATTTTTGAACATATTGCTCGATCATCAATAGTCTATGGGGCTTGCACTTCTTGTCTTACATCATGGTCATGGACCACTAGAGCATTAACTCTAGGCTATCTAGCTGGATGTGCGGTAATAAGAGGCTCCTCCTGAAAGATCATCCCATGGATCTCAACTACCTACTTAGGTTGCTTATGCATCTTTTCCTCATGGAAAACAACATCATGGTTACAGATGACCTTTTGAGACTATGGATCCCATAGGTGATAGCCCATCTCACTTGCATCCCCATAACCAAGAAAGATGCATTTCACAAACTTAGGATCAGCTTATTATGTTTGTCTTCCTTGGGAACATTGCAAAAAGCCTCGCATCCAAAGATACACAAATGAGCATATAACAGAGGTTTTCGAGACCTTACCTCCTCTGCAACTTGGAAATCAATAGTAGTGCATGGGGATTTGTTTATGAAGTATATGGTAGTGTAATAGTCTCATCCCCAAAAAAGCTGTGATAAGATTGCTTGGCTAAGCATACCACGAACTCTCTCTTGAATCATCTTTTTGTGCACTCTATAATACCAATCTGGGATGGGGTGTAGGGGGCAATCAATTGACACTTAATATCCCTCTCATCACAAAATTGTTCAAATGCCTCAGAGACGTACTCACTCCCATTGTCACACCTTAGACATTTTAGCCTATGCCTAGACTAGTTCTCTATGAGAGCAAGACAACATTGAAAGGTAGGTAACACTTCTAATTTCTACTTAATAGGATATGCCCATATATATATATATATATATATATATATATATACACATACATATATACATAGATATATACATACATACATGTATACATATATATATATATATATATACATATATACATACATATATACATACATATGTATGTATATATGTATGTATATATGTATATATATATATATATATATATATATATATATATATATATATATATATATATATATATGTGTGTGTGTATATATGTATGTATGTATATATCTATGTATGTGTGTGTGTGTGTGTGTATAGTGTATATATGTACACACACACACATATATACATACATACATATATGTATATATATATATATAGAATGAACAAGAGCTAGAGACTCACCTATGTTTGTAATGTCAGACTTCTTGTTATAAGATCCGAGATACACGCTCGACTTTCTTATATAGTTAAAATATATATGGCAAATATTATGCTGGTACAGAGGGAGAATAGATGAGAGAAAAGAAAGATGTAGAGAGAGAGAGAGAGAGAGAGAGAGAGAGAGAGAGGTAGAGAAATTGGCAACACACTTGGGACTGAAGATGGGCCAATCTCCCCCCTTGTGGAGTTATATTATTGACAAGGAGCAAGCTCCTCCGTTACACATAAGCCACTTCTTACTTGTAGATCTTGGAAACAAGATCACGGTTCCTTACACGATATACAACCGGTTAACACTTGCAAAACTTGGAAGTTGGCACCTTTTGATCCTTCTTGAGTCTCCTTCTCTCCTACACAATATGTGCACGGCTTTCCTCTTGGTGCTTGATTTCAGCAGAGCTTCCGTAGCACTTGCACCTTCTCTTCTCCTCTTCGAACTTGATTTCAGTAGAGCTTCCGCAGCACTTGCACCTTCTCTTCTCCTCTTGGATGCATGCAAAGTGATGCTTCCTTTAACCTCTCTCACACCCAAGGAGAGCCTCCTCTTTTATAGGCTTTCAAGAGCTTCTCGTCTTGGAGAGAGACTTGAATTGATCTTCATGAAAGATGTGGTTGTTCTAGGACCTACTTTGGAGCACTAATTTCGAGATATCTCTCTGTGTGTTGTTCGGATGAAAAAACATCCAACAGAAAAGTTGTAGATTTAATTGTTTCTGATAACCCAAGTGGCCCGTTTTTTGAGATCATCTTTCTATCGCAAGATATTTTAAAAATGGATTCACCATGTCTTTTTTAAAAAGAACAGTTTCTCAAACTATACTCTTAACTTGTGATCCATGCAACCATATGAAGGAGAGTTCATTAAATTGCCTTGGGTCTCAACCTTAAGATTGACTTCCACACAAAATCTTGTGTCTTTTTAGACCTTAGAAAGAGAAAATCACTTCTCTCCTCACTTCCAGAGGATCACGTCTCTTGTCTTTCTTAGAGAGAGAATTACCTCTCTTGTCTTTCTTAATGATAGAAAAGACCTTAAACCTTGACTTGTAAGGGGAAGGATGACCCCAGATGAATACAATGCTCATTACACGCAAGTAAATGTTCCCGGGCGCCCCCGGATGCACACATAAATACATATACACAATGCTAATGCACTTCCTCTTCTTAGAACTTAATCCATCTTCATTTATGTGTAACCCCTTGGTTCTTGTGTACACTCTTACACTTGGTAGATACTTCTTTCCCCCTTCATAACTTGTACTGCATGTACCAGATATCCCCATCACAGTGCTCTGATAAACCCATTAAGTGATGCACTAGGAATATTGGTCTCTAAATGGTCTCATGGCCATGCTAGATCATCATCAACACTTAAAGAAAAGTGTGTCATTAATTTATTGACATGAAATTATTAAATAGAGAATGCATAATAAGAAATCAATTTAGTAACATCCCTCTGGCTTCTAAACAGTTGACCTCAACTATAGAGGGGACACATAGTTCTTAAGAAGATCTGGAAAGTCTTGTAGTTCTCTCTCAATCATAAACTGAGCGTCCAATGGGGGATCATTCTTAAACTTAACCATATACTTTCGTAATACCTTACCTGACCTTAGAGTATTGTCCTGATGGTGTAAAATTATTTTAGGCACAAGGAACTCTTATTTTTCTTCTATGTCAGGTAAATCTTCCTTGATTGGTTCCATTGGAGGTTCTCCAAAATAGGGATGTAGCAAACTTATATAGAAAGCATTATGAATGTTCCAATGACTTGGTAGATCCAAACAAAAAGTCACATTGTTTATCTTATCTGTGATCGTAAAAGGACCATAATAGCGATTAGAAAGCTTAACCACTTTACCCTTTTGACCTTTCTGCTTCTTTAAGCGAGCCTTCTCAAACTTAAGAAGAACATTTTGTCCCAAATTGAGATCTAACTTACGACGAATGCTTATCAGCTTCACATTTCTGCTTCTCTTGTGTTCTTTGGATAGCAGCTTTTACTTGAGTGAAAGTTGTATTAATGTCTCTAACAAACTCGTCTGCTGCAAAGATCTTATCCTTCGCAAGAAGGATGGGTGGTAAATGAGGCTTACCATATATGATCTCAAAGGGTGCCTTACTAGTACTAGAGTGCATCGTATTATTGTATGCAAACTCTATTAAAGGCAAATACTTTTCCCATTCTCTTTGATTATCAGAGACATAGGATTTCAAAAGGTCCAGAACAATAGAATTAGCACTTTCACTCTGCCCATCCATTTGAGGATGATAAGAGGATGAAAACTTTAACTTTGTCCTGAGGTTCTCGAAGAGAGCTTGCCAAAAGAGGCTGGTAATGTGGGAATCTCGATCACTTATAATGGACTTAGGCATGTCATGATGTTTGAAAATATGAGCAATGAATAGCTTAGCCATATGATCGTCTTTGATTGTCTTTCACACAGGTATAAAGTGAGCTTGCTTATTGAATCTATCAATGATAGTCCAGATTGTATCGTTGCCTGCTTGTGTGCGAGGAAGCTCCATGATAAAGTCCATGGCTATACTTTCCCAAGGCTCATTGGGAATAGGTAATGGCTTCAGTAGAACAGGTGGTTTATGCCTATCATACTTTACTTCTTGGCATATCTTGCACTCGCAGACATATCTTTCAATGTCAGCTCTAAGAGTGGGCCAAAAGGAATATCTTTCCAATGCTTGAGTAGTGGGTAGAATACCCCTATGTCCAGCATATGGAGATGCATGTGCTTCATCCATTACCTTATGTCGCAATGGTAATGCTATAAAAATTGCTTGATGATGATATAAATAACCATCTTGAATTGAGTAAGGTGTAATTGACGGAAGCTAATCCCATATGGTTTAGAAGTCGGAATTAGTTGCATACATTTTGGGTAAATCCGTGAACTCGTTATGGTAAACAGTTGTGATTGTATTCACTCGAGGTCGCCATGATAGAGCATCTGCTACCACATTCTTAGTTCCAGATGTATGAAGCATTTGAAAATGAAACATAGATAAGAAATTTGCCCAACGAATATGTTTCTTTGAGAGCTTCTTCTGAGTGAGGAAGTATCTTAGACTTTGGTGATCTATTTTAATAACAAAATCTGCACCAAGTAAGTAGTGTTTCCATACTTGAAGAGGATGTACCACTGCCATAAGCTCTTTCTCATATATTGGAGCATGTAGCTCATGATCCTTGAGGCGTCGGCTCTCAAATGCTATTCATGATGCTCTTGGTTAAGCACAACTCCAATGCAATACCCAGAAGCATCGCAGTGAACTTCAAAAGGTTTTTGAAGATTTTGAGGTTATGAGAACTGTTTCTTGATCCTATGGGAGCAAATGATCTCACGATTCGACTGCCCCATCAAACTAGTTAGCAACCAAGGCACACACCTCATCAACGAAGTGATAGCTCACCTCATATCCTCCTTTCTAATCATCCATCGAAAATCCTCTCCTTACTATCCTCAAGTAAACGGTTAAGCCGAATCCACAAATACAATCTTGATAAACGTAATGACCAAAATCATCTCTGCTTCACGTAGTGATTGGGATAACAAGCTAATGGCGGCCTTGTGGGCCTACTGTATAGCTTACAAGACAGTTGTAGGAAAAACCCTGTTTGGATTGACAGATGCGATCCTTCCCTTGGAATTCTTCATACCAAGCCTCAGGATAGCCCTTCAAGAGAGATGGGATGGGAAGGAGGCATGGATGGAACGCTTGATGAAACTCAAACGCTTATCGGCTTCTAGCCACCCACGTGTTGGTTTGATAAGCATTTCAAGCAGCATAACTTTAAACAGGGTGACTGAGTACTGTTGTACTCAGTCAAAGGACATAAGCAAAAGCTAAAGTTTCGGTGGCTAGGACCATCAGCCAAGAAGTAAAGTTTTGAACCATCAACCAAACTGGCAACGTAGAGCTCAAAACCCTAGAAGTTGAGGGCACATGTTTCTTCAATGGAAGTAGCATAAAGAAGTACTTTCCCCCCTCACACCCCTTGCATGAGCCTCCAATGCTGGCACCCCTTCTCCACGTACGAGTAGCCACTATCACTAAGGTGAACGGTGAGGATGAGGAAGCAGTGCCACTAGCTTACCTAAGCATGACGATCACTGCTAATAAGCACACATGCACCATCAGTGCATTGATTGATGAGGGAGTTGATTTTAATATCCTAACCCATGACCATTGGACCCAAATTAGAAAACCGCAATTGCATCTTACTAATGCTAAGCTCACCCCTTATGGGGGCCAACCCTACACACTTTTGGGAAAGTGCAAGGTTGTAGTTTCTATTGAGTGTAAAAACATGCCGATAATCTTCTATGTGTTGCCTAATACTAAAGATGTAGGCACAAACTCATTGTTAGGACAAACTTTTAAGAAGCAATCTCATTGCAATGTCGACTACCAGTCGTAGTCCATCCACCTAACTGTGGGTAATGTCTACATAGTTACAGCTTTCAACAAGGACGGTGGGACACCTTCCAAGTCCGTAAAGCCACCGGTAGAGAAACTCACTGTCAAGAGTAAGGAGGGGGTCGTGACTCATCATAACTTGCAGTACCTAAGCAGCAAGTACTACCACCTAGGAACAGAAACCCATGGTCTCACAAGGCTAATGACCCACACTCGAAACCTAGAAAGTCAAGATGGCACCATAAACATCGACATATAGTCAAAGCCGCAATGGGTCCCCAAGACCTTATTGCAAGTGCAAGGCTACTATGTGAGTAACACCTGGATTCGGCTACCTAAAGCCCAAACAACCAAAGGCCCTACTCAAATGCCACCCTCAAGCTTGACCACATGAAATGTGTTGAGATTGCAAGCTCAACACGTGCAGATAGTGATGATGGACCACTTGGCTAGATGAGTCCACATGTCTACACTTAGCACGTTGGTAGTCACATGGCCACTAACTTATCACTTATTATATTTAGTTTTTAACACCTACCTACAACTGGAAAAGATATAGCACCAATCGATTAGTGTAGTCTGTTATGCACTGTTTGACTTAGTAGACCATTTTCCTTTATATTGTATCTTATCTATACTTTGTGTACTTTGTATAGTGTGTAAAAGAAGAAGAAGAAATCAGCAAGAAAACGTTTTTGGTCTCCATCTCTCTTCTTGTGTTCTTGAGTGAGCTTCCTCTTGTGCATACAGTGTGTGTTTGGCGCAACAACTCAAGCAAGTCCCCCCACCACACAATTCTTGACATGGTATCAGAGTCACGTCACTGAGAGAGGCTGATTTTGAAGGTTGAAGTGAAGGAGAAGAAGCAAGGTTCAAGCAAGCAAGCAAGGGGTAAAAACCTCTCCTATTCTTTCCCTCTCTCTCTTGGATAGTGCCTGTGGAGGCATCGAAAGCAGGGTAGAGTGAAAATCTCTGATTGGTGTGAGATTTGGTATGCGAGCAAAGCACTATATATTTAGCAGATAAGCCCTTTCGGCCTTAGCCGCCACTGTTTTTTTGGGCATCTGAGACTGTTTCAGGCCCCGTTTTAGAGTTGCAAGGTTGCGAACAACAATTTCAGGGTACACTATGATTTTAGCTGTATTGACCGAAAGTGGGTGCAAAGGTTACAAATTTTGAATTTGTAATTTTTGAGGTGTTTGCCAAGAAGCAAACATAAGGTTCATATGCAAACAGGTTGCAAATTACATATACTGTTGAGCAATTAGTGAAAAAGGTTTCTTGGTGTATTGTTGTGCACTTGTTGCGAAAAGTTACAGAATACTAACTTGTTGTGTTGTATCCCTTTTTATGATAATGGAAAAGAATTGTGGAAATCCCATTATTGAGAAGCTCAACAAGAACAACTACCCTTCATGGAAGTTTCATGTGAGAACTTGCCTTTATGAGTTTGTTTCAGGTGAAGAAAAGGAGCCAGAGCTAGATATCCCTCCGATTGCAGATGAATTAAAGGCATGGAAAGAGTAGAAAGCAAAAGACAAAAAGGTGATGTACTGGTTATTTGCAATCATTGATAATACGATGTTGGAACATATTAGGAATGTAGAAACTTCACATGCAGCTTGCACAATTTTTTAGAACATGTTTTCAGTAAATACAAAGGCATGGAAGATTCAACTCAAGTAAGAGTTGAATACCTTAAAGAAAGGGAAAATGTCTGTCAATGAGTATATTTTGAAGGTTAGAAGCATTGCAGATGCTTTAGCAGTGATTGATGCAATGTCTAATGATGATGATTTGGTTTCATCCACTTTGAGTGGCCTTAATAATGAGAAGGCATGGAAATCATTTGTTACTTCAATATATGTATGGAAGCCATTTCAAGATTTTGATGAGCTGGTCTCTCTCATGATTATCGAAGAGATCAATATGTAGGGTGACTCGTCTGAAAGAAATGGTGAGCATGTCCAAGCATTTTACTCAAGTTCAGGTAGGGGACGTGATAGATCCTCTTCGAGAGGCCGTGGTATGGGATGTGCTGGGGATAACTAGCAAAATATGTTCAATAAGCAATTTGGTGAAATGCAGGTTTCAAGAGATGGCCGAGGAAACTTTAGAGGTAGGTGGAGCTCTAGAGGAAGAGGTGGATGGTAGAATAGAGTTTTTGGAAATTCTGCTATATGCATTGTCTTCCAGACAGAATGAAGAAAAAAATGAGTGTTTGTTTGTTATGCAACATATGATGAATGTAGTTACAAGAAAGGGGACACATGATGATGTATGGTATGTCAATTCAGGTGCATCTTATCATATGACCAGTCATCTTGAATGGTTTGGAGAGATGCAGGATGTACAAAATCCAAGTTATGTGCAGACGGGTGATGATTCATGCCACCCAATTTTACACATTGGAAAGGTTCCCTTGTCCTTGAATGATGGCTAGACAAAGAGTCTGATAGATGTATTACATGTGCCATCAATCACAAAGAATCTAGTGTTTGTTGGCCAAATGGTAGAGCAGGGGGTTGCAAGTCCGATTCAAAAGGTTGTTTTGTAAAAGACTTTAATGATAAGTGCAGGTTGGTCGCAAAAGGAAGTAGAGTTAGCTGCATATTCACTTTAGATGCTGCAATTTGCTTGCAGACATCAATCTTGTTTGTGATCTTCTAGATTAGATTCTGATTGAATTAAGTGTTGGAACATATAAAAATTGAGGAGCCCTATACCTTCCCCAAGGATAGGTGTTGAATCCCCATACCAAGAGGAGATGTTTTTTTACCATCGCGGAAGCATTTACCGGCTCCGATGGTAAGAGGTCTCCTAGCAAGGATTGTATTAAGTAGGAGGTGGATTGTATTAAGTAAGAGGCTCTAGCTGGCAAATCCCTTTTTGCACCTAAGAACTACTTGGTCCCCTGTATGGCCCGAGTTCTACTTGGGACACCTATAAACGCTAGCTATAGGTGGATTTGATCTTGGTGACGTGCAGATGCACCGGATGAGGCATCACACATGAAATTGTAATTTTTTAAATTTTCTCCTATATGGGCAAGAGAACACACATTATGGAATATAATCAATGAATTTATTTTATTTTGATTGTATGTCCGTGAGTAAATTACGTAAACAAATAAGTCTGTTATTATGTACTGTTTGACTTAGTAGGCCATTTTCCTTTATATTGTATCTTATCTTTACTTTGTGTACTTTGTATAGTGTGTGGAAGAAGAATAAGAAATTAGCAAGAAAATGTTTTTGGTCTCCATCTCTCTTCTTGTGTTCTTGAGTGAGCTTCCTCTTGTGTATACAGTGTGTGTTTGGCACCTAGAAAGCCTCATTTGGATGCAGTTAGACGTATATTGAGACATGTGAAGTCCACTTTACATTATGGAATTTTTAATGAGGTAGGTAAGGATGTATAGGTCTTTGGATAATAGATGCACATTGGGCTGGTAGCATGTCAGACAAAAGATCTACTAGTGGATTCATGTTTTCCCTTGGTAGTGCAACCGTTACATGGAGCAGTAAAAAAAAGTAACCTATAGTTGCTTTATCGAGTACGGAGGTTGAGTATAGAGGTGTTGCTTAGCAACATGTGAGGTGGTATGGCTGTAAAAGTTATTAGGTGATTTGGATGTGCAAGGAGATGGTCCAATTGTCATTCATTGTGACAACATGAGCAGCATATAGTTAGCTAGGAATCCATTGTTCCATGCTAGGACAAAACACATTGAGGTGCACTACCACTTTGTGAGAGAGAAGGTACTTGCATGAGAGATTGACTTGGTATATGTCAACACATAGGATCAGATAGCTGGCATTTTCACAAAGGCATTGGGTGCAGACAAGCTTCAAAAGTTCCGAAGCTTACTTGGAGTTGCATAGATAGAGCTGAGCTTGAGGGGGAGTGTTGAGATGGCAAGCTCAACACGTACGAACATTGATGATGGACCGCCTGGCTACATGAGTCCGCACATATGCACTTAGCATGTTGGTGGTCATTATGATACTCACATGGCACTAACTTATCATTTATTATATTTAGTTCGTTACACCTACCTACAGCTGGCAAAGATATAGTGCCAGTCGATTAGTGTAGTCTGTTATGTACTATTTGACTTAGTAGGCCATTTTCCTTTATGTTGTATCTTATCTATACTTTGTGAACTTTGTATAGTGTGTGGAGGAAGAATAAGAAATCAACAAGAAAACGTTTTTGGTCTCCATCTGTCTTCTTGTGTTCTTGAGTGAGCTTCCTCTTGTGTATACAATGTGTGTTTGGCGCAACACCTTAAGTCAGTTCCCCCACCACACAATTCTTGACAAAACGTCTCGTCAGAGACACTTAAACCACAAGAGAATCAGGCCGCTAAGCCCATGGAACCTCCAAAGCCTAGCTTAGCAGGGCATAAACCAATCTATCACCCAAAATTGCAACCTAGTACTAATAAACCAACCACATCTAGTCCCAGTGATGCCCCTCAGATCTCTGAAGTGCCTAGTGGCATGTCAAACGCATGTTGGGGGTAAAGGCGCCTCCGTCGTTCCGCCCCGTGTATTACTACACTGACAGTACCCGCCACTGCACACTGCAGGTGGCGGGTGCCCGTCACGTCACTTTATTCTTTATTCTTTTAGTGACAGTTTGAATAAAGGAAGGCCCGATCACACATTGTGACTGTTGGAGTTCCCATTTCTTGTCTCTCTCTTTCTTGCTCTTGCTCTCTCGCCACAGCTCGCGTGTAAGCTTCGATCCTTCTCACCTTTCAACTGGTATCAGAGCTTGGCATTCTCTTGCTCGAGCTCGACTCGATGCTTCCCAACCTTCGCATCGACTCGCTTTACGCATTGGGTCTCCATCCCGGCAGCCATATCCGATCTCCCCGAGCTCCCGTCACTCCCCGGCTTCCCGAGCACCTTCCCAGCCTATTGAGGCACCTTCAAGGCATTGATACTAAGGTATTTGATCATTCTTTCAGGGTTTTATTTCAGTCTACATGTTGCAAATAGCAAGGGCAGCCATGGCTTCAAACCCTTGAAGCTTATTCCCCTCATATTGTGCCTTACACCTATCAAGGCTCAAAGAGGCTTGTCATAGGCCTTTGATAGGCCCTTCTTGAGCCCCCTATTACCCCCTTTTCAGCCCATGTGGAGCAGCAGCAAGTTCAGCACCAACATGGCAGATTGCATCATTTTTTTTCCAGGCTGTGAGCACTCATCTACTTCAGCTCCACACTTGGCCATTGCTTCTTGCTCTCTACCTTGATCAAGAGGGCTATAGACTTCATGTTTGATGTCATTCAAGCTTTGGGCATTGGTCTTGATCATTCGGGGCTGATCTCTTCAGATTTGGGACTGTCATAAACTGTCATAACAGGCTGAAAATAGGGCAGCACCATTGGCATTAGCATTTGTTGCTTATACTCCATTCCGGTTGTGCTATTTGATGCCCGTATGCGGTCTACATGATGCCTAGTGCCTTGGGAATGTATGCACATGATTATGCCATGATTTTGACCTGAAATATTAGCTGATTTGGGACTGTTATTTACTGTTATACAGTGCTGGAAACAGGGCAGCCACACTTGGCATTGGCATTTGATGCTTATACTCTACTCCGGTTACCTTATTTGATGCCCGTATGCGGTCTACTTCCTACCCGGATGTATTGGGGATGTATGCATTTGGTTTGACCATGATTTTGGCTTGAATTTGGGGCTGAAATCTACTGTTTAGAACAGTAAATACATGCTGGAATAACAGTGGGCTGAAGGTACTTTACATGCTTTGGCACTTACCTACCGATACCGGATGTATGCTTTGAGCTTTGGCATGATGTCTCTGACATTTGGGGACGACTTGGAGCATATGTATGAGATTATGGGATGCTTTTGAGCTTCGCATTAGCTTCATCTTCACTGGCATTTGGACCGAGTTGGCATGCTCGTGGACCGCCTATGCCTCATGTCTCTGCTTGACAGTTAGGCTTTTGCATTACATGCTTTGGTTCGTGACATATGCTATTTGATTCGTGTATGCCATACCGACATTTGGAGCTTGGATTTGGATGTATTTGAGCATTCCCGACTTACTTGATCACTGATCTTGGTTGCTATTTGGATGTCATTGAGTTGACCGAGAGCTTATTTGGGCTTATGTATTGCTTCATGGTTAATACGACCGGTGCTTCATGTATGTCATGCTCTCTTGGATGCGCTTGATGCATTGACAGGGTCACTTATCACTGGTGCTTTCTCTTGGGTTGTTTGAGCTTCTGAGCTCGCTTTGTACACCTTTTGTGCCAATGGGAGCATTTTACATGCTTGCTTGACCTTTGACAGTTGCATGCTACTGGAGCACTTACATGTATTTGGAGCAGTTTATGTCTTGAGCAGCTACATACGCATTGAGACTTTGGGATCATACTCCAATCTTTGTGGATATGCATTGATGTACTCTTGGTTCACAGGATGCTTATGAGCTGAGTCTCATATTTGGATCTTTCTCTTTGAGCAGACACCTATTTGTGTCAGGTTTTCGCAGTTATAGGAACACTTTGCCTAGAGTGTCTGGGGGTGTGCCTTTCACTGGCAGATGTTATTTTGACATGCTTCGGTGTTGAGCTCATATTCTTTTCACTGTCATTGGCCTTGCTTATGTCCGTTTCATGCCGGCTTTGGACCTAGCATTGTTTGCTTGACATTGGATCCTATTTTGGGACAGTTTGCTCTCTAGACTGCATACCTGCAATTTATTACAGCAAGCAGTTATTGGTGGAGTGAGGTGTACTTTTCATGCTGAAATATCCTAATTTGGTGTACCGCACCTAGTACTAAGTGGGAAGCAACTTTTGGCACACTTTGCTTGCCCTTTGGACCCCGTTTTGGTCATTTTTGGGCAGTTTCTGCAGTAAAACAGCAAGCAGTTTTGGACTGTTTGGGCATTTCTAGCCTGCATAATGGCGTCATCTTCGCATGATAGTGCCATCTTTAACATTAAAAGTTGGATGGTATCAACTACTCTTATTGGAAGAGTCAAATTTGGCAGGTCTTGGTGCAGAAATCTCAGATTAAGCCACTTCGGTTGAGTGGGGAGCAGCCTGAAACTATGGACAATGATGACTGACTTGAACTTGATGAGCTATGCAAGTCCACGATTGTATTGTCTCTCACTGAACAGGTACATTATAATGTATTTGAGGAAGCACAGAGTGCATGGGATCTATGGAATAAGATCAAGAATCTTTATGATAAGAAAAGTCCGGCGAGTCAGATGTACTGGTTGAAGCAGCTTATGGATCTGCGCATGAAGGATAATGCGACTATGTCTGCTCACTTGAGCCAGTTCCATGCTATACTGAAGAACCTGACTTCGCAGGATATCACCTTTGGAGAGGAAGTAACTCCTCTTTTCTTGCTTGGGACTCTGAATGAGTCATGGGATTTTTTCCGTACTGCTCTTTGTGCCTCTAGTGCTACTCTAAAATTGGCAGATGTTGAGAGTGCTCTTCTTCAGGAAGAGGTGAATCGCAAAAACTTGGATGCCTCTCGTGGTAGTCATGCTTTGACAATTAGAGGCAGGAATGACAGGAATGATCGTGGTAATAACCGTGGTCGTGACTCGCAGAAGGGTCGGTCTAAATCTCGTGGCAAGTCGCGTAGTAAGTCGTGTGGGCGCAATGCAAATGTCACTTGTCATCATTGTGGGAAAAAGGGCCATATTAGACCACAATGTCATGAGTTGCGCAATGAGAAGCGCAAGGATAAGGGGAAAGATAAAGTGCAGGAGAAGTCCTCTGATCGCAGCATAGTACCTGCGAAGTCCAGTGTCAAGATTGAGGAAATTAATGTCACGCTGACTGAGGAGTCCGATGGTGGTGATGAGTTTATACTTGCAGCTAGTTCTTCTGATGCTTCACACTTGACTGAGACATCTAGTATGTATGCACAGTGCTGGTTATTGGATTCCGAAGCATCCTTCCATGTGAGGCCTTACCGTGAGTGGTTCCACTCTTACCGCACTATATCTGGTTCAATCAGACATGGAGACGACAAGTCTCTTGACATTGTGGGCATGGGTGATATTCAGTTGCAGTTTTCCACTGGCAGTTCATTTTTGCTTAGGGATGTACGTCATGTACCTGTGCTTACGCACAGTCTTATGTCTGAAGGACAGCTGGATGATGCAGGATTTCATGTATGTTTTGGAGATTCTACCTGGAAGATTACTCGTGGCAGACTTGTGCTTGCTAGAGGCACCAAGTCTGGCAGCCTCTATCCTCTTGTTGTATCTGGGTCTTCTGTAGACCATGTTTTGGCAGTGGGCTCTATCCCACATGTATCACTTTGGCATGCCCGTTTGGGGCATATGTCTTTAAAGGGAATGAAAATGTTATCTGGTTTGCAGTATCTTCCGCCTTTGGATTATGCATGTTTTGACTCGTGTGATCATTGTCTTTATGGTAAGCAGAATAGGTCTATGCATAAGAAATCGGGTAGGCCACGCATGAGTGAGCCCTTGGCATTGGTGCATTCCGATGTTTGTGGGCCTATGCCTTGCATGTCTATGGGTGGCGCGAAGTACTTCGTTACCTTCATTGATGATTTTTCTAGGAAAGTGTGGGCTTATCCCATAAAGCAGAAGTCCGATGTCTTGGCAGTTTTTCAAAGATGGCTTGCTCTTGTTGAGAACCAGACTGGGTATAGGCTGAAATGCCTTAGGATAGATAATGGGGGAGAATATGTCTCGCATGCTTTTGAGCAGTTTTGTGATGACAGGGGTATTAAGCGTCAGTTGACCGCCCCTTACACCCCACCCCAGAATGGTTTGGCTGAGCGCATGAACAAGACTATTCAGGAGCGTATGCGCTCTATGCTTAGCCATGCAGGCCTACCCTAGAGTTTTTGGGCTGAGGCAGTTAGTACGGCAGTGCATGTCATAAACTGATTGCCTTCCAGTGGATTGGATTTCCAGGTTGCAGAGGAAGTTTGGGCTGGTAAGCCACCCTCTTATGCGCATCTCCGTGTCTTTGGATGTGAGGCATTCTGCCATGTGCCCAAGGACAAGGGGAGTAAATTGGATCCAAAGAGCATTAAATGCATATTCCTTGGCTATGGTGAGTCAGGAGAGATGGGCTATTGCCTATGGGATCCGCAGGCGCGGAAAATAGTACGCAGCCATGATGTCGTCTTCCATGAAGACAAGATGCACAGGCAGCCTGAGAAGGTGGTTGAGATCCGCAGAGTGATCTTTCAGGAGGAGCCTAGAGCTCCAGCACAGCCAGTAGTATAGCCTGCAGCAGTTCCTCCACAGGGCCAGGGTGTTGGACAGGCAGTAGAGCCTACGGTGAGACGGTCTACTAGAGACAGATGCCCACCTGACAGATTTCAGCCCTCTATGCATTATGTTTTGGTTACAGATTCAGGAGAGCCTTTCACTTATGATGAGGCTATGCGCAGGGGTGACAGTCACTCCTGGGAGAGGGCTATGCAGTCTGAGATAGACTCCTTGCATAAGAATGAGACTTGGGATTTGGTTGCCTTGCCTAAGGGCAAGAAGGCTTTGCCATGCAAGTGGCCACGTGTACAAGCTAAAAAGTACCCCTGGACACCCCAAGCCGACATATAAGGCTAGATTGGTAGCAAAGGGTTTTAAGCAGGAACATGGTGTGGACTTTGATGAGGTATTCTCTCCTGTGGTTAAGATGACCACCCTGCGCTTAGTCTTGGCTTTGGTTGCACAGCTTGACTTAGATCTATATCAGATGGATGTCAAGACGGCTTTTCTACATGGGGACTTGCATGATGAGATCTATATGGATCAGCCTAAGGGCTTTGCAGAACCTGGCAGGGAGCACCTAGTGTGCAAGTTGAAGAAGAGCTTGTATGGCTTGAAGCAGGCACCTAGGGAATGGTATCATAAGTTTAATGCCTTTATGCAGTCACAGGGCTACAGCAAGAGTGCTATGGATCCATGTCTTTACACGAAGAAAGCCCGTGATGGCAGTTTGCTTATCTTAGTACTCTATGTTGATGATATACTAATAACAGGGAAAGCTCATGATGAGCTTTGCTGAAGAAGAGCTTTGAGATGAAGGATTTGGGACAGGCCTCACATATACTTGGGATGTGCATTAAGCGCGATAGGCATCAGGGGCTTTTGTATCTCTCACAGCGGGAGTACATTCATAAAGTCCTTGAGCGCTTCCGCATGCAGGACGTAAAGCCTATTGGCTGTCCATTACCTTCTTATGTGAAGGTATCACAGGCCGATTGTCCGCAGACAGATGAGCAGAGGGCCGAGATGGCCAAGATCCCTTATGCTTCAGTCGTGGGCAGTTTGATGTATGCCATGATAGCCACTCGTCCAAATATTGCGCATGCAGTTGGTGTTGTGGCACGCTATATGGCTACACCTGGCAGCAGACATTGGGATGCCGTGAAGGGTATCATGAGGTACCTAAAGGGCACAGCAGATATGTGTATTTGCTATGGCAGCCAGGATACAGGGGTCGTGGGGTACACTAACTCCGATTATGCAGGACATGCAGATAGTAGGAAGTCCACTTCTGGCTATGTATTCACCTATGCTGGAGGGGCTGTCTCTTGGATGTCCAGGGTTCAGAAGTGTACGGCTTTGTCTACCACTGAGGCCGAGTATGTTGCAGCCACTGAGGCTTGCAAGGAGGCCATATGGTTAGGCCGTCTAGTTGCTGACCTTGGGATTGATACTACACCTACACTGCATTCGGATTCTATGAGTGCCATTCAGTTGGCTAAGAATCCGGTCTTCCATGCGAAGACGAAACACATTGAGGTGAGGTATCACTTCATACGTGGTGTCGTGGAGGACAAGTTTGTTGACCTTGTCAAGATCTCCACTGACGAGAATCCTGCAGATCTACTCACGAAGAGCCTCACTACTGAGCGCTTTGCCTTCCTCAGGAGGTTGATGGGCGTTGGATGAGATGTCGCCTTTCCTCATCCCTTGTACCTATGTACATTTGTATTGTCTTTTCCTTTTCTTTTCTCTCTCACTAGGGCAGATTCGCCTTTAAGTGGGAGGTTGTTGGGGGTAAAGGCGCCTCCGCCGTTCCGCCCTGTGTATTACTACATTGACAGTACCCGCCACTGCACACTGCAGGTGGCGGGCGCCTATCACGTCACTTTATTCTTTATTCTTTTAGTGACAGTTTGAATAAAGGAAGGCCCGGTCACACATTGTGACCGTTGGAGTTCCCATTTCTTGTCTCTCTCTTTCTTGCTCTTGCTCTCCCGCCATAGCTCACGTGCAAGCTTCGATCCTTCTCACCTTTCAACGCAACTACAACCAAGCCCATGGAACATAAGCCCAAGCTACAACCTCAAGAGCAAATCAAGCAACAAAGATTAGGTGCTGCTGACCTCTCTAGTGACATCAAACCTCAATGGAAACTTAGCTAAAAATACAGGGGACGACTTAGTTTCTTGCCTCCAACGTTTGGATGCTACTTTCATGACATTGGCTACAAGCTACGATTGACTAGACTTAGACCTCTTGGAGGTACCTATAGCAACGGAAGTACAAACGCTCCCTTGCTCTTGGGAGGAGTCAAAACGTGTATTCATTAAGGCTTTCGAAGTAGCTACAGAGTTAATTGCAACTGAGATATCGAAGGAACAAGCAATCAAACAGCGTCTCATTATGTCGTATAGCAAGAACACGCTCATGGCCACAAACCAGGAAATTGAGAAGTTGAAATAGCTTGTTGAAAACAACTCCTCCTTTTTGGGAAAATGGTACACTTCGTGTGCAATGGGAGTTAGAGGGATGCTAAATAATGACCCATGCTGAACAACGACGTGCAATCAAGGCATCAAAATATGACCCAACCTATGTAGCTCCAACTTCTTATAGGGTGTTGACTACCATTCGTAGCCGACCCTTGGAAGAACACATTAAGGGACATCCTTATTTAGATTGCATCCTCACAGAGGAGGAGTTACATGTGGCTAGCCGAGTGGACTCCAATGACTTCTTGCTTGATGTTCTCACTTACATTATGCATGTAGGCATACGCTCTTTGGACATGGATAGTTATGCTACTTTAGAATACAACCCTAACTTCTATGCTTGGCTCATGCAACAGTAAACATTAAGATTATGTGTTGCAAGCCCTTCATCCACTAAACATTCAATCCTAGGAAGGATTCTTCTCAATTCAAAAAAGGGAAGGTAAGGTAAATCAAACCAAATACACAAGGAAAACAATAAAGGAATGTCACACATTAGTAGGATGGAACAACTCGTGAGTGCAAAAAAGATCAATAAAATTTGAAATCAACAGACTAATTAGATGAAAAGTCAGTTCGTGCACTCGAGCAATTCAGTTAAGCAAATATGTAATTGTCCCCTTTTGTGTGTGATTATTCTGAATAACTCTAATGGCAAATATGGTTTCATGACAAGCACCCATCATGGCAACAAAGGCTGGCAAATTGCCCTTTTCAGAAGAAGAACAAGCAAAGTATGGCCTTTTAGTGGGAGACAAGTGTCTTAAACCAGTTCAAATTTTGGCATATCTTCAACCTAGAAGACGGTCATTGAAGAAAGGGCTTTGAGGTAGATCATTGAGCAATGCAATTTGCAAAAATACGTGGAAGAAATAGGCCAGGGTGACTACTTCCACTATGTAGAATTTTTTAGGACCTTCCACACATGTGCAGATTGAAGCCCAAAGCTGGTGGAAAAGGCCTTGGGCTTGGTGAACAAAGTAGAGAGGAAGCCAAAGAGAGATGTATATGTGTTGCTAGGAATGGACAAGGTAAGGGCCCACACCAACGATGGCATTAGCTTGGTGGATATCCTTGACCCTGAAATTCAACTCCAGGCCAAGATGGTGCACGCATTGTTTTCTAGTCAAAGATACAGCACCGTTATGAGCCGCATCAACGTCCCCCTACTAGAGAGCATCGTAGCAAGGTCACTGGATGAGGTGAACCTCAACGGTTTTGTAAGGAAGACCATGAAACCTCAGCAAAAGCTCTGGCACTAGGAGGACAACCTGCCGGAGTAGAATCTCATGCCACCAAGGCTAAAAGGAAGGCTTCATCTTCAAAGGCTGCAACCATCGGATTCGGTGGGGTCCTCACCCTGATCATCAAGGAAGCCTTCGGAAAAGGGCAAGAAGAAACAAAAGGAGTAGATGAAATGCCAAGCCGATCACCACCTCACCAAGAACAAGAGGCACAATCCAGCGAAAGGACAATGAGTGAGAAAGAAGAAAGCAGGGGGCAAGAAGAACAAACTAGCCAAGGAAATGCTAAGAAGTCTAAGAAGAAAATTGCACAAGAACAACAAGAAGAGAAGAGGAGGAAACGAGAAAAGGCACACTTACAAAAGGCCCACAGGGAGTCCAAAAAAGCTGAGGAGAAAAGAAGGAGAAAGTAGGAAGAGAAGGAGGAGGAGTTGAGAAAAAACGAGGAGGAAGACATGGCCATTGCCACGCGCAGGTCCATTGAGCAGCAGTCCAAGCAAGATGAGCCGAAACTCGCGAGCCCAATTAAAGATGAAGGGTAGAGTTCAAGTGCCCATGTGCCAAAGTTTGTGCCACTGACAATGCAAGAAGGCAAGGGCAAGGCCCCAATCACCCCCATTCCCACTCTCCTGACGCCCACCACCACCATCGCCCTCTCCACTCCCAATTCTATGACCCAGGTGGACACCACCAACTTAATGGCTTGGGTACAATACTTCATGAATAAAGAAGTGGACCAAGCATCAGGAGAAGGAGCCCCCTTGGTAGGAACCAAAAGGCCAGCTACAGTAGACGCCGAGTCAAAGCAATACCCTAAGAGGCAAAATGTGGTAGGGTCTACAACCTTCATCCCCGCAACAAAGAGGCCATCCCAAGCATACGATGAGTATATTAAGGAGCTCCTCTCTCAATTAGGGAAAGCCAAGGAGGATAAGAAAATCATGGTAGCATAGCTTGAATCAGAAAAAGAGGCCATGGCTATATCCCAGTTGGAGAAAACACGCCAAATAGCCATGGCCCAAAGGGAAGTTCACGAGTTGTTGAAGAAGCAGCCACAAGCTAAGGAAGAGATAGAAGCAGAATGGCAGGCGTGAATGAATGAAGAAACTGAAGCCATACGACGCCTACAATGGCACAATGGAGAGATAGTGGCATGCTATGAATATCTACAAGTTGAAATGGAGAAAATCACTAAAGTCACGAAAGAGCTAGAGGAGCTGAGGGAGGAAAGAGCTCACAGGTATGAAAGAGAGGTGAAGAAACTAACCCAAGAGACTGCCTCAGCACAAAAAGAATAGCAAAAGCTAAGGGCAAAAATGGAAGATCAAGAACGAAGGCTGATAGTGCTAGCTCAAAGGCCCCTTGAAGATATGAACAAAAGGGCAAAAGAATGGGCTAATCAGAATGAAAAAAGGGTCGAATCCTTGGCATGTTGTCTCGTTCAAATGAAAAAAGAAAATATACTTGCTGAAAGCAGAGTGGAAGCCGCCCAAGTGAGCTTCCACACCCAACAACACACCTTCCTGGATACCCTATTGGACATTACCCAGGTAGAGGAGGGAGAGTCCATAGAGGCAATGAAAAAGAAACTGGGAATGGCTCGTAGGGCACTAAAGGCAAGATTGCAGATGCCGCCACAACCTAGTGGAGTTGGCCCAAGCTTGGAAGAGCAACGCATTATCTCTTATTGGTAGGCCTAACCTCACAGGAAGTGGACGCACTAGGATTCCTTGAAGAGGAGTAGCAAGAGCTAAGCCAGGAGAGGGAGGCGGATGTGAATATTGAAGTGGGATCACATGAAGAAGAGCTTGTCCCACCGCCTCCTTCCCCCCAAACTAAAGAGTAGCAACACATAGACACCTCCACAGAAAGAAAGGCGGCACTAAGGGAAAGAAGAAAACAAATGGTGGAGGACACAAGGAGAAAATGGAATGCCAAGGGAGTGAGGGAACCCTAGGCACCTATCCCACCATGCGAGGATGATGGCCTAGTGAGCTTCCATGTCGACCTTGTAATCTAGGAAAGGCAAGAAATGTCCAAGAGCCCCTTCAATTTTAACTTCCAGTTCTCCACCACCTTGAGTAGAGTCTTGTCCATCAAGGTGGCGGAGGCAATTAACATCGAAAGCAGGCTCGGACAGAAATGGCTGGAGAAGAGAGAGCAAAGTCCCACCTTATGGGCCACTGAAGATGTTGACTTTTGGCATAATAAGGTTTTTGAAGTGCCTAGGTCAGTGGTTGGCTATGAAGGTCAACCTACATGGAGAAGAAGGGTCTACTACTCCAACCTGGATACTTGGATGTCCTTTTGCAACACTCAACCCTTCGAGCATAATGATCCAACCTTTATGCCTTACCCTCAAAGGGTGGGAGTGGATTTTGACTCCAATGTCCACGGCCACTACGACTTCCCTATAATCTATAATCATCATTGTACTACATATAAGAGGCCCTCATCTTCACATAAGAGAACTTGTATGATACTCTAATCCAATTCACTAACGAATTCTCTTCATGCCTCAACCCGCCTTCATTACTACTTGTAATTACTTTAGACTGCTTAGGATACTCCTTAGGCAAGACCCCACCCCATAAGAGCACGTCCTTTCATCACTCCATTTTGATCCTAATGCTATAGATAGTTGCACAATGGCCGACTAATGATGCGAGGTGCTCTATTACCTTCATTTTGCTTAGCCGTTCTAGAGGACATGAATGATAGCCACTTCACCTGCTGCAATCATCCATTCCTCTCCACCACCACCCTTCATGTCCACCTAAACCTCAAGGAGTATCTCCAAAGCCACCAGTTTCTTAACAAATCTATTAAGCCCCCTTCTCCACCTCACTCCGATGACAAAGATTAAACTTTTGTCACAACTATATAGCTTTATTTTTATTTGTTTAAAAGAGAAGAAAGAAAGAAAGAACAAGAAAAAGAAAAAGAAAAAGAAAAAGATATCACACGTAGACACTGCAAGTTGCACATTGATCACAGTCAATGCACCTAGGGATCCTCAAGTTAGGTGTGTCCGACGGCCTCGATCAGCCGGCTTTGTCCCTAACCCCCTAGCCTCATTTTGATTCCCCACTTTAGCTTAGGGCACATTAAGGGCAGGACACACCTAGGGAGGTAACACTCGCCTATGGGTAGACATGTCACCCTAAGCCCCCTGCACTACACCTCCCTTATGCACAAACTGGGTCCTCAAGTGTGGGTTGAGCTTGCCCAAGGTTAGACCCATCTCCCAGATCCACAAGCATGGGCACCATGCACTTCGTGGTAAGGTAGAAATTCCCCCTAGGTAGTGCACCTTTCTTTTCTTTCCAAGTACAAACAAAGGCCTCGACCACCAGCTCCAAAGACCCCATCATCCATGCAATGCACTCCCCATCCTATGCAACATGCCACCAAGCAAGCACAACAAAGCAAGGGGCGGACTTTGGAACAACACAAGAGATGACAAACACGAAGGGCCAGCAGAGGGATCCGTCCAACACGACATTCAATTTCAATTTCATAAATCCTCCAACATATCCATAAATCCCTCCAACACCAAGGCTCATTCCAAACTCAAGGATCTTTCAGTTCCATATATCCCTCCAACAGATCCATAAATCCCTCCAGCACCAGGGCTCATTCCAAACTCAAGGACCTTTCAGATGCATAAATCCCTCAAACATGTCCATAAATTCCTCCAGCACCAAGGCTCATTCCAAACTCAAGGACCTTTTAGTTCCATAAATTCCTCCAACAGGTCCATAAATCCCTCTAACACCAAGGCTTATTCCCAACGTAAGGACCTTTCAATTCCATAAATCCCTCTAGCAGGTCCATAAATCCCTCTAATACCAGGGCTCATTCCAACCACAAGCGCCTTCCAGTTCCATAAATCCCTCCAACACACTTCCCAACAGGGCTTGTATACACACTCAAAAAGCCACCTAGCTACCCCAGCAACACCGTCTGACTCCCCACCCAACCGTGACATGGAATTGGCACTCAACTAGGAGGGGGGTAATGTTTAGTACAAAGAAAAGGAAGTGGAAACTGAGGCATCAAGAGTAAAAGTGCAAGGTGGAAAAAAACGAAAAGGCGCCCTATAAGAGAGTGGGCTCGGAAGAAATCTAAAAGCATGGGAACAACCACCAAGATTACAAGACGCGACCATGAAAGCCACAAGAAGCCAAAAGCAAAAAGGCACACCTTTAAATATAAAGGCATAGCCAAAACCTCTGTAAAAGAGCACCGAGCTCTCACCTGTGCAAATTGTAAAGGTAGATGGGCGGCAGGAAGGAAGCTAGGAATATAGGAGAACAATGGAAAAAAGGGCCTAGGCCATGGCCAACCATGTAAAAAGGGGATGACCACCCAAGGGAAAGAGGGTTTTGTATATAAAGGTCAAAAAGTGAATGAGAGCTCATTCTTTGGTGTGTGGCAAAGTGGACTCTTCTTCTTCTCTTGCTTGCTTGCTTGTGAGTGCTTGAGGAAGGGAGTGAGAGTGAGTGAGGGAGAGAGTGTGTGAGGGTGATAGATCTTGGAGGTGAAGCCCTCCACCATCTCTTCTTCTTCTCTTCTTCTCTTCTCTTCTCTCGTCTCGTGCATGGCTATGGAGGATGGAGCTTAAAGGAAGAGGCTTGAGGATGCTTGAGCATGTATCACGAATCGTGGAGCTGTCAGAGTGCTTGAGAGAGAAAGCAACTCAATCGGGCATTAAGGTAAGCTCATAAGCTCACTACACTCATAGAGAGGGATAGCGCGTCGGCTATGTGAGAGGTAGCCATTAGCACTCGCTTGAAACACTTGACTAATAAGCTGTCTGTGGGTCTTGGCGGTTGCCTCTACAGAAGGAAAGTGAAAAGACAAGAAATGACTTGTGGTTGGCCAAGTGGATGGCATATTATCAATTTGATGATGCACAACACAACATTGAGTTACAAATAATGTTCTAGGCTAAGGTATACATATGATGGGCAAGCCCAAGTCTTGGACAAAGTCTTGGCGAGTCTTTTAAGAACATTTTGTGTAAGTCAATAGGATCAAATATTTCAAGGACTCATTTAGGATGGAGATATGTAAGAAGACCTTAGATGCATACCTACAAGGATTTAAGGACCTTCTAAGCAAGACAAAGGCCTTGAATGTTCCATAGGTCGCACTCTACATGTGCTCGTTTGAGTTATCACTAGAGTACCAAAAGGAGATGCTATGGAACCTGTTCTTGTGAGCTCTATTGAAGACATCTACAAGAGCATTACTAGCTTTTGACCTTACCTTTTGAGTTGACCAACTCTCTAAAAATTTATGTTAGATGATGAAAATAATTTTGTCCCCATGTATGGGAAATGCCTAGTACTATTCCCATATGACATATTGGTTTATTAGTAAGGCATTAGAGGAGCATCTACAACGCCTTTGTCTCATCTTACAATGTCTAAGGCATGTGGAGTTGTATGCAAAGCAATTTGTGAAATCTTGTATACCAATTTATCATATATTAAAGATATCATCTTGGTGGATCATGCCTAGATTTACCCAAAAAAGGTGTGCACAATATTGGAATGGCCTATTCTACTTATTGTTTAGCAAGTAGAACCCTTTTTCGGTATGTGATTCTTTTTATGTTCATAAAAGATGGCTAATGGATTTGAGTAAGGCATTTGTGGTGGAAATAGATACTTCTGATTATGGTACAAGTGATTTACTTTATCACAATGGCATGATTTTCAAAGATGCAAGCTCATTGAACAATAGACGTGGTGTACTACACAAGAGAAGGAATTGTTGGCCATTATTCTTGCACACCTCATGGTTTGGATTGATCATCATTTCTTGAAATGTCTCTCTGATGTACCCAATCCTTGGGAATCCAAAGTCGAATGGGATGATCTCATATAGTAGCATGAATTTAAGGTTCATGTTTGAAAGGGTGTAACCAATAAAGTTGGAGAGGCTCTTAGTAGAATATAGGAGGTTAATTTCCTCTCATGTATAAAAATCTCAATGAAGTTCATTCTCTAAGAGGTCACTATTAGAATGGTCCTCAATTTGGTCGGATTTGGCAATGAGTTCGAGAAGGATTAAGTAACCAAGAAGGCTATGGTAGTTTGAATACCCAAAAACTAGCTAATTTAATTTTCAACCAAGGCAAAGTGTGTAAGCCTATGGATGGGGATATCTACAAGAAAATTTTAAGTGTCATTGTGCACCCAATGTGACTCACTGGTATACACAAGACTTTGGCCTTGGTGAGCCAATATTTTTACTGGTTGCACACAAAGGCTTTCATGGAAAGTTGTGTGTGCGAGCATGTTCAATGTAAACTTAATAAAGCTAAAGAACATAAATGAGCAAAACATCTACATCTACTACAAAATCTAGATTGTAAGTGAACTTCGATTGTGATAACCATATACTAGTAGATGCAATATCAGTCATTGTAGACCACTTGACTAGAAACCCACCAAGCCCATAGTAAAAAGCTACAAATCACCTTAGCCCTTTGTGGAGCATTTGTATGGTTTATTTGAGTCAATGATGTTGAGATGGCAAGCTCAACACGTGCGGAAATTGATGATGGACCGCCTAGCTAGATGGATCTGCACATCTACACTTAGCACATTGGTGGTCATTATGATACTCACATGGCCACTGACTTATCACTTATTGTTTTTAGTTTATTACACCTACCTACAGCTGGCAAAGACATAGCGCAAGTCGATTAGTGTAGTCGGTTATGCACTATTTGACTTAGTAGGCCACTTTCCTTTATGTTGTATCTTATCTATATTTTGTGTACATTGTATAGTGTGTGGAAGAAGAAGAAGAAACCAGCGAGAAAACGTTTTGGCCTCCATCTCTCTTCTTGTGTTCTTGAGTGAGCTTCCTCTTGTGTATACAGTGTGTGTTTGGCGCTGCAGCTCAAGCAAGTCCCCCCACCATGCGATTCTTGATATGGTATCAGAGTCGTGTCACTGAGAGAGGCTGATTTCGAAGGCTGAAGTAAAGGAGAAGAAGCAAGGTTCGAGCAAGCAAGCCACTGGTAAGAAGCTCTCCCATTCTTCCACTCTCTCTCTTGGATAGTGCCTATGGAGGCACTGGAAGCATGGTCGAGCAAAAATCTCAGATTTCTGTGAGATTTGGTGTGCGAGCAAATCATTGTATATTCTGTAGATAAGCCCTTTATCCGCAGTTTATTTTGGGCATCTGATGTCATTTCAGGCCCCGTTTTAGAGCCGCAAGGTTGTGGATATCAGTTTCAGGGTATACTGTGATTTCGGGTGTATTAACCAAAAGTGGATGCACAGGTTATAGATTGCCAATATGTAATTTTTGAGGTGTTTGTAGGAAGCAAACATAAGGTTTATCTACAAATAGGTTGCAGATTACATGTACTATTGAGCAATTAGTGAAAAAGTTTGCTTGGCGTAGTGTTGTGCACGTATTGTGAAAGATTGCAGAAGACTAGCTTACTGTGATGTATCCTTGTTTGTGATAATGGCAGAGAACAATAGAAATCCCATTATTGAGAAGCTCGACAAGAATAACTATCCTTCATGGAAGTTCCGTGTGACGAACTTCCTCATTTGAAAGGGCCTTTATGAGTTTGTCTCAAGTGAAGAAAAGGAGCCAGAGCTGGATATTCCTCCAACTACAAATGAATTAAAGTATGGAAAGAGTGGAATGCGAAAGATAAAAATGTGATATACTAGTTATCTGCAGTCATTGATAATACTATGCTGGGACATATCAAGAATGCAGAAACTTCACATGCAGCTTGGACAATTTTTTAGAGCATATTTTCAGTAAATACAAATGCACAAAAGATTCAACTCAAGCAAGAGTTGAATGCCTTGAAGAAAGGGAAAATGTCTGTCAATGAGTATGTGTTGAAGGTAAGGAGCATTGCAGATGCTTTAGCAGTGATTGATGCAATGCTGGATGATGATGATTTGGTTTCATCCACTCTGAGTGGCCTTAACAATGAGAAGGCATGAAAATCATTTGTTACTTTAGTATCTGTACGAAAGCCATTTTCAGATTTTGATGAGCTGATCTCTCTCATGATTACTGAAGAGATCAATATGCAAGGTGATTCGTCTGAAAAAAATGGTAAACAAGTCCAAGCATTTTACTCGAGTTCAGGAAGGGAAAGCGGTAGATCCTCTTCGAGAGGCCGTGGTATGGGATGTGCTGGCGATAACCAGCAAAATAGGTTCAATCAATAGTTTTGTGAAATGCAGGTTTCTGAAGATAGAGGAAACTTTAGAGACAGGGGGAGCTCTAGAGGAAAAGGTGGATGGCAGAATAGAGGTTCTGGCAATTCTTCTATTGTTTGCCATTATTGTGGCAAAATATGCCATATTACAGCCCATTGCTATGCAAAGAAGGATGATATTCGCTGTGGTAAATTGCAGCAAGGAAACTATGCATCATCTTCACGACAAAATGAAGATAAAAATGAGCATCTGTTTGTTATGCAGCATATGATGAATGCAGTTACAAGAAATGGGACACATGATGTATGGTATGTCGATTCAGATACATCTAATCATATGATCAGTCATGTAGAATGGTTTGGAGAGATGCAGGACTGACAAAACCCATGTTATGTGCAGACGGATGATGATTCATGCCACCCAATTTCACACATTGGAAAGGTTTCCTTGTCCTTGTATAATGGCCAAACAAAGAGTCTGACAGATGTATTACATGTGCCATCAATTACAAAGAATCTAGTATTTGTTGGCCAAATGGTAGAGCAAGGGTTGCAGGTCTGATTCAATGCAAAAGGTTGTTTTGTAGAAGACTTTAACGATAAGTGCAGGTTGGTTGCAAAAGAAAGTAGAGTTGGTCGAATGTTCACTTTGGATGCTGAAATTCTTGCAATGGATGCTGCTATGCATGCTAAAGGAAAAGGAGCAGTTGTAGATATTGAAATATGGCATAAGCGTATTGGATATGCAAATGTGCAGTCTGAAATTAATGCAGTCCAGAGGATTGGTTACAGGGTTTCCTTCTTTTAGAGTTACAGAATTGCATAAAGTCTGTGAAGCATGCCAGTTTGATAAGCAGGCAAGAAAACCCTTCTCGCATGATAGAGAAGTGAGTAGAAAAATACTTGATGTAGTGCATACAGATGTTTGGGGACCTATACAAAATGTATCTCTTGGTAGCAGCAAATACTTTGTCGCATTTATTGATGACTGTTCAAGGAAGTTATGGGTATACTTTATGAAGGAAAAAAGTGACGTGTTTTGAGTACTTTAAATCTTTTAAGGCATTTGTTGAAATAGAAACAGGCTTAAAAGTAAAGTGCTTGAGATTAGATGGAGGGGGAGAGTACCTATCTAATGAGTTCAGTGGCTTCTTGAGGACTCATGGGATAAAGCGGCAATTTACTTGTAGATATACTTCACAGCAAAATGGTGTTGCAGAAAGAAAAAACAGGCATATTGCAGAAGTTGCACGGGCATTAATGGCTGAAAAAAATATGCCCAAACATTTTTTGTCTGAGACTGTCCATACTGTTGTTTACATTATGAACAGAACTCCCATAGCTACAATTCATGGGATGATTCCCGAAGAATGCTTTACTAGCAAGAAGCCTGATGTATCGCACTTGAAGATATTTGGATGTGTTGCATGCGTTCATGTGCCAAATGAGCTACAGAAGAAGCTTGATCCAAAGGCAGAAAAATGTGTTTTTATTGGATACTCTTTAGAGAAAAAAGGGTATTGATGTTATAACCTTGTCACATGTGAGTTCAAAGTGAGCAAGGATGTTATCTTTGATGAGATGGGAAGTTGGTATACACCTGTTGGTGATATTTTGGATGATGATAATGATCAGGACAGCTATGTGCAGAAAGATAAACAAGAATCACGAACTCTTAGTGGACCAGAAACATCATCTGGTACTACACCTACAGTGAGCCCTTGGTCTGGGAGACTAAGAAGTAGCCCCACATCTTCAGGTGCATCTATAAGTGCTACAGGGAAGGACAAAGGAAAGAAGAAAGTGTTGGATGGCAATGATGCATCTACCAGTCATTTGGGATTTGACAAAGATTCCAATGGTTCAGAGAGTTTGGATGATGAGCTTGGTATTCCTTCAGTCAGGACACCAAGTATACAAAGATTTCATAGTAATATAAAGACTCCATTGAGTGATCCGGTGGTACACAGATCTAGCAAGGTCAGATACCCTGTTAAAAGAATTATGCAGCTCACCATTATGCTTATATGGAGAAACTAGTTGAGGATGTTGAGCCCACTTGTTTTGATGATGCTGTTGATCATGCTCATTGGAATGCAGCAATGGATGAGGAGATGGCTGCATTAGAAGCCAATAAAACTTAGGATTTGGTACCCTTATCTAAGGGTAAGAAAGCTATTGGCTGTAAGTGGGTTTACAAAGTCAAGCATAATGTAGATGGTTCAGTTAGCAGGTATAAGACTAGGCTGGTTGCAAAAGGCTATGCTCAAACATATGGTATAGATTATGACGAGACATTCAGTCCAGTTGCTAGGATGGCAACTGTTAGGTGTGTAATTGCCTTGGCAATAACCAAAGGTTGGAGTTTGCAGCAAATGGATGTTAAGAATGCCTTCTTGCATGGTGAATTGCAAGAAGAAGTGTATATGGAGCAGCCAGCAAGTTATGAGGATTTAGAGCATCCCACATATGTGTGCAGGTTAAAAAAGGCGCTCTATGGGCTAAAGCAAGCACCTAGAGCATGGTCTGATAAGATTGGAGAGTATCTTGTCAATATTGGATTTTGTATTTCTTTATGTAAAAAAGGAAGATGCAGGTTTGGTCATCATAGTCATCTATGTGGATGACTTGATTATTACTGGTGACAGTGACAATTGGATTACTGAAGTTAAGGACTTTTTGAAGAAGAAGTTTGAGATGAAAGATTTGGGTGAGTTGAGATACTTTCTTGGTATTGAGGTGGTCAGATATGATGATGGTATATGGCTATCCCAAAGGCAGTATGGCTTGGATATCTTATCCAAGTATGATATGACAACATGTAAGCCTCTTTCAGTACCATTGGAGCAAAATGTGAAATTGAGTGCTGATGTTGGAGATGAGATAGAAGACCCTACTATGTTCAGGAGGATAGTAGGGAGTTTTATTTACATGACTATCACAAGGCCAGACTTGAGCTATACTGTTGGCCTTGTCAGTCAGTTTATGCATATGCCTAGAAAGCCTCATTTAGATGCAGTTAGACGTATATTGAGCTATGTGAAGTCAACTTTATATTATGGACTTTTTTATGAGGCAAGTAAAGACATACAAGTCTTTGGATATACAGATGCAGATTGGGCTGGTAGCATGTCAGACAGAAGATCTACAAGTGGATTCATGTTTTCCCTTGGTAATGCAGCAGTTACATGGAGCAGCAAAAAGCAACCTACAGTTGCTTTATCGAGTACAGAAGCTGAGTATAGAGGTGCTGCTATGGCAGCATGTGAGGTGGTATGGCTACAAAAGTTACTAGGTGATTTGGACGTACAGAGAGATGGTCCAATTGTCATTCATTGTGACAACATGAGCAGCATATAGCTAGCTAGGAATCCAATGTTCCATGCTAGGACAAAACACATTGAGGTGCACCACCACTTTGTGAGAGAGAAGATACTTGCAGGAGAGATTGACTTGATATATATCAACACACATGAGCAGATAGCTGACATTTTCACATAGGCATTGGGTGCAGAGAAGCTTCGAAAGTTCCGAAGCTTACTTGGAGTTGTAGAGATAGAGTTGAGCTTGAGGGGGAGTGTTGAGATGGCAAGCTCAACACGTGCGGACATTGATGATGGACCACCTGGCTAGATGGATCTGCACGTCTCCACTTAGCACGTTGGTGGTCATTATGATACTCACATGGCCACTGACTTATCACTTATTATATTTAGTTTGTTACACCCACCTACAACTGGCAAAGACATAGTGCCAATCGATTAGTGTAGTCAGTTATGCACTGTTTGACTTAGTAGGCTACTTTCCTTTATGTTGTATCTTATCTATACTTTGTGTACATTGTAGTGTGTGGAAAAAGAAGAAGAAACCAGCAAGAAAACGTTTTGGCCTCCATCTCTCTTTTTGTGTTCTTGAGTGAGCTTCCTCTTGTGTATACAGTGTGTGTTTGGCGCCGCAGCTCAAGCAACCCCCCCCACCACGCGATTCTTGACAAATGATAGTGGCTCAAAGACCACTAGTAAATTCTGAAAAATGGTCTAAGGTGTGCCTGTTGTCCTTGGATTAACCAGAGGCCAATGGGCATACGAAACACATGAATCAGATAATGGAGGATACTCAATGGATATATCTCTTGTCATTAGTCTGAACATGCCCACACATCGAGGCACATACCCTAAAGGCCAAGGCAATCACTATAAAGGATTTACAACCTTAGTTGTGTGGCATTTGATGTATTCACCACACTTGGACTACAAATACTGAGCAATTGTTGTATGTACACCTTGGTGGGATATGTGCTAGTAGTATGGAACACCAATTCTTGAGGTCAACATCTAGGCCATCATAACTGTAGACTTGCAGGCTCAAGGCAAAGCCCATAATTGGCTCTATGGCTAGGAGGTGTGTCAAATGTCAATTCTGATTTTCTTTCGGTGTGCTTGTATGACATGTGCCATGTCATGTAAAAGATGGATCCTAGGGGAGCATAAATAGATTGTGTTCTATATTGTCTTTAGATTCTCATCCATTGGTTCATCAACTTCTTGCAAGCAAATGACATTCACAGCAATAGCCATGCTGCTAATCCGTTCTGTCATCACTTTTGACGATGGATTGTACATTGTAAGTTAACATATTCATGTGACTTGTTTTTAAGGATTGTAACCATGCTTTATACCACTTTACCCTTTTTTTTTAATGGAAGCATTAAGGTTATACTAAAATGTAATGTATACATACAGCTGTTTGGGTAAGTTTTGGATGGCTTTAGAGCAGGTTAGCCCCCTGAAACTGTGTATGAAAAAAAGCAACAGCTTAACTGCATTACAAAATGGGGTGTTATGGAGATTGCAGTCATTCTAGTTTATTTTCTTCTTGATTTCCAGAATGATGGTAGGAACGTCCAAGTCCTCTGCCCTTCCTTCTTGGCTGCTTCTGGGTTCAGCTGCTCATGAAGCTTCTGTAGGGGGGGCGGTGTGAATGCTGCTAAAATCGTGTAGAGATTTGCTAAAACACAGGTCAGAATGCAGAATCTTGTGCCACAAAAAGCTGCTGAAATCATGAAAAGAGGACTAAAGACTCAGGCCCCCTACAGACTAGTTGGGCAAGGCAAGCATGTAAATAGCAGCTTGAAGTCAATTCATTTACACATACAAATATCTCACATAATATTGTTTTCAATTACTGTTTTTGTCATCAAATCGCCACAGCAGTTGTAATGGGACCACATGATATGCAGAAGTCTATTACTTCAAATCCCATGTCAGGAGGATGAGCGTGAGTTATGCACTGAGGACGGCTTGCATCCCCAGACGTCTTTTCATGCAGCACTGCTTTATCAGGGCCAACATACTTTTGCCACACCTCTAGCAGACATCTGCTGCAGATGTCTGCCATGTGTGTAAGGGGGCCTATGGCACATTGCAATGTTGGTGATGCTGTGTGTCAGTAAATGAGGAAAAGCTATGATCTATAAAGGTGAAGTGTTGCAGAAGTGCATGCACCATAAAGACAAGTTGTGCAATCACTGGCTACATAAAACAGCAGCCTTTACAAAAGCATTATTTAAAAGTTCAGACACCGGCAAACCAAGAACTGAGTCAAGCAGCTGCCAATAAAAGAATGCCTTTAATGCCTTAGTAATATGCAAATCACCCAATGCTGCTTGCTTGGATACTCTTTTGTTTTATCTTTACATATTCCTGAAACCCAAAAGATTATACTCTCTTTGCTGTAATCTATTCTCAAGAGTAAAGCGTTGCATCATTTGTTTCGTATTAGGCATAAACCTGTACACTTAAACTTTGACGCACACAGCATGCAACTTAAGATCACCAATATTGTGCATTGAGCATGCTTAAGCTTCCAAGATTTATTCTTTCATCAAACCACCTTGGTTAAACTGAGCACATATTTGCTTCCTGTTGAAGGCTCCCATGGACATATGCAAAGCATTACTCAAGCTGTTGTATGATAGAATTGGCAACATCTAATGGACTATCACCTTTCGTAGCTCCAAGGCACTCTCTGCACAACTTTTCAACCTTTCTTTTCAGCAGTACTTCTTTGACATGAGAATGGACTTCTCTGTAGAAGCTGTCAAGACGCACAAGGTCATCATAACTAGAAGTGTCTATTGTTTTCTTCCATTCCTGAAAGACGTCCCTCGCAAGGCTCTGTTTGCTAGGGTCCAGGGATCCATAAACTGCAGCTTGGAGTACTGCTGCACTGTGTTTGGCAGTAGCTAGTTCTGTTGTTAAAGTACAGATTTCTCGTTGAGCCAGGGAAATCAACTTCTGTTTATCATCTTCATCATCGACTGCCATCTCATTGTGAGGCTGTGGAATCAAGAAAGCATTTTCTGAGGAGGCTGCAGCAGCATGAGAAAGTGGCCATATAACATTGACAGGAGTCAAGCTGCTAGTCAATTGGCCAGTTCCCAGTACACCATTTTCTCCACGACCCCATGCCCATAAAGCTGACCCTTCATTTGAAACCAGAACCGTGTGTGCTGCTCCACATGCCAATGTTTCACCACGGGAGGAATCAAAACCATAATATCCAAATACCTTGACAGGGGACAAGTAGTCACCAGCTCCAGTGCCGGGAGGTCCAATGCCTGGACAAAGTCCTAATCCCATCTCCATTCCCCAAGTCCAGACATCCCCTGATTCTGTCACTACACCCATATGAAACAGCCCACATGAAATATGTGTTAAGATCTCATCATCTGGTAGATCATGGATCATCTCTGGTAAATCTAGACATCGAGTGTTGCCATGGCCAAGCTGACCATTCTCACCAAGCCCGAAAGTCCAGCACATGCCTTTTCTATTTGATGAAGACTGGTCACCTGAAGAAATAGCATCTCCATCACTTGTCCGTCTTTCACTAGATTCTGCATCCAATCTGATGTTGCATGTCAGAACAGCACTATGATATGCTCCACAAGCAATGTCAGTCAGCATTCCAACACACGGCTCATCGAGTGCTGTTACATGCTGTGGCTGCTCCCTTCTTTGCTTGTCACCCAACCCGAGTTGTCCATACTTATTGCTACCCCAGGCATAACATGAAACCCCTGTTGATCCATCACTCGTGTCACCTCTTGACACCAAAGTAAGAACATGCTGACTTCCACAGGAAACTTTATGGACTCTAAACTGTTGTAAGCTCAAAACTGGTCGAGGTATATTCATAACACTAGTAAGTGATGTGTTGCCATTACTTGATAAAGCCATGGGACAATCTCCCCACATCCAAAGGAGGCCACTTTGATCAATTGCACATGACATCATTCCACCTGCCTCCACACTTATTACCTGCACTAGCCAAAACAAAAAGGCAGAAAATAGGATGTCAGAGTTAAATAAGAACGAAGGTCCACAAACAGTATCCAACTGTATATACACCTTTGAGATCTTGCAATCGTTATCGAGCCGTCTGTTGGCAGGCACCAGATCTTGATGGGATTCATGGCGACTCACAGGACGAGGGATATAACAGTCATCATCACTTTCCTGACCCAACTGGCCATCCAAGCATCACTTAAGAACAAACAAACAATCTTGAGGACTCAGCAACTATGTGATAATTCAAAACACATTGTGCCCGGCATGAATGGATACGGATGTTATATCCCCACGACCAAACAATCCCATCCTCTGCATCAGAACAAAACAACTGATTAAGATAAAGAGTTCCACCGTAGTTCTGCAATATGTACGTTGAGCTGTCTGTTCAAGGTACCTGTTAATGCCAGACTATGATAGGCCCCAGAGGCTATATCAACCACCTTACGACAATTGCCATCTTTGACTGTGGGAAAGAGGGATCCAGATGTAATAGAGGTGCTGTTAACATGAGAAACATCTTCAGCACTTGAATTCATTGCATCTCCTATAGCAATTAACACTGGTGTGCTCTGATCTGCAGTGCTGCCAGTTCCCAATCGTCCAAAAAGACCTTTGCCCCATGCAAAGACCTCACCAGAGGCTGCAGACAAAACATACACTGACAGCAACTAGCATCATGGAGGTCTCCATACAATCAATAACAGACGCCATACTAAGAGTAAGACAAAATGTGCAAATTCTCTGTTGGTAGTCGGCATCATGGAGCTCTTCATACAAATCAATAACAGAGGCCATACTAAGAGTAAGACAAAATGTGCAAATTCTCTGTTGGCAGCCGGCATCATGGAGCTCTTCATACAAATCAATAACAGAGGCCATGCTAAGAGTAAAACAAAATGTAGTAATTGACCAGTGGCAATTGATGGCGCTCTTCACACAATTCAACAACAAAGGCCATGGTAAGGGTAAAACAAAATGTAATAATTGACCAACGGCAATTGATGGAGCTGTTGATGCAAATCAATAACAGAGGCCATGTTAAGGGTAAAACAAAATGTAAAAATTAACCAGTGGCAATTGACGGGGCTCTTGATACCAATCAATAACAGAGGTCATGCTAAGAGTAAAACCAGTGACAATTGATGGAGCTCTTCGTACAAATCAATGACAGAGCCCATGCTAAGAGCAGAACAAAATGTAATAAGAAACCACTGGCAAAGGATGGAGCTCTTCGTACAAATCAATAGCAGAAGGCCACACTAAAAGTAAAACAAAAGGTAATCATGAATCAGTGACAATTGATGGCGCTCTTCAGACAAATCAATAACAGAGGCCATGATGACAGTTCCAAAAATTGTACGAAAGATCTCAGCTTCAATTTTGATCGAGGACATGAAAAGAGTGAAAGAAAGCACAGATTCGCCAACCCCAAATGGGGAATAAAGATCAATTTGGGAAAACAGGGCAATGGCTCTGCTGGTGGCTTCAGAATCAGACCTGTGAGCAGTAGGGTGTGGCTTTCTCCTGCAGCAGCCTTCCAAACTCTGGCCCTGCTGTCTTGGGGCAAGCCACGCATTTCCATCCTCCAACCTTACCTTACAAGCGCTTGAAGCTTCCAGCCGAAGGATGGAAATACCTGTTCTCAAATCCTGTTTGTTAAGCTCTATTGCTTTATTTAGCCCACTTGTCTCCACCTCTTATTGCCTTACCTTAGTATACGGTAGCTTAACAAACAAAAATCTGGTGGGTTCTCATGAAAACCTATTCACTATTCAAAGTGGACCATATGTGGATTGCATTAAATCTTATTGCTAGGTTAAATCTCACTAGCTCCCAGTGAAAATTGTGTAGTACAAAAAGGGGATCATATCTTATTTCCATAAATTCAACACATTTACTTGGATCATGTACTTGTTGCTAATGCAAGCTCTGAAAACAAGTGAGATTGTCCTTTGAAAAGCATGTCGAGAGCATTTAAAGTATTTTGTAGTGATGCATTTTGATATATGGAGCTCTGAGGTACCCCCTCATTCAAACCTTACAGCAGTCCCTAAGCACTCAACCGAATCTCCTAGTTCTACAAGCAACACCATCCAATCCCCTTTCCAAGAACACGGAACTTAGTCGAATGTGGAAGTTCTGGTTCTACTTCATAGTAGAGAAAAACATTGAAAGGTCACCCCAATAGTAGTCTAACAGTGAACTTAGCCAAATGTGAAAGTTCGGGTTCTACTTCATAGAGAAAAGTGTCAAAAACTCACCCTAATAGAAGTCTAACACCCATCTAAGATGGTACCTTTACAAAATTGACGATGAGAGTAGCTAACATTGCACTTGGTTCATAGAGTGAGTATGGTAGTCATTAAAACTTTTGTGACCTCGTGGGCCAGTGCTCTACCACATCATTCCCTTAAAATAGTGTTAGCTCCAATTCTAACCTTTTATGAAGGCAATCACAAAATGTTTGGCTCTAATTGTAATAGTAATCTAGAAAGCTACTCGCCAATCTAGTCTACCTATCCATAGGATGGGGTCATTGAGACCTCTATACTTTCAAATTTTGCCCACTTATGTGGTAATATTTAGTTATCCAAATAGATATGCTAACGTATATTTTGATGCATACGAATATCTTCCTCAATTAATCAATTATAGAAGGTTTCACTACAAGGGAATGGGGGTATAACGGCGGTCTTTCCAATGTAAATTAGCGGCGCCGCTATTAGCAACACCAATAGTGACGCTACTCTAAGAAAAAAAAAAGCAACAAAAACCCGAGCATGGCATTTTGCCGCTGCAAAGAGTTTGAGAAAGAGTGAAAGAGATCGTGGCTTTGGGAGAGAGAGGGAGAGGAAGAGAGAAAGAGAGAGAAGGAGAGCTTCTTGCCGCCACCGCCGCCGCCATTCGCAAAGAAGAGGGAGAAGTGCACGAAGGAGAAAGAGGAGATGTCACGAAGAGGAGACGAAGAATCCATCCTCGGGCCTTTGCAGTAAGTACATTGCCTCCTCTTGGTTGTTGGAGGTAAGGGCGCCTTGGCCTAGCCGCCCATGTATTACTACACTGAGAGTACCTGTGCCTGCACACTCCAGGTAGCAAGCACTCGTCACCGTCACTTTATTCTTTATTCTTTTAGTGACAAATGAATAAAGGGAAGACTGGTCACACATTGTGACTGTTGGAGTTCTCACATTGTGAGTCTCTCTCTCTCTTGCTCTTACTCTCCCGTGCAAGCTTCGATCCTTCTCATCTTTCAATTAGTATCAGAGTATGGTTACTTGAGCATTCGAGCTTAGTCCATGACTCCTTTAGCATTCGTTCGAATCCCTACACCATTGGTTCTCACTCTTGGCAGCCATATCCGACTCCTTCGAACTCACTCCCCGGCTTCCCAAGCACCTACCCAGCCCATTTGGGCACCCTCAAGACATTCCTTCAAAGGTATTGAGGCATTCTTTTGAGTGTTTATTTTAGTTTGCAAGGTACAGCAAGAAGGGGCAGCCATAGCTCCAACCATTGGAGCTCCCCCATTTAATATCTTGGCTCCTACTTAATTAGGCTTCACAAGGCTTTGTGTAGGCCTTCTTTAGGCCCTACTTGAGTCCCCCCTTCCACCCCATTAATGCCACGTGGACCAACAACATACCTAGCAACATCAACCCTATTTGGGCTAGCTTGAAGACCTACAAAAATTCATTTTTTACTTTAGTCCTCCCTCGACACTCATTGGCAGCTTGAAAACACTTCATTTGGCACTTGGGAACACCCCCTTGATGCTCGACATTGGTGGTTTATCATTGGCATTGATTTGTGGACTGATTTACCTCAGCCCAAGATTGTTTTTCACAATCCGCAGGTAGCCACAAATAGTATTACATCAGCAATTTATGTTTATGCTTGGATAGCATTGACATTTTATGCTTGATTGGTCTCGAATGGTTCTCGAATGTTAGGGGAATGTATGTCTATTGATTGGCCATCATTTGGAGCTGATTTAGTGGCCTAAAATACTCAGTTTTACATAGTAAATCACTTATATATACTCCAGGGCTGAAGCTTATTTAGTCACTTTATGCTCTGCCTATTGGCCTGCTTCCCGAGTCTTTCATATGACTATCTGGATGCAAATGAAGGCTAGCAAATGCTTTGGATGGTTCCGAAAGGTATTTTGAGCCTTGTTTGAGCTCTGTATTGGTTGGCATTTACTTGACATTAATCTACACTGGCGTTCTTTGTGGTAGAGGTTATACCTATGGTCTATATATGACCCATTGGTACATGCTTGATGCTTATGTTACCTACACATTACTAGTTACATTGTTTGGACTTGAATGCTATTGGAACTTCGTTTGGGCTTGACTTTGGATATTTTGGAGCTTATTTTGGTCTTGCTTTGGCTCATCAGAGATTGATTGGGATTGTCTTTACAACATTGGACGTTATCATTGGATACTTGACCACTCATATGCTATGGATGTCTTACTGATGTATGATCTTGGGTACTTTGTCAACTGGTGCTCTTACATGCTTTGTTTGAGCTTATTTGCTTGACACTTATGGCTTTTGTGCTAGTGGGAGCGTCTTTGTACACTTATCAGACATTGAGCAATGCGGGTTATGCATATTGAGCTTTTGGATACTTGAGACCTTGGTCCGTGTAGAAGTACTTGGGTTGATTCATCCTTGTATTCACTGAGCAGACACCGACTTGTGTCACGTCTTGGCAGTGGTATGTACATTTTGGCATGTTGATTGGGGGGGTGTATTGATTTTACTGACAGACTTTGTCTAACATGCTTGGGTGTTGGCTCATGTCAGTTTGACTATTACATGCTTATTTATGCTCGCTTGATATTGGTTTTGCTTTGACAATTGTGATTGACTTTGAATATTGGGTTTCGCCTATTGTTAGCTCTCATTGTGCACTGATGTCATAAATTACCACAAGCATATATCTTTGGACTGCCATGTATTTTTCATTTTGAATCATCCTGGTTTGATGTACTTTTGATGGTACTTGGTGGGCAACATCATTAAATACTCATTTCTCACCATTTTGCCTTGGTTTTTGTGGTTTTTTTGTCATTTTTTGCAATTTATAGCAAGCAGTTTTGAATTGTTTGCACTGTTTCAGCTTGCAATATGGCATCTTCTTCCACTGACAGTAGTATCTTTAACATCACTAAGCTTGATGATATGAATTATGCCTATTGGAAGAGCCAAGTTTGGCAATTAGTATTGGTGCAAAAATCGCAAATAAAGCCACTAAGGTTGAGTGGAGAGCAGCTTGAAACTATGACTAATGAAGAATGGACGGAGCTTGATGAGTTATGCAAGTCCATCCTCATCTTGTCTCTCACTGAACAGGTGCATTACAATGTGGTTAAGGATGCAAGTCCATCCTCATCTTGTCTCTCACTGAACAGGTGCATTACAATGTGGTTAAGGAAGCACAGAGTTCTTGGAAGCTTTGGGATGAGATCAAGAACCTCTATGACAAGCAAAGTCTTGCAAGTCAAATGTATTGGCTGAAATAGCTTACAGATCCAATTTCATGCTATTCTTAAGAACTTGGTTTCGTAGGGCATTGATTTCAAAGAGGATGTCATTCCGTTGTTCTTGCTTGGAACTCTTAATGAGTTTTGGGATGTATTTTACATTGCCTTATGTGCTTATGCCACTACTTTGAAGCTATCTGATGTTGAGAGCTCTCTTCTACAGGAAGAGATAAACCATAAGAATTTGGATGCAAAGTTAAAATTGAACAAATCAATGTTATGTAGCCCAAGGATAGTGATGGGGATTATGTCCTTGCAGCAACTTCATCTAGTGCTTCGCAAATGATAGAGATACACTCTATATGCACAGTGTTGGCTCTTGGACTCGTGTCCTTTCATGTGACACCTTGCCGAGAGTGGTTCCATTCATACCATTCTGTTTTGGGTCCTGTGCACTTGGGTGATGACATGTCTCTTGAGATTGTCAGCATTGGTGATGTTAGGCTGCAGTTTCCTTCTGGCAATAGTTTTGTTATGCATAATGTACGTCATGTATCTACATTGACAAGCAATCTCATGTTCATTGGATAGCTTGATGATGCAGGATATCATATATCTTTTGGAGACTCTACATGGAAGATTACTCGTGGCACTCTGGTGCTTGTGAGAGGTACCAAGGTTGGCAGCCTCTACCCCTTAGTTGTTTCTAGATCTACAGTGATCATGCGTTGTCTGTGGAGTCTTGACCTCATGTATCTCTTTGGCATGCCCGTTTGGGGCACATGTCCATTAAGGGAATGAAAATATTTTTTGGTTTGCAGTACTTTTTACTACCCCTCTGACTATTCTCATTTTGATTCTTGTGATCATTGTCTTTATGGCAGGTAGACTAGTTCTGCATATAAGAAGTCTGGTATGTCACGCATGAGTGAGCCCTTAGCTTTGGTTCATTCTGATGTCTGTGGGCCCATGCCTTGTCAATCTATGGGTGGTGCGAAGTATTTTGTTACTTTCATAGATGATTTTTCATGTAAAGTATGGGCTTAGCCCATAAAGCAGAAGTCCGATGTATTGGCAGTTTTTCAAAGATGGACCAGTCTAGGCATATGCTGAAATGCCTAAGGACAGATAATGGGGGTTAGCATGTCTCACATGCTTTTGAGCAGTTATGTGATAAGAGGGGTATTAAGAGTCAGTTGACTGCCCCCTATACCCCTCCCTAGAATGGCAAGACTAAGCGGATGAATAGGACCATCCAGGAGGGTGTTCACAGTATGCTTAGCCATGTAGACCTACCCTAGCATTTTTGGGCTGAGGTAATTACAACTACCGTACATATCATTAATAGATCACCTTGTAGTGCCATTGAATTCTAGGTTGCAGAGGAGGTATGGATAGGAAAACCTTCCTCTTATGCACATTTACATGTCTTTGGACGTGAGGCATTTTTCCATGTGCCCAAGGACAAGCGTAACAAGTTGGATCCTAAGAGTGTTAAATGGATATTCCTTGGCTATGGAGATGCATGAGAGATGGGTTACCATCTATGGGATCCACTGGCGCAGAAAGTCATCTGTAATCATGATGTAGTCTTCCATGAAGACATGATGCATAGGCAGCTTGAGAAGATAGTGGAGATACATAGGGTTATATTTCGGGAGAAGCCATGAGCTCATGTATAGCCAGTTGGATAGCTTACAACAGTAGTAGGTACTCATGACCAGGGTGTTGGATAGAATGTTGAGTAGGCAACAGAGCCTACAGTGTGGCGTTCTACTAGAGATAGATGCCCCTCGACAGATTTCAGCCCTCGATGCATTATGTCGGCTACAGATGCAGGAGAGCCTTTCACTTATAATGAGGCTATATGCAAGGGTGACAATCACTCTTGGGAGAGGGCTATGCAGTCTGAGATAGACTCCTTGCATAATAATGAGACTTGGGATTTTGTTTCCTTGCCTAGTGGCAAGAAGGCTCTACCATGCAAATAGGTATACAAGTTGAAGAGTACCCCTGGACACCCCAAGCCGGCTTATAAGGCAAGACTTGTTGCTAAGGGTTTTAAATAGGACCATAGAGTTGACTTTGATGAAGTCTTTTCTCCTATGGTTAAGATGACCACCCTCCGCTTGGTTTTGGCCTTAGTCACATAACTTGATTTAGACTTGTATCATCATATGGATGTCAAGACGACATTTTTACATGGGGATTTGCATGGAGCAACCTAAGGGCTTTGCAGAGCCTAGCAAGGAGCACCTAGTGTGCAGTTGAAGAAAAGTATTTATGGCTTGAAGCAGGGCGTTCGATGCTTTTATGTAGTCGCAGGGCTATAGCCGTAGTGCTATGGATCCGTGCTTATACACAAAGAAAGCCCGTGATGGATCTTTGCTTATTTTGGTACTCTATGTGGATGATATGTTATTAGCAAGGAAAGCTCATGATGAGCTAGTTGCTCTTAAGCCTTAGCTCAAGGATAGCTTTGAGATGAAGGATCTCGGACATGCCTCTCACATACTTGGTATGTGCATTAGATGTGACAAGCATTAGGGACTCCTCTACTTGTCACAGAGGGAGTACATTCATAAAGTCCTTGAGCACTTCCACATGCAGGACGTGAAGCCTATTGGCTATCCATTGCCTTATTATGTGAATGTATCATAGGCCGATTGTCCACAGACTGATGAGTAGAGGGCCGAGATGGCCAAGATTCCCTATGCATCCGTAGTGGGCAATCTTATATATGCCATGATAGCTACTCGTCCAGATATTGCATTTGCAGTTAGTCTTGTGGCACGCTATATGGCTACACCTAGCAAGAAGCATTGAGATGCCGTGAAGGGTATCATGAGGTACATGAAGGGCACTGTAGATATGTGCATATGCTATGGTAGCTAGGATACAGGAGTCGTGGGGTACATTGACTCTAATTATGCAGGACATGCAAACAATAGAAAGTCCACTTCTAGCTATGTGTTCACTTATGCTGGAGGTGATGTTTCATGGATGTCCAAGGTGTAGAAATGCATGGCCCTTTCTACTACAAAGACTGAGTATGTTGCAGCCACTGAGGCTTGCAAGGAGGCCATTTGGTTGGGTTGTTTGGTTCATGACCTTGGTATTGATGTTATCCCTACCCTGCATTTGGATTCTATGAGTGATATTCAGTTAGCCAAGAATCCGCTCTTCCATGCAAAGACGAAACACATCGACGTGAGGTATCACTTCATACGTGAGGTCGTTGAGGACAAGTCTGTTGACCTTGTCAAGATTTCAATTGACTAGAATCCTACAAATCTGCTAAGCCTCTCTATAGATTGCTTTGCCTTCCTCAGGAGATTGATGGGCATGGGATGAGATGATGTCTTTCCTCATCCTGTTGTACATGTGTACATGTTGTACTGTCTTTTCTTTTTCTTTTTCACTCCTCACTAGGGCAGATTCACCGAAGAGGGGCAACAAAGAAAGAGAAAGATAGAAAGAAAGAGAAGGGGGAGAGAATATGAAACGAAGAGTGCAGAGAGAGGTGGATAAATTGTGTTAGGTTAGTTAGAAAACTAAAGCTACTCCTCGAGGGAAGCGGGTGTTTACATTGCCCATGGATTTTTCATACAGCAAAGTGGTCTTGGTTAGCTAAGAGGATTCCATTAAAAATATGAAAATGCTAGATAAGGTCAAGTTGGGAAGGATCGAATGTCAACTATCTTAGTGTGTTATCCTAAATCCAAATCAATGTTATTTTAGGGGGGCTGAGTTGAGACTATACCCTATTAATAAAGTAGTTGTGATGCATATCACTCCCCCTCATTCCTCACTCTCTTTAAACCAATGCAATGTTCTACTTAAGTTTGAGAGATGATAGCAAAGTAGTTATCTTAAGCTAATGTTAGATAACCATGGTAGGAGACTATAGTCACGATATAGGCTTGCTTTAGATTGATCCTTGTGGGGTTGAGGTGGAACTTTCCCTATGAGGTAGACTTAAGTAGTTTGAGGTAATGAAGTTTGATTATTATAAGGGAGTTTTGAGCAGAAGCTACTTTGGTTATCTCTTGATAAATTTGTGCCATTAGGATTAGATGGATAGACATGTTACAAATATAGATATGCACCTATATATGACTACAGTCTCTAGATTTGCAAGGCCATGCACTCTCTAGAATTTGGATGAAAAGGGATCAATTTGTGCACACCTTAGATTGACTTTATGATCTTTCTCCATCATGAAAGGTGTTGGATATGGAATGGCATATATTGTTTTATTAATGCCAATCATCTTCCCTATATTAAAACCAACCTTAAGTAGATATAGTGGATGAAAAATCTAAAAGTTGTTAGATGTTTATTTTGAAGGAATCTAGGGTTAATCCTATTATTTTTATAGGAGAATGGAAAATTCATCTAAATTGTTAAATTTGTTACAAAGTAACTAAAGTGATTCAGACTGATAGAGTTACCATTCTAGGTTGCTCTCGCATGCAAAATTATTGTCAAGAAGTTTATCTCGATACCTTTCTTCCAAATACAAAAACCTAGAGGTTTTTACCGAACCTCAATTATACCATACTATTAATGTATCTAATTTCTATGGGTAAATCTTTATAATAGCATTTTTATCATGATGTAATGTCTCTTAGCTATTGGAAAAACTTAAATAAAAACTCTTTGCCTTCTACTTGTGCAAGCTCAATAGCTCCTAAAATTTTATGTTAAAATGTAAGAAGGTTTATATGGAATCTTAATAATGTATATTAACTTAGTTTGTTATGTGTTGCAAGAGAATGAGAACCACTTGGAAAAAGAGAATGTGAAAAAAAACCTATTGTTTGTTGTAACATAGACAAAATAGAAAACGATGATGGTCGTGATGTCTAAGATCGCGAGGAACATCTTAATCAGTGTGTCATGTGTCCTTGCTCTCAATGCAAGCTAGCAATCAGACGAAAGTGTCACTTGTCTATAGAACACGTACGATGCTTCGGCGAGTTTCAATTGAAGATCATTGATCAGGCAATCTCAGACTTTGAGCGAACGGTAAGAAAAGTGTGTATCAATCATGCCTTACATTTGCAAACTAATTGAATATCATGCACAAAAACATTAGACGTGGCCGTAAAATTTCTACAGGGAGATGTCGTCTCATCCCGAGAAGGAATGCACCTATTACAGCCAGTTAGAAGAGTTCGTGGGTGTGCGATGGATGGAGTGCCTAAGCCAATCCACCACTTGGAAGGCACGACTCGATCTATACCATCAATACCATAGGAGATAGGCAGCCTTTCAGACCTTCCTCCAATCTCGGAGCTTGAGATGGAGGCAATGATCGATGCATTGATGCCCATAGATGCCGAGGCATCTGATCCGATAAGAGAGGAAGCATCCATACAATTATATGATGGGTGCCAAGTATCTCACCTAAAGATGTTGCTTGCACTCCTAAGTGTGTAGGTAAAATATGGGTGGACCGATGCGAGTGCAACCGAGTTGTTCATGTACATTCTACATACGCTCCATTATTTTTTTTCGGCACCATTATAAAAAACACATGCTTTTTCAAGGTATTTTATGATTTTTTAAAGGTTGCTAAAGTACCATATATTACCACTTGGAAATACCGTGCCTAAGTCTCGTGATGATGCGCGACATGTTTTACGAAAGCTTGGCATGGACTACAGCAGCATCATGCATGTGTCAACGATTGCGTGCTGTTTCAAGGAGAGTACGAGACTATGGAGACATGCCCAAAGTGTGGTGCTCACAGGTATCGACAAGACTTGCAAGGGTAAACCATTCCTCAAAAAGTTCTTAGACACTTTCCACTTATCCCGCGTATATGTCACATGTTTCGTACATTGGGCATGGCGAGCTTAACAATGTGGTATGTGCAGAATAGATCCACATATGGAGTCCAACGAATATCATCGGATTCATGTGCATGGAGCCACATTGGCTCTACCTTTCCAGGCTTTGCACGAGAGCCAAGGAATCTTCGGCTCGGTCTTGCTATGGATGGCATGAATCCAATTGGTCCCCATTCAACTTCTTACAGTGTGTGACATGTAGTTCTTGTTAACGACAACATCCTGCCATGGCTTTCTACAAAGAAAGGACATCTGATTCTTAGCTGGCTCGTTCTTGGGTGCTACAAAGTCAAGAATATGGATGTCTCTATCACCATCCATTAGTTGATGAGCTTAAGATTTTGTGGGAGGAGGGGGTCACTGTGGAAAATATGAGCAAGAACGATGGTCAACGGTTCGCCAATATACGAGCCATTCTCATGTGGACCATGTATAACTTTCCGAGATTCAGGGAGTGCTCAAGTAAGTAGGCTTTCGTTCTCGTTTTGGTGATATCTAACATAGTTCATTCAAGTTTGTGTTGACTAAATAGGGGTGTTGGGACAGGTCTAGTTAACCTCATGTTATCATGCATGTCCATTGTGTGGACCACAATTACTCTCGAAAGTCATGAACCATGAAGAACATGGTATATCAAGGACATACCACTTTCTTGCCGAAGGGTCATGAACTGAAGAAAGGTTTTCTTGGACGATCTCTAGCATGAATGAACACCCAAAGGTGGTACGAGTTGAAAATGGTCCATGCAGAGTCACATCCAAACAGAATATGACGGTTCTCGGTTTTCTACGAGTTGCTATATTGGACCCACTTACAAATCAACCACTTATTGGATGCCATGCATATTTTCAAAAATGTGGGTAGCTTACTATGGGACCACATCACAGGAAAGAGAGACACTATAGGGGCACAATTTAAGGAAGTAGGTAAGATGGAGGCGCTTTGGCCACAGTCATTGGCCACAATCAAGTGTTGACGGTCACTTGCAACTACCTCACACTCCGTGGGTTCTATCCACTAAAGAAGAGCGCATTGTGAAGCAAATTATCATGTCTATCCACACCCTCATAGGTATGATGTGTTCCCTCAAATCTGCTTTTTCTAAAGATGACCAACTATCAAGGCTAAAATCCTATGATTGGCATAGGAAACTGGCCTCTCGATTGTAAGTGGCCTGTTTATTTTGCTATTTAGTGTTTAGCCGGTGTTCGCAATGCTTCTTCATTTGTGGTAGTTTATACTACAGATCGCGATTGCAGAATGCCTCACTCCAGAAATACATGGGGCGATTTACAGGTTGTCGAATTTAGTACAATGGATCTCACAAAAGGAGATCAAGACATCCTCTATTGAATCCACAAGGTGAGGAGTAGTGGAGACAATCTGTCTCTTTGAGAAGTACATGCCCACTAACATGCTCACAATATAAACCCACCTCCTGGTGCATCTTGTAGATGAAGTGGAGATTGCTCTCTAGTCCTCTTCTTAACAAGTGGTATCAAAGCATTGGTCTTTGATCCCTATATTCTAACCAAGATTTTCCTATTCAAACAATCAATCCAAGCTACTTAAGTGTAGGTTGTAAACTCTTGAAGAGGACTAGTGCAAAGGCCAAGAGACCTTCAAGTGTGTAGAGGACAGCCTAGTTTGAGCTATTTCCAAGACATGGAGGCAAAGCTAGAGGAAAAATGGACAAGTTAGTATGTCATCACCAAGATATATTCTATTTTTGAAGGTACCTTGGGTAAAAAGGAGGTCACAATAGTTAGTTAGGGTTAAAACTCTAGTTACTTTTTTTGCAAAAGGATTTCTCTCTCTTCTTCCTACAAGCTCTTTCCCAAGCTTTCATGGTGGATAGCCAAGAAATCTTTTTTCTTGCTCAAAGAAAGTATAATCTCTCTCTCTAACTTTGGGGAAGCATTCTTTGTAGCTTGTTAAGCATGCCAACTACCAATGAGTAGCCGCATTGCATAGGAGATCATCCCCTCTTCTCTTTAGGAAACCCTAAAATACAACAGGGCAACCATAGCTTCAAGCTTAGAGCTTCCATTTTCTTCAAAATTTATCATTCTTAAACCTTCAAGGCTCTTCTTCAATGATGATTCTACTTAACAATGGGACCAAGATTGCAAACATTGAAGGGGATTTAAGCATTTGAGAGCATTATGGTGCAACATTTTGGGGATCTTACACATAGTGTTCAAATTTCTTATCACAATAAGCATTCAAAGGGATTGAAGACACTTCTACTTCAAGGTTTTCATGCACTAAAAGCATTGGATTGGATTGATCCATGAAGTTTATGGCTATGGAGCATTATGGATCAATTTGGGGCTTATCTTCTACTTGATGGTGGCTTCTCATTGAATCTTCAATCTTTCAAGAGGTAATCTACTCCTTTTAATCTTTGAAATCTCTCTTTATCCAATTGTTCAAGCCTATCCAAATGTTGATGGGAGATTATGGTTTGTTTAGGCTTATAATGAACTATAAATTAGAGATTAATACCTCTTTTGATAATTAAAGTTTTTAATCCATTTTCAGGATTGAATTCACTGATTTGCCAGTAAGACCCTCATCTCATTCTTCATTTCGATTCTCTATATTTGATTGATCCACACACTTCATTAAGGGATGAAAGCTTCAATTTTAAAAATTCATATCATCCCTCTTTTTATAGATTGGTATGCTTTTTCCATGGATATTCCCACAATGGAAAAAGGTGTATGCCGAGGGAGACAGTGTAACAAAAGAGAGGTGAGAGAAGCCATGAAAGTTGGGAGAAGAAGGTAAGACAAAGAGACCATAATCTTGTATTAATGAATGGTGAAAAATTACAAGTCATAACACCTTATATACCTATACCAATGTGACATTGTATTATTTAATCAAACTCGCTAAAAATAATATCTCTTTCCTCATTCTTACAATGGAGAAAAACTCACATTTTTAGCTTAAGAATGCCCTCATTTGGTTCAATGGTAGGATTGTCATTCCCTCTTCTTCTCAATTCAAGTTGAAAATTATGAAGGAGACACATTCTTCACCTACACCTAGACGCTTAAGTGTGTTCAAGACCTATGATAAGATCTCCAAGAGTTTTTACTAGGAGGGATTGTGGAAAGATATAAAATATTATGCCATGAAGTGCATTTCATGTCAATAGAATAAGGACATCACTCATAAGCTAGGTGGTTTGTTGTTGCAGCCGTTGCTGCCCATCCTTGAAGGCAAGTGGATGCATATAATCGTGGATTTTATTATTGGCTTGCCTATGGCTAAAAAGGCATAGAAAAACCATCTATATGGTTGTGGATAGACTCAATAAGGAAACTCATTTTATTCCCACAAAGATGCAAATTATTGCATCTTCATGGCTAGTCAATTCATGGAGCATATCTTTAAATTGCATGGATTACTACATGTGATTGTACATGACAAGGACTCCAAGTTCATAACTTCTAGTAGGTGGTATTCAACTCCATGGATACTAAGTTGGCTCTCTCTATAGCCTATCATTTGTAGACTGATGGCTAAACAAAAAGAGTCAATGTGGGTAGAGACCTACCTTAGATATTTTAGTCATGATGTGCAACATGCATGTGACTCCTGGTTTTACTTGGCTAAGTTTGCTTATAATAATGCTACATATGTCAATATTGTAGTTTTTCCCTTGGAAGCCTTATATGGCTATAAAGTGCCCTTCCCACAGTTCTTTTTAATGAGAAGATTAACCCTCAAGGGAAAGAGGAGTCAGAGCATATGTAGAACCTTGTTCAATAGTGTAAAGTGAATTATTAGGAAAGCTCAAGAGTAGATGAATATGTATGATGATGAGAAGATGCATAGGGGGAGAGAAGGCAGCAAGCTATCCTTGAAGATCTTCATCTCTTACAAGGTCTTTGAGGCAATCTTTCACTTGCTTCTTGGTCTTGAACATCGGGGGAGCCTTCTTTGAACATCAAAGAGGATTTTTGATGGGTTTGTGCTCTTCGTGTGGACTATTTTGGGCCGTGAACAATAGACATGAGCAGGGTAGCAAGCTAAAAATGGAGAGTTGATGCTCAAGCAAGGCTTCTCTTGAGTTCTAATGCCACTTTAACAAGAGATTTCAAAAACCACTAGTATGCCCAAACTACAAGCCAACACCATAACCTCTCATGATCACAAAATTTGGATTCATACACAAATTTTAGCATTTACAACCTCAAAAAACAAAGAAAAACTTCACACAAAATTCTCATACCTTAAATTTTTATTTTGGTCACTCTTTGAGGTTGTACATAAGCTTGTAGTGAACACTTAAATTGCTTCTAACACATGGGTGTGACCCTCCTCTCCTCACAAGGAAAGAGAAACAATTCCAAGAGAAGGGCCCCTTCCTCTAATGCTTAAGGGGTTTATATAGGTTTCTCTCTTTTACAAACTCACCAAAAGTTTAAAGCTTTTGTGTTTAATGAAAAGCTTTATTGCTTTTCCTTTTCTTTTTTGTTTTTATAACATTCTAACTTTTGAATAAAACAAACGTGGCTTTTCCCTTCTTTGCTTTTCTCCCCTCACCTACGTTTATGACCATTTTCCACTAAAATCCAATGAATTACACTTGTTAACAAATGCTGTCAGTGAGGGAATGGGATATTCACCCTAATTAGACTTCCGAGGAAACACATCCTTTCCTTGAAACTACACACTCATTCAACTAGTCTACTTACCAAATTCTCAAAAAGGTCTCCATTGAAGACAAATGTATTTGATTTTTCAAGATCTTGATCATCTTCTGTAATATCACAAAGACTTTACGCGATAGGATTTAGTTGTATTGATTTCCTCACCAGCACAAGTGTCTTTGGAGACCTGCCCTTCACATCGTGCAAAATTAACTTTACTTCAGAGCTCTTAGGACCTTACACTCTTTGAGCTACATCATATAATCTCTTCCCTTTTGTCGGAATGCCATCACATCACTAGGAAAAACACTAGCTTGTTCTATTGATCCACCAATCATAGGAGCAATCAACACAAGGTTTAATTTCACCCTATCACTCATGTCAAACCCATTGCACCCCTCGTGCCAGTCCGCAAGCTTTCAAAACATGTGAATTGGTCCTCCATAATAGCTAGCATTTTCTGAAATTGCTGCATTTGAATAGGAAACTTCCATTAACCCATGTTTGCTCTTTGTTATTTTCATAGGTTCCCATTTCAATACTTCTTCTCTTGGAAGTGACTCTTCTTGAACCATCTTTCACTGATATTAGCCAACCAATGGACAGAGATAGATATTCATATTCTTGACTTTGTAGCATCTAAGCATGAGCAAGCTAAGGATCAAGTGCCCTTTCTTGGTAGAAAGCCATAGCAAAATGTTGTATTTAAGAATTACTACTGGCCACATACTGTAAGAGGTAGAGCATAGTCTAAATGGATTCACACCATCCATAGCAAGACCAAATTGAAGATTCTATGCCTCTCATGCAAAGTTAGAAAAACAGAATCAATGTAACACCATGCATGTGAATCTAATGTGGTATATGTTGGATACCATTTGTGGATCTATTTTGTGCATGCCACATTGTCAAGCTCACCATGCCTGACATGCAAAACATGTTATAGACACGCAGTATGGGCAAAAAGTATCTAAGAACCTTCTAGCTGACCATTTGACCTTGTATTCTAAATTGTAATATGTGACATTTTAGTAATCTAAAAAATCCTAAAAATAATAAAGAAATTAGAAAACTCTTTATACAATTAAAAATATAAAAATTCATAAAAATAAAACAATTATACAATTAAAAATTCGTATACTATGTACCTGAACAACTTGATCACACTTGCATCACTCCATCTATACCTTACTTGTATATTGAGGAGCACAAGAAGCATCTTTAAGTAGGATATATGACGCCTATCATATAATGGTATGGATGCCTTCTCTCTCAATAGATTACATAACTTAGCACTATGGATAGTAATGCCTCAATCATTCCTTCCATCTCAATCTCCAATATTTGAGGAAGGTCCCCAATCTCTTCTCAAACAAAGAGCATATTAGATAAAGCACCTTTTAGAGGGTTTACTAGCTCATGTACTCCTTGTATTGTCAGTCCACAAACTATTCTTATTGGGCATGAAACATCCATTGCTTGGGATATACATATCGGCATCCCCATATAAATATTTTCATAAATAAATAATATTATTTAAAATATTTTATTTAAATATTGATCATAAAACACAATTAGTACACAGTTTGCTCATTGCTAACTCAAAGTCCAAGATTGCTTGATCAATGATGTCTGGTTGAAACTTGTCATAGCGTTGCATATGGTCTGTAATAAACAAATGATGTCATAAAGAAATATCTTTATCCTTACAAGCAAGTAGATTAGCTTTATGATGTATCTTCATTTTTAATGAAATACCTTCTTTTTTCTCTCCAAATTTATGGGGGTTTGTTGCCATTTAGACTACATTACCTTGAGAATGTGAGTTCAATGTTCTGTGGTAGGTGTTTTATATGTTGTCATTTAAATGAATAGATCACCATCCTAAACCAATTAGAAATTAGCAAATCCAATAGATTTTTAATTAAAAATCTAAAATTTAATTCTAAAAAGTGTGTATTTTTATTTTTTGGATTGTAAAAAAATCAAAATCTCTAATCTAAGTTCAATGTCAACCAACCAAACTCCCAACCCTTTAATATCCCATGGCCTCTCACATCACAAGCATTCATGCCTTGCCTGTCTTGATTGCTTAGCCTATCCAAGGAGCTACTCTATGGATGCCATGCCTCTATCTTACTTGCCTAGCCTATCATCCGAGCGATTTGTGTGAGCTTCTAAGCTTTGTTGATCCCATTGGTCCATAACTCCCTAGCTCCACACTTCACACCTTTAGAAGCTCATTCATTAGTCATCAACTCCTTTTCTTGCATGCTCCAAAGTAAAAAACAAAGCATCTCTCTCTCTCTCTCTCTCTCTCTCTCTCTCTCTCTCTCTCTCTCTCTCTCTCTCTCTCTCTCTCTCCTCTTTTTAAATTAATGTTACTACCCTAATCTATACATAATGTATAGTAGGATACACAATGCCCCATAGGGAAAATACCTAATCTTATATCAAACAACTCAAAGAAACTCAAAGATAATCACATAAAGACATAAGAACACATACTTTAGCACTAATAATTAGAGAATGAGAAGTAGAACACAGAGAACATGTTGAGAATAGAGCAGGAACACAATGAATGATGGTGCCAATTGTTAGATCTGCTATATAATAATGAGAATCCATCATACACAGGTCGTGAACATCAGAGAGATCCCAAAAATGAGAATGACACTAGTTTGCCTCTTTAGGTCGTGTTTTTACAACTACCTACAAACTACACTTCATGAGGCATACAACTTCATGAGGCATCTATGGGCTGCCTCACATATAGAACCAATATGACTAAGGTAAAACCATGCTAAGGGCATAATACATGAAGTGTGAAACCATGGCTAACACCTGGCACATCCTAGTGGATGGCTGGCATAGGCATGACTCGAACTCTTGCATGATTCATGGTGTCAAATGCCTTAACCAAAAAACTAACATACCTAGTGAGAAAAATTATGCCTTACTTGCACGATGAAGTAAGCCGCAAAGAGAAATGATAAGTAGAGCCTCTCTTGTAGGATACTTATAGCCCTCTAATATGGCTGCACAATCTACTCAAAAGATAGTCAAGACAAAATAAAGGCATACATAGTAAGTATGATGAAAAAACAATGAAATAAAATCTGATAGTGGTATAAAAGAGTGTCTCGTGAGCATCATGAGAGTCAGTGATAGACTACTCATGTGCATGCTACTCATGTGATACAAGAGGTAAAACATCCATGTCATGAATCTTATCCACTGTAAGCTCCTTGATCTGCACCTATTTACTGATATCATACAATACATCATTTATATCAATCTTGATAACATCAACATCTAAAAATTGATTTTTAGCATGATCAATCTGCTTAACACTCTACAAAGTAGTAACCATATCCACAAGTCTATGATATTCAACTTGCATCCCATCAATTTTCTCCTTAATAACATTCTTTTCATGGATAAGTTCTTCCATATTTTCAGACACAAATGGCTCTTGTGACACTACATATAAGGCCAAGAAAGAGTGAGAGAATCATAAACTACCTTATGAGGAAAAACCCTGCTGCCTGTTCTATGTGCAACACTACAAAAAGTTGAATCAAATTAATTGCAATTGTGGGCTTTCTATGAAGTTCTTGACCTGAATCATCATCCAATAAAGATTTTGTAAATGGAAGAGGGAATGGATTAGTTATTGTTGCTGCATTCAATTTTCTATAATCCACGCAAACCTGTATCTTGCCATTCCTTTTGGGCACCACTACAATAGGTGACAACCAAGTCACTTCATTCACAAGCTTGATAAAGTCAACTCTAAGAAGTTTGTCAATCTCTTCTTTCACCTGTTTAGCATAGTTCAGATTCATACGATACCTCTTCTAAATTACAAGTTTAGCATTTGCCTTCATGTTAATTCTATGCTGACACACCCTTGGATCAAATCCCTTTATGTCAATATACTCCCAAGAAAAAATATATTGAAATTCTTTACATAGATTAAACAGCTATATTACTTAAAATCTTACTCAACAAAAATACTTACCTTTATTGGTGTAGAATGAGACTCAGCATCCAAATACACTTCCTGAACATCATCTTCAAATGCTCTAGTTGACTTACTCATAGTGTGTTCATATTTCAACTCTACATCAATAATAGCTTTCTGACTTGCTCTATCAAAATCCTCCTCTATTTTTTGATGTGGCTTTTGTTACTCCTTGAGTGTCTCCATATCAGTTCCTTTACTTGTCTTGGGGTTATCATTGCTTTCTGCAAAACCAATGTAGTATCCTACTGTATCAAGTCAATGTCTTATTGTATGGGGTCCATGTCTTGCTGTATGGGGTCACTGTTTATTAAAAATGGTAAACCAGCTGCTTGTAACTGTAACCTTATTTTCTATTGTAATAACCTTATTTCTTGCTAGAGTGACCATGTTTCTTGTAGTGGTGTTATAGTCTCTCATATAGCAAGATTGCAATCACCTTCATCAAGATTGTAGTTTCCTATAACACGAATGACATCTATTTTGTCAATTCAAGATAAATACATACTACTGCCAGTACTAAAATATCACCAACATAAGTATAATGAGATATTGTCAAAGTTTGAGAACTATTTATCCCATAAGACTGACAAATAACCATAATGTCCATAGAATTCCGCACTATTGTTGTGTCAAGCACTACAGCAGTGACTTGCATAAAAATTGATTCCAACTACTTGTTGCTAAACCTATGAATCCTTCTGTCGCTCATCATAATCAACTTGAATTAGTATTTGGAGCCTAAATCCATTAATTGCAAGTTTAACAATGTCTCCTTGCATTATAGCCAGAATGAAAGTGGTTGCAACTACTGACAGGTAATGATATATAATTTTATAGTACAACCATTTCAATGAAATATGCCAAGGCTGAGAACTCATCATATATAATGACATCCATAATATATCATAGAGAATGAAGATATAGAACCATAACAGAATAAGTAGATTACCACTCCAACCACAAAGAATAATTGCATTAACCTGAAAAGATATCATTTATACTCTAGCATTTTCATCATAATAAATGTATGGCAATGTACCACCCAATTTGGATCGATCAATGTAATGAAGAAGGCCACACTGCTAAAGACTATCCCAGTCTAGCCCTTGTGATGAAGGCTGATGCCACAAATAACCAACAAAAGAATCAAGAGACTACCTCTAATCTGGTAGAATTGTAAGTAATATTGATAACACGAGCCAAGAAAAAAGAACCTACAATTCCACAATAAAATGTTGTACCTTGAAAGGCTATCAAGTTCAAGCTCCCAGCAAAGCCACAGTGTAGCGAAGTATAGGACAATATAGTGTAAAGCACTCTAGTGTTACAAAAGGATACAGAGATAGTCCAAGACGAAGGACTAGAGAACCAAGAGATGGAAGAGGAATAAGCCATTGCATCCTGAAAGAAATATGTAAGATAATCCACAACAACTTATAACTACTGATTTTCAAGTACTTGGAACTAGTAATCATCATGTAGTTGTCGTATTTGTTATTTTTGAGGTTGTTATAGCACTTTTGACCATTTTCAGCTTACTGTAGTACATTTTGCTATTGTAGGAAGTGCAGGAATTCAACTTGCAGTTGTAGGTGGTGCAGAAATTTAGCTTGCTGTTGTAGGTACTGCAGAACTTTTGGTTGTTGCCACATGAAGTTTGATTGTTGATGCATGAAGTCAAGATACTATTGTAGGAATTCAGAATTCAGCAATGGGAATTGCTGAAATATAGGTTCTTACATATCATTCTGAAGCTTTTTTGATACAAAAAACTATAACATACACTTGCTACAAGCATCGATCTCATATATCATCAACACTTTCATTGTTAAAAACCAATCAACATGAATAATATCAACCATTCCTTTTGCAATATGAACTACATAGATATCCATTGTAGGTACTTGCATACTTCTAGATACTGCAACTTCCGTGATACAATAATGATTAGAGTCCTCATAGACTTCAGAAATAGCAGTTTGAATTGAAACCTCAACAACTTGATCATTCAATGTTGCATAGAGATCCTCAAGAATAACATCTGGACTTGAATCAGGAGAATATACCAATTGCGTATGTGAATCAACAATTTCATAATCCCTCTATAGAACAATTTCCTCAAGAGGATTAATGACTTCAAAACAATGAGAAACTTGGAAATCCATTACATTCCTCAGTTGAGAAACCTCCTGTTGTAGTAATGCTTTCTCCTCTTGAAGTCGATTGATAACAGACAGAGCTTCAATTGCTACAACATTAGTTGCATTCCTCTCCTTTTCAAGCTCAATAGAAAACCAATGAATCATCTCAATTGGAGATTGAATCATAGAGTGTACCTCATGCAGAACTTAGAAAACCATGCAAACTGACTACATTCTACAATGCTTCATATTCAAACAACTCTTACAAAGAAAATGTAATGCCAATCTTGCAATGTTGCTCTTCTTTCAAAGCAATTACAATGCTAATCTTGTAATTCTGCAATTTCTATAGCAAAACATTGACTTGTTCTTCAGATCATCGAGCAATGCAATGACCTAAAATATTATCTTGCATGTTGGAAACATCGCTATCCTGAACAAATACATCCAAATATGGTTCATTGCACTACGAGTAGTGGCACTTCTTCAACTTCTGGCAAAGTTCCTTCATTGAAATTCAACTTAGCTATTGCATTATCTTCCTTATCATCAATAAGAGAACCAAGAAAATCATGCACAATGGCATCTTCATTGCAACAACCATAATCCTCAAACTTATCATCCATAACAACATCATCTTCTTGATTACATAATTGATCTTCTTGATCACCAATCTAATCATCTTTGTTGTACATAATTGCTGACTTGCTTTCTTCTTGATTAAAGTTGACTCGAGATTGGTTATGATAGTTTGCAAAATACCAAAATATGGAAAATACATTGAGATTATTGATGCAACGTGTGTGATGATCTACTCTCCCATTGGCAAGTTGCTCTATGGGGTTTGGGGCACTCAAGGATTCTTGGCTTCTTTGGCTCTTGTCCTCTCTTGCTCCCTTTACCTCAATATTGGCAAGACCATGGGTAAAGAGCACCAATCATCATCATCATCACTTGAACTTGAATCAGAATCTGAATCGAAATCCAAAACATCTTCATATCTTTCCTTGAGCTTTTCAACTGACGTAAGCAATCTCCCAATATTCTTAACACTTGAACAAGACCTGACTTTTTTGCATTCATGATCATCATGCCATTCATAAGCATCATAAATAATATCCTCAAAATAATCCAACTTCTCCCATGCTTTATCCATCTTTGAAATTGAAGCCTTCTTTGCTTCTACTGATGAAAACCTCTTGCCGGATACTATCAAACTCATTACATAAATTAAACATGTACAAATACTTGCAGGATTTTCCTTCTTCACAAGACCCATGAAAATAAGAACAATGCTTTAAAGTATGTCTAGACTCAAAACAAATTGTGCACCGCTTTTTCTTCTCCTTTGATTTACCCATTGCAATTAATCAGATTGAAATTTTAAACTTCAAAACTAAAAAGGAAACTTGAATGCTCTCTTATTAATCCTCCATAGGCTTCCTGAGTCTCAAGAAAAAGATATAGTGCTCCCTTTTTCTCACTAAATTTAGCCAAAGTTTGTTACAAAGATGGTATTCCTGCAATAGTGCTTCCATTTTGAAAAAACTTTGTGAACAATCTATCTCTATTTTCATCAAGGATTGAAAAACTTCATGCTTCTCCTCCTGCAATTCTCTTATGAAATGTATCATCCTACTTGTACTTTATATATCATTGCTTCAAGAAATTGTCATTGCTTCCAATAATTGTCACTGCTTCAAACATTTGTGAGTACTTCAAGCAGTTTGCCACACCACTACTTCAAGTCTTGACAAAAATTTCAGATTTAGGAAATTTTGCTTCAAATAGAAACTCTACTTCATGTAGGAACTTTGCTTCATGTAGGATATCTGCTTTTTAAACAAGAACTTTGCTTCATGCAGGAATTCTGCTTTAAACAGGAAATTTGCTTCATGCAGAAAAATTGAATTGCTAGCCTCAACCTTTGCCATTTATAGGGACGCAGTGGCAGCATATACAAACAGAAAACCCTTTGAACTCCATATAGCAAATTCATTTTTCATCCATAAAACAAAGTCATCTTTCACTAATCTTAGTTACTACTTCAAGTCTCTGCACAAATCTGCACCCAAAAAACCTTTCAAATTACATATAGGAAATTAGGTTTTCTTCCCAAAAATAGGGTCATTTTTTATAGAGCTTCAAATTTCTAGCATCAATTGAAGTCATTTTGCTATTAAACTTCCATACCAAAGATTCAGAAAAGCATGGCAAGATCACCAAAGTGTTGTTGCCCTAATCTATACATAATGCATAGTAGGACAAATAGTGCCCCATGGGGAAATACCTAATCTTATATCAGACAATGCATAGAAACTCAAAGATAATCACATAAAGACATAAGAACACATACTTCAGCACTAATAGTTAAATAATGAGAAGTAGAACACAGAGAACATGTTGAGAATAGAACAAGAACACAATGAATGATGGCACCGATTATGAGATTTGCTATATAATAATGAGAATCCATCATACATAGGTTGTGAACATAAGAGAAGATCCCAAAAATGAGAGTGACACTAGTTTGCCTCTTCAGGTCGTGTTTTTAAAACTGCCTACAAACTACACTTCAAGAGGTATACAACTTCATGAGGCATCTAAGGGCTACCTCACATATAGAACTAATATGATAAGGTAAAACCATGCTAAGGGCATAATACATGAAGTGTGAAACCATGGTTAACTAACAAAAAATTAATAATTTTCTCTCTCCATCTCTATCTCATTTTCCCTTCTCTCTCTCTCTCCATGCATCTCCATCTCCTTTTCCCTCTCTTAATTTCTCTCCATCTCTCTTTCTCTCTCCTTTGCCTTTCATTCTCTCCTCCTCATCCCTTTTTTAATGTGCAAAAAAATTATATACATGTATATATCTCCATGCATATTTGTCTCCTTTTCCCTCTATTATTAATGCATTAAAAAAGAAACGAGGGGAGAGAATGAAAGGTAAAGGAGAGAGACGGAAAGAAACCAAGATGCATATCCATCCCCAAGAAAAAAGAGGTGGCACACACACACACACACACACACACACACACACACACATAGCAATACTTTCATATTAGTCTTTTATCATCTTGTAAACTTAGTTCTTTTGTGTGAAGGAAGAAGAAGAAGATTTCAAACCTATCTCTCTGTGTTCTCAAATCTTCATTGCTTTTGTGTGTGTGCTCTTGGGTTCTTCACCTCTCTTCCCTCTCATCTATTTTCATGGTATCAAAGTTGTCCCATGGTTGCACAAAGCTCAATTGAAGGCTAAGGTGAAGGCATTGGAGCATGAAAGTAAACAAGAAAACCAACATGCAAGAAGCTCTTCCACCTTGCTTGATTTGCCTTAGGTTATAGCTACATGAGGCTCCTAAGGTTGTCAAGGTTGTAGTCTCCAATTCCACCGAGAACTTGGTGAGTATGAAGAATAGTATATATATTATAAATAGGCTCTTAAGGGCTTCTCTGCTATTATTTTTGCCATCTAAGGTCATTTTGGCCTCTGTTCTAAACCCATAAGTGGTCTGACACCAATTTTTTGGTACACTGTAGTTTCAACTGTGTCGGGTCATTTACAAGTGCAAAGGTTATAAATTTCGAATTTGTAAGGTTTTAGGTGTTTGATAGGTTGCAGACACAAAAGGCATCTACATACAAATTATAGATTGTGATTACTATTGTGCAGTCAATAAAAAGGGTGTGTATTTAGTTGTGGTACACTTGGTATTAGCTTGCTTGCATATTACAATTTTTTGCAAGTTTTTTGTTTTGTCAAAATGTCTAACAACTTCAACCATATTGTTAGTGAGAAGCTTGATAAGCACAATTATCCTACATGAAAGTTCAAGATGATAAATTTCTTGAAGGGAAAAGGTGCTTGTAATTACATTGAAGGAGACATGGTAGTAACACCTAAAGCTCTTACACAAAATGCTATTGCAAAATAGGTAAAGGCTAAGAAAGATTGAGAGTAGACACAGAGTAAAGTCGTCTATTGCCTATCTATCAATGCCATGGATAGCTTGATGGGCTATTTGTAAGAATTTCAAACCCCCACTATTACATGGAAAATTTTGGCAAGGCTAGTTGAAGTAAACACAAAGGCCAAAAAGTTGCAGCTCAAGTCCCAAGTGAAAAGAGGAAACATGTCCATTAATGAATATACATTGAATTTCAAGAGTATTATGGAAGCTCTTGGATCTATTTGTGTGGTAGTTGATGATGATAATGTTATGTGTATATGATTAGATGGACTTAGAGATTAATACAAGAGCTTTAGGTCATCTATGAATACGAGGGATAATATCCCTGATTTTGTAGACTTGATTTTTATGTTGATACTAGAGGAGAGGAACCTTAGCTTGGATTCCTCTTCTTCTTAAAGCAAGAACAAGTTTGAAACATGTGTTTTACTCTACTAGTAGAGGTAGAGGTCGTAGCAGAGACCAAGGTGGTGGTCATGGTCAAGGTTATGATACACAGTAAAATAGAGGAGGACAGTCTCGAGGAAGGGGAAGTCAAAGAGGGCAAGTTGCAGATTTTATTAGCAATAAAATTTTGGTGATAACAAAGGGTGCTAGCATTGTGGTTAGAAAGGACAAATTTCTAAAAATTACTTTAAAAAGAAGGCTAAAATTGGAAATGGAAAAGAGCAGCAAGGCAATTATGCATCTAGCAGAGAAATAATGATGACATAAGTGAAAGTTCTTTATTATGCAACACTTTATGAATAGTATGATTACTAATGGTTCATCAAAGAATGATATATGATATATAGACTCAGGTACCTCTCTCTCTCTCTCTCCTCATGGCCTAATGCATATTTATTTGTATGTATGTATGTATGTATGTATGTATGTATGTATGTATGTATGTATGTATGAGTAAGCCTAATGGATATATGAAAACAAACAAGAAGGACGAGAGTTGAAGAAACCAAGAGCACATACACAAAAGCAATGGAGACTTGAGCACACATAGAGATATGGTTGTAATCTTCTTCTTTTTCTTCTCTCTTCTTCTTCCACACAAAAAATCAAGCCTACAATATAATAAAAGACTAATATGAAAGAACCACAACATATGTACATGCGGCCACTAAGTGTAAACTTGCTAAGAAAGGAAGAGGTGACACGATGAATGTGACATAACCAAGGATGGGGACTACATGGATGAAGTCCAGCTATAAAATCATTAGTGTATTCTCATGTCGGTCACATAGCATGCCAATGAGTAATATCATATTATTTACCAAGGCGAAGAGTGGATGCCAGCTTATGTAGAGCTCAAGATCTCAATACCCCCCCTATTGAGCTCATGAACTTCGAGCATAGTCCTCAAGCATTCAAGTTTATTAGCTCCCAAGGCCTTAGTGAAAATGCCAGCATCTTGATCCTCTATGCTAACATAAACCAAGTCGATATCACCTATCAAAACCCACTCCTGAATGAAATGGTAATGGATGTCTATGTGTTTAGTTGACACATGATACACTAGGTTCCTAGCCAATTGAATGCTACTAAGGTTATCGCACTAGATGATAACCTTCTTATCCACATGTATCCCCAAATCACCAAGTAGCTTGCATAGCAAAGCTATCTCACATGTTGCAATTATAGCAACTCTGCTTTGTCTTTGTACTAGATAATGCAACTATTGGTTGTTTCTTGTTGTTGCTCAAAGTAACAACAACACTACTAATGGAAAACATAAAACCATTGATAGACCTCTTGCTAGAAATACTACCAGCCCAATTTGCATCTGTGTAACCATGCAAGTCCAATGGTACACCTACACCATAGAATAAGGCATAATCTAATGTGGACTTAGCATAGCGCAATGCGCACCACATTGCATTCAAATGTGGCTTTCATGGAAGCTACATGAATTGACTCTCCAAACCAATTGTGCAGTTTAGGTCTGACCTAGTGATTGTCAAGTAGATAAGGCTATCCATAATCTTCCAATATATAGTGGCATCCTCAATCAAGTTTCCCTCATATATACTAAGCTTAGCATTAACATCCAAAGGTATAGAAATAGGCTTGCAATTAATCATACAATACTTCTTCAACATATCCAACGCATATTGTCTCAGTGACAACCATATACCCTCTAGAGTCTTGATTATCTCTATGCCAAGAAAATAGTGCAGCTCTCCCAAATCCTTTATCTCCAATTCAATATTGAGGAGACCCTTCACATTGTCAATCTCTATCTCACTATTACCTGCAATGATCAAATCTTCTATATATATAGTAATGACCACACTACTTGCATCACCCTCACATACATAGAGTGCGTGATTAGCTTGTGCTTTGTAAAATTCAAAGTTGATAGGGTATTTTGCAATACTATCATCCCATGTCCTGGGCGCTTGCGCTTCAACCTATACAAGGCCTTATGAAGCTTGCATACATAATCTGGATGATTCTCATCCATATAACCAAGTGATTGCTCCACATAGACTTCCTCTTACTATTTCCCTAATAAGAAGGCATTCTTAACATCCATTTGATGTATGATCCAACCCTTTGATGCAACCACTACTATGACAGCCCTTACAGTGAACATTTTAGCCACTAGAGAAAAAGTCTCCTCATAATCAGTACCATGAGTTTGCATATACCCTTTGGCAACCAATTGTACCTTATAGCACTCAATAGATCCATCTTGACCTTGTAAACCCATTTGTAGCCAATAGCTTTCTTGCCTTGACATAAAGGCACAAACTTCCATGTGTCATTCGCCTTAAGAGATGGCCATTTCTTCTTTCATAGCACGATCCCAATACTCGTTACCCATTGCATCCTCAAAACAAGTGGGTTTCACATCCTACACAACCTTAGCTATGTATGCATACTGATGAGCTACTTTTTATATATGGTGTCATGGGATTTTTTACATGGAGTGTGAAAATGGGGTATGCTTTTTCTTGTGGAAGAGTTCATGTATTGTCTATAGAATGGTAAATAACAAACTTCTTGGTCAATGGACTTATGTACCTCGCTCATTGTCATGATAATAGGAGTTAGTCAAGTGGAGTCTTGGGAGTTAATGACCATGTGGCTTTGATGAGTAGTGATTATAGAAGTCACTTAAGTGACCTGTTTTGTGGGCTATGCAGTGGAGAATGAAGCATGAGATCAATAAGAACATTCAATGCAGATTTAGGGGTGCTAATAGGACTAATTGGGTGGCTATTGTCCAATGTGGCCATAAAGGTGAAGGTGATGATATGATAACTAGGAGATGACACAAGGAAAAGGTGGAGGAAAAGGAAGACCAAACCATAGAATTTTTCGCCCTAGAATACACTCGACTTTGGGACCGTTGGAACACATCACTAGATCTAGGAGAGAGAGCACCCGAATGCTGAAAATAAAACATTTTATGAAAATTTTACAAGAAAATGTGAGAACAAGATTAGAAATTAAGGAACCAAGCACTTTTGAGGAAGCAGTAATGATAGTAATAGAAAAATAAAGAAAATAAAAAAGAGAGAACCATGTAGAACATCTAACATTGAAAATAGAGATCAAAACTAGCAAGGGGATGGAAAAAAATGATCAAATTTTAGCAATACATAATGCACAATTAGCTTGAGAGGTTGAGGATTAATTGCCTAGACAAATGTAGAACATGAGGTTAGGAGCTTTGAGAGAGTAAGGCCTTTAGGAAGAGGTATTGGGGGATTGATGGGACAAACTAATCAAGAAAATATGAGAGGAGGAAATGGAAGAGGATATTTTAGATGAATGTCGATGTGGTATTCATGTGGAGAGATAGGCCACATAAGCACAAATTGTCCATAACCACCAAGAGTAGGAGGCAACATGTATTGCTTGCCTCAAAATCTTTCCAATAGATAGAATGATTACGGTATAGAAATAAAAGATCATGCTTCTTCTTAAACACCAAAGCCAATGGAAGAAGAGAAAGGAAAAACAGCCATAACTTGTATCCTTGTTGAAAAAAAGGGAAGGAAAATAAAACTATAGGTGTGATAGCAAAAAGGAGGAGAAATGTAGATAGAGATGAACCTAAGACTAGTAAGGTTGGAGAGGAAAGAGGGAGAAAGATAAAAAAAAAGGAAAGAAAAAAACCTAGAAAACATTATCATGCTTCTAATATCCCTTTAGGGGAAGGGGAAAATGACTATGTTCTAAGAAAGAATCTAATGGGTAGAAAAGCACATATAACATTTGTTCAATTGATGGAGTTCTATCTAGGATGAGAGGATAGTGGAAGAAATTAGTAAATCCAAAAGAGAGAGAAAAAAGAAAAGGAACAATAAGAATTTACACTATAGATGAGTTACTTGATATTTTTCCTATGGTGGTTGATGCATGATATAAAAATCAGAATATATGAGAGGTGTATATTGATGGAGGAGCACAAGTTAGTGTGATTACACAAGCATGTGTAGAACAATTTGGACTACAAATAATTGCAAGATTTCGATTTTGAATTAGGCTTGCAAATCATGCTAAAGTGAAAAGTATAGGAATAATCCAGAATTTGGAAGTCAAGGTGTATGGAGTAGCTATGAAAATAACTTGTCATGTTATGCCAATAGGTTTGGGTGCTTTTCCACTCATCCTAGGTAGACCTTGGCTTAGGAAGGTAGGTACAATACAGGATTGGGGGAGAGGAGTCATAATGATTTATGACCGTAGAGGAATAGCAAAGAAGTTTGATATGGTCTCAAGAAAAGGAAGTCTAGTAAATGAGGATGATAGTGAAGAAGAGGAGGAGGAGGAGGAGAGTGATAGTTCTGAGGAAGAAGAAAGTGAGGATGAAAGTTAAGAAAGTGACTAAGACCCAGAGGTTTCATCAATAATAATAGCGAAAGTGAAGGAAAAAAAGAAAAAATCCTCAAACATCAGAGAGAAGTCAAGGACACATGTCAGACATTCAATAATTTCAAGAATATCTGGAAATTTTGAAGAACATAGATTTCATTCTTCATCTAAAGAGAAAGAACTTTTGTTTTTGTTAAGGGGTGAAGAATTATCATTTGAAGAAGAACTTTCAAAGGAAGAAACAAATAGAGTTCAAGTTATGAATGTAATGTGCATAAAGGTGCATTAGTGTAAATCATGTCCTGAATGTTAGAGAATGAGTAAGAAAATATTAAAACCAAAAATAAGAAAAACAATTCTTGCTTAGGACATTTTTGAAAAATGGGGAATAGATACAATTGGTCCATTACCACATACATCAAGAGGAAAGATATACATTTTGACTGTAAGTGATTATCTTTCTCGATGGGTGAAAGCTAAAGTAGTTAAAAACATCAAAGCCATTAATGTGGGAAAATTCATATATGAGGACATATGCTACAAGTTTGGGATACCTTTAGAAATTATGTTTGATAGGGGATGTAACGTGTCCACTAGAATCATCTAGGACACGTCTTAGCAGTCCATTGGAAAGGATGTCTAGACAACTCCACCCGGCATTCCCATGGAATGTTACCGGCTTTGCGATCTAGGTCTTTCCGCGTCTGCCACGTAGCGGAAGTATCCTCGCCGTTTCCACTTAGGATCGACCAGAATTAGGGTTATTCTGATTGGTCATTACCTAACAACAACTAGCGTCGGACCCAAGCGAACTACTTTACGCAGAAACGCCAGGTCCGAAGTGGATTCACGCTGCACTTGGTTCAAGGAGAATGGGAAACGAGAGGGATGCAAAGCTCAACCTCTTTGCCATAAGGCATAGTCCCATTCCGTTCCCCTAAAACAGCGTAAATCGGTTAAGACATAACTCTAGGTCCACGCTTTCGTTGTTTGATCATCCCGTTGTTCTTCAAGTTTTGAGAAAAGTTCTCGGCTAACCGGGACCACCCAACCCATGGCCCATCCTCCGCACTTTCATCGGTTTGTTTTAGTTATGTAATTATCTAACACATTAATTTGACATGTAACAATCAGCTTTTTTAATTAATCTGTTAAGCACTGGTTCCTTCACGTAATCTTATAATGTGACATAGAAAAACAATATCAAACAAGTTCTTTTTAACATATCATCATTTTTATCTTTGAAATACAAGGAGTTTCCGCCCGTAGGCTTGTCCATAATCCGCTCGAAGGCTATCAGTAATCCACAGTGATCACTATTCCAAGCTTCCGCCCGTAGACTAGTATGCGGGCCTCGAGATCCAATCCCGAGTCACGTTAGCCTCTTGTGCAGGACCCGGAAGGTGAGGGATTTACGGCCAGAGCCCCCCCTAGCACCCAAGCATCCTCTTGCTCCAAGTAGAGCTCAACGGAGAGACCTCTCGCGGTGGGTTCGGTCCACGTACCCGGCGCAGTCAACAACCCCCTTGGTTAGGGTCAAGCAGGCAGTTGGGGGTAACTGAAACTGCCTCTCCCTTCAGGCCTTCAACTTGAAGTATAGGTATTCAATTCATAAATCAAACAGTGCTCTAAAATCTCTAGCAAGCACAAACATTTCCATTAATCGACCTTGTTGTTTAACAAACTGCTAAGGAACGATTCTTTCCTTTCGAATGTATCAGCACTCGTTCCAAGGTGTCTTGCAACTTGGCAAGATCCTTTATATTCCGGTTTATAACTTTCCTTATTTAGAAGGATATCCAAGAATACATCCTTTTGCAATATAACTTGCGTAAGGATCTGCCATCCTTGTTGAGGGTATTTACCCTTTCTTCTTGTGAATCAATCACTAGACTATATGACTTCGTACTTGCTGAGCAAGTCCTGCGATGAAATAATCCGTTTTAGTTTCTTTAAGCTGACGTTTGTCGGACCTAGGGTCTCTTTTTAAGAACCTCAGGGACAAACCCTAGTTCTTTTACATTTACGAATTTATTGACCCTACAATCAGGGAAGGTAGTCAAGTGCTTAAGGTATAAACATTTCTTTGGTCTTTAAATCATTCCCAAGGCATATTTTGCAGCATGGTATTTCTAAGTTTAGATTAATTTGGTTATCTTTTGGAAGGTAATATTGAGATCACCTCAGCACGATTTGTTAACCTTGTGACAATTGATTTTTCAGTCCTAAACTTTATTGCTTTGAGATAGGTAAATTCAATTTAATCTTCCTTTTTCCTTGCAAACAAAACTCATGCCAAATAACAATCTTTTCCTTGCTAAGATATGCAATTAGCAATGATAACTTCCTAGTAATTCGAGCAACGTAAGAAACCTTTCATGAATTTCATGATGATTCGTTGCAAAAAGAATAGGGTTAATGGTGCAAGATGCAGTTTTTTATACCTTCAGGATTTAACTGAAATATACTACTATAGTAAGTAGATAATCTTGTTCGTAATTCGTTATAATGCATGATGCTATTCGAAGGAAACTATGTTCTATACATTATCATTTGTTCAATTAAACTAAACTCCTTCATTGTAAATAACTCAAAAAAAAATATCTTATCCCTAACAATTCATATTTGCATGATTGACTTAAAACCAATATAAAACCAAGAAGAAAAAACCTGGTTTTGGGGTGAGATATCCACATGGATACCGGGAGATGACCCTCCCACAACTACTCTTTGGACTTTCTTAGGCAGCATCGCAATTCGAACGTGAAGGCAGCTTTTACTCTTTCTTTCGGATTTCCACCGTCTCTCTTTCGAGGCAAGGAGCCATTTAAATGGTTGATCACGAGAAGGAATGATAAGACCTCTAAAATCTTAGCTTCTTCGGAGAGGGGAAAGGGTTTATAAAGCTTAAGAGAAAAAGGGTCTATAGGATATAATCACGGTGAAAAAGGTTATGTGTGAGTGTGGCTTCACAAACATCTATGAAAGCCCTTGGGAGATCTTTGGGCACTGGAGTGAAAGGACTTAGGGGCTTTTCAAACCTAGGGGGAAAATTTGAAAGATAATACAAGGGTTTATAGTATGGGGGAAAAGGGCGTGTAAGTAAAAAAAAAAGACACGGGTTTTAGAAAGGGCTTAGGGGTGTATTAAAAAAAAAAGAAATATGAGGGGTAAACACGGGGTTTCAAACACAAGATGGGACTTATGGATTTAGGCACGGGGATTAAGGGTTTTTGAGGTCAAGGGGAATGGGCTAAGGTGGCTTTCGAGGGATGCTAGAGGGCAAAGGGTTTCTAAAGGTTAGAACCGTGAGGGGATGAAAGGGTAAGAAAGGGGAACTTGAGGGTTTTAAAAACTCGGGGGAAGGGGGAATTTATGGAGTAGAAGGGATATGAGGGGGGGGTGAAAGGGTTTTAAGAAAACCGCGGGGGGGGGGGGGGGGGTGAAAGGGAAAAAGCACAGGAAGGGGGGCTTGAGGTGGTCCCCCTTAGAAGCTTCAAGAAGCTTCTTGAAGCTTCTATGGATTCACTAAAGCCACGTGGGGAGAGGGAGTTTCTTCACGACGTCGAATGTTGCTAGAGTCAGTGGTTGCGGACTGGTGGTTGGATGCAGGGCGATTCCTCCTCAGTGGTGGTGGCGTTATGGCGGCCTTCCTTTCTCACAGCAGATGTCGGTAGTAGCAGCAAGAGGCTTAATCTCCCCGCCTCCTCTCTCGTGTGGGCCACTGTACCTGCGGCCCTCCCTCTTTATATAGGGGAGGGGAGGGAATCCTCCCCCCCTTGAGCTGTCCGCTTGCATGGCGAGGGGCCTGAGCAAGCTCCAGCGAGGAGCTTGCTAGCCCCCTCTATCCCCCCTCGATGCTCCAGCTCGATGCGCCGCCACGAAGGTGTAATTTTTTTAAAATATATTTAATATATTACAGGGGACTAGGCTTCAAAGGAGAGTTAATTGATTATCTTTGTGAGAAAATGAAGATAACAAAGTGGTTGTATTATCCTCGGTGTAATGGTCTAAATGAGCATTTACATGGTGAGTTAATAAGAATGTTGTCAAAAACGACAAAAGACCATCCTCAAACATTGGATATTGAGCCGCCAAGTGCTTTATGGGCTTACCATTTAGCTAGGTAAGAGAATACATGATTTTCTCCCTTTAATATGGTTTATGGAAGAGAAGCCTTGCTACCTATAGAAGTAGAAATACAATCTTTAAGGATGTTTGAAAAATTGAGTGAGGGTAAGGATAAAAATTATATCATAGAGAGATTATTGCCATTACAAGAAGCACAATTGAATATACGAGAGGCATGTGAGCATTATGAAAGAAAGAAATATTCAACAAATTAATCAAAAAATCAAAAATAAAAATATAAAAAAGGGGATTTGATTTTAAAATATAACAAGTTGGATCATATTTTCCAAAATAAATTTCAAAAGAAATGGGAAGGACCATTTAGGGTCACTAAAATATATAAAAATGGGACTTATGCATTAGAAGATGTAGATGGAAAGGTACAAAAACAAAGAATTAATGGATACAAATTAAAGAAGTATGTTTCAAGGTCGATGACAATTCAATTAGAAGAGTGGTTAGAATAGAAATGTGTAGAGCCAAAGAATGAGGAAACTGAATGGATGATAGATGTAGCATCACTTTATGAAAGCAACTGGCTGTGCATGAATGCTTGCAGACTAGGGGGAGGGCTAAATATGTCAAAGCACTTTTGCATAAACTAAAAACCCCTAGAAAAACATTAGATAGGTAGGATTTTTATTAGCTTAGTTCTTTGTGTGATTGCTTGTTTTGTTGTTTTGTAGCTAGATTTTTTGTGTTTATCTAAATCAAGAATTATTTTTGTCATTTTACTTGGATTTTTTAGCATGAAAAATTGATAGCCTTGGTCAAGATTGGTGTTTTCTTGGACAGAATGGAGTAGGACCTTCAAGGTGGTGCTATTGAACATCTTGAAACATGTATATTTTCCTTACTAATCATCCTTACGCTACATGGGGATTATGGATTCACAAGCACTTCACATTGGACCATCATTGAGCACTAGCATGGCCTCTGCAGCTATATGTAGTAATTTTTAGATGCGGGCACACTTGAGAGAGCACATTTCATTGTGCACGCACGAGTGTTGGGATATTCAACACAAAAATAGGAACTGCTAGTTGAGTGGGGAAGGTGGTTGGGTGAGTTTGAGGACCGTGAAGGATGTCTATAGTTGTGACATGGGTTGTTTTACCTAGTCAACATCATGAGAACCACTATTTTTTTATGAGACTATGAGACTTGGGTGGATGGAGTAGAGTACAACATTTTCTTCCTTGCTAAGTGATGAGAGGTGAGGTTAAGGATCGTAAAGTAATCAAGGAATTATGTTTGCATCTTGCATATCACACTGGAACTTGTAGATAGGCTAGGCAATATGTTTTTCAATGCATCCATGTTTTCATTTATGCCATCGTTTGCATGATTTCATAACATAGATCTGACTTTGCACTACTTCTCAAATCATTTGTGATAGAGCACGGAGTTCATATTTCAAAAGCATTTTTTCGATAAGACACTTTGCATTGAAAACAAAGACATGAAGCAAAGGATTAAAGACAAATACTGAAGGGAGGTATCATGGATTTGGGTTTGAGACTTTTAAAAGTGAGCAAGTTGTGGAAAAATACTGGCTCAAAGTAGGGTGCACAATGTGGATGAGAAGCAATGCTATATTTTTCCAAATAAGAGCATGGATGTGTTGGAAACCATGTGGCTTGTGATTATTTCTTGTCACCTGTAGTAACAGAAATGTATAATATAATAGCAACTGTTTGGTTGACACTGGAATAATTGTGTTAGAGTTCACAAAGCTAGTCGGTCTCACAGCTACAATGCAATAGACAGGGGATACTTGATGTATATTGGGATGAGTGGCAATTGTCAAGCAAGACAGTTTGGATGGTCGGTCCTTTATGTTGCTCGACTAAAAAAGAGTTTCAAAAAATACACAATTATAGTAGGGTCGAGGATGGATGCTACTAATAAATGTGTACCTTCAAAGAAGATTTTCTTTGGTGTTATTGAATCAGTAATTGTGGCAATATTTATCATGGTTGGTTCACCTTCAAGCTCTTCCAATTCCACATGGGTGTTGACAGAGGAGAATCTAATATTCTTGGAAGCATGGCATATAATAGATCAAGCATATATCGGTAAAAAAAATTAATGGGCAGAGTTGGTTTTGTTATAGAGAAGAAGCATTGAAACGGGAACCTATGAATAACAAAGAGCAAACATGGGTTAATGGAAGTTTCCTATTTAGATGTTGCAATTTAAAAAAATGTTAGCTATTATGGAGGACCAATTCACATGTTTAGAAAGCTTGCGAATTGGCACGAGGAGTGCTGTCGGTTTGACACGAGTGATAGGGTGAATTTAAACCTTGTGTTGATTGCTCCTACGATTGGTGGACCGGTTGAACAAGTTGGTGTGTTTCACGGTGATGCGATTAATGATATTGATGGCATTTTGACAAAAGGGAAGAGCTTATAAATGATGCTATTTGTTAGCAGATTGTGACATATTTATTACTATATCTCTCTAGCATAAGCAACCACATTTTATAAAATTCTACAACATTTTTAGTAGTAGATGCAAAAAACCTTAACTCAAAAATTTGGAGGAATTTTTTTTTGAATCAAATTACACGTATTTGCCATTTTTATGGTACATATTTTTTGATTTTTAAAAATTTTGAAGGTACTTTCGAAATTTTTGCAGTTCGCTATACATTAGACCTCAGTTTCTCTGGGGCACTTTGAAAAGAGCAAGAAATTTACTTGTTTGTCCCCGGGAATCGGACTCGGTGTCTCGCGTGAGACACAAGGCCTGAAGCCCTAATAGGAACTGGCATTTCAAACTTCAGAAGGGCTCAATCTGAGTCAATCAATCAATCAATCAGAGATTTTGTTAAAAGCAATTCTATCGGCCAGGTGTCCGTTCCTGGTCCTTAGAGTGTAATCCTCGGGCGATTTCTCTCTCCCCCTCTACAACCTGTCTTCATATCCATTCCTGCACGTGTCTGGGGTGGTGTCTGAGAAGGAATTCCAGATTCCGGCGTCCTCTGTGACATCTCGGTTCCCTGTTTTGCGCCAGAGCATCATCGCTTATGCCAAAGATTGCTGAAACAGTTCGCCATTAAAGCTTCAGCTTGGCAGTAATCGGTATTACAGAAGTGGAAATTTGGAAGAATCGGATAGCACAATCCCGGTCATTTGTTTCTCTTGTGCGCCAGGAGTGAAAACTGGTAAGCTTCGTGTATTCAGTTGAAAGAATTGGAGAGCATAATCTTTGCACATTTGTTTCTGTTTTCGGCCTGCGTGATCTTCCTGTTTCCTTAGGGTTTCCGTTGCCGCGCGCAAGTCCTTTCAGAGAGCTAGGTTTTCCCGGGCTTGCACCATGAGCGGACTTCTTGGAACTGGTATCTTGCCATCACCAAGCGGTACTGCAACATCAGACAACGGCATATTGGAATTCCCAAAGAGAACAGATTGCCAGAAATTAGGGTTTAGCCAGGCTTCCTTCCTGGGTCATGACCTTTTCCCACCTGGGCCTGTGGGGAAACCGAGGAGAAACACCTCCTCTTGCAGGCTTGCCACATATGCACAGTCCCCCTCCATTGATGGTGGCCAGGAATCTGCCGTCTTAGAGAGATCTCCCTCCAAAAGCACATCTGGTGATGCCATCGAACAGTTTTTGAAAAGAGATTACAAATGGGGCTTTGTCTCTAACATAGAGTCAGTCTCAATACCAAAGGGGCTTTCCGAGAACACCATCCGCCTTATCTCTGCAAAGAAAAAGGAGCCTGAATGGATGCTGGAGTTCCGGCTCAATGCATACAAGCAATGGCTGAAAATGAAGGAGCCAAAATGGTCAGATAATGACTACCCTGTGATTGACTTTCAAGACATTTGTTATTACTCGGAGCCTAAGCAGAAAGAGGTAAAGCAGAGCCTGGATGAGGTTGATCCTGAGCTGCTAGAAACTTTTCAAAAGCTTGGGATTCCATTGACTGAGCAGAAAAGATTGGCAAATGTTGCTGTGGATGCAGTGTTTGACAGTGTATCTATTGCAACCACACACAGGAAAACACTCCAAGCAGCTGGTGTCATTTTCTGTTCCATTTCAGAAGCAGTTAGAGAATACCCAGAGCTAGTGAAGAAGTACCTTGGCAAAGTAGTTCCTCCTGGTGATAACTACTATGCTGCTCTTAACTCTGCTGTCTTCAGTGATGGGTCCTTCTGCTATGTCCCAAAGGATACAGTATCCCCCATGGAGATATCGACCTACTTCAGAATTAATGCTATGGAGACAGGACAGTTTGAGAGGACCCTGATAGTCGCAGATGAGAGAAGTTTTGTCAGCTACCTAGAAGGTTGTACGGCCCCATCTTATGATAAAAACCAGCTGCATGCGGCTGTGGTTGAGCTCTTCTGTGCAGAGGGAGCAGAAATTAAGTATTCAACAGTGCAGAACTGGTATGCAGGAGATGAAGAAGGAAGAGGTGGGATATACAATTTTGTTACTAAGCGGGGTCTGTGTGATGGGAAAAACTCAAAAATATCATGGACACAGGTGGAGACTGGGTCAGCAATAACTTGGAAATATCCTAGTGTTGTCTTGAGAGGTGATGATACTATTGGTGAATTCTACTCAGTAGCACTGACCAATAATCATCAACAGGCTGACACTGGTACCAAGATGATTCATGTAGGCAAGAATTCACGAAGCAGAATTGTTTCCAAGGGCATATCAGCTGGCAAATCCAGAAACTGTTACAGAGGGCTTGTACAGATTCAACCATCAGCTCGAAATGCCAGAAACTTCTCACAATGTGACTCCATGCTGATTGGAGATCAGGCAGCAGCCAACACTTATCCATATATCCAAGTAAGGACAATCAAGTGCAGTTGAATGCCATTTAAAAGAAGAAAAAAAAGGAAGAGTCTGTTAAAGATACTTTTGCATCAGCTGAAAATTTTATTTTCTTCAGGTCTACAGTTATGGACGTCCTTTGCACAGTAGATTTCTCCTCCAATCACCATCATTCCTATCTTATGTCTTGTTTTTTCCTTGTATTATGGACACACCTCTACCCTCATTTTTTCTTCAACACCCCTTCATGCACTTACATGTTGCTAGTTGGACTTCCTTTCATTAGGCCAACTACAGAGTTGTTAAGTCAGAAACGTGCATATAAGTGGATTACAATTATGGAGTCTGTTCAAAAGAGGATTTTGTAGCTTTGATTATGTACACAGGGAAACTTTGGCTTTACAATGGTTTGTGCTTTGGTAGTTCAAAATGCAAAAGCTATAGAGAAGTTTCTCTCTTTACATTGGGAAAATGTTATGCAGTCCATGTGCCAAGTGAAGCACATAAGAATGGTGTACAACCCATTCTAGCTTATGTCTAGTGAGAGTTGAGGCAGATCACATTTTCAGTGTAGCTGACATTGGGTTGATGATAGCTATCCATGTATGATTTGAACTTGATTTGTACTTAAACACACTTTGTAAATGAGCTAAATCCAGTTCGTGGCATCATGGTTAGCCCCTAGAGGATGAGCACTTGTTAATCAATCCAAACATTATCACCTTGATGAGGACGTCCTTGTTCCTATTCTACAAAAATAGGGACAAAAAAAAGTAGGATAACAATTATCAATTCAAGAGGCCATGTGAAACCATCCTTGTTTCATCCTTGAGTCCTTGTGGATGCTCTCTTTAGCTTGATAATTGTGTTGCAAGCTATTCAATCAAGAACTTGGCTGGAAACCTCAACTAGGAAGGAGCTCAACCATGCGATCTTTGAGACAGGATAGGTGGAGGCAGTTGGGAAGGTCAGAAAAAATGAACCTTGCAGCTAGCTTTTTTAACATGTATGAAAGAGGCTGATTGTGGTTGGTATGTCTAGATAATGCACATTGCTCATAGTTTGCAAAATAATCATGGCACTATGCTTTGCCAAGGTTGCCATCAAGATGCTCGGGAGAGAGACTAGTTGTTGCAAAGGTCAATCCCCCCTTTAGTCACCTACATACTAGTTTGTTTACAAAACTGAGAAATCTTGGGAGACATTTCTTTGACTTAGTTTGGCAATAGAGTTATGGTGCCAACACTAAGAGCTGGTATTGTAGACTTGTCATTAATGGGGACCAAACTTCCTCTATCTTGAACATCATGTAGCCACTTTTTGTGTGGAGTTGTATGGCTAGTGGCTCCACTATCCACCAACCACGGCTTCGGCTTTGAAGATGCCAAAGCCATCTCCTCCTCTTAGCCACAAAAGGTAACAAACATGGATTTTGTAGCTAGTGCTGTAGAGGTAGAGTCCTTTGCAGCAGTGTTGGATGCCTTAGCATCCTTAGAAGGACGCAAGTGGGTATGCTTCTGCCAACATTGACCCTTTGTATGAGTACCCTTTTTCACAAAAGGGTCACCTCTTGGAAGATCTTCCTTCTCTTCCTTTCTCTTGCCCTTTCTTTCTTACCCTTCCCTTTTTGCTTCCTTTCCTCACTGTAAGTTGTAGTTATGGCCTTGATGATTGCTCCTAATCCAGTACAGGTCTCTGAGTGCTGAGCCTTTTGCTCAAGCACTAATGGAACCAACTCCCAAAAGTCTTAAGCCTCGTGAGCCCATGAGGCATGAGGTAAGCAAATTGCTATAAAAGACTTCATGCTTGGGGGAGGGAAGATGGGTAAAAAGCAGCATGATTGCCAAATCCCTAAAATCCTCCACCTGTCCATAGGAAGCTAATTCATATTGAATCCACTTCATCTTTTTGATGTGATCCCTCGTGGTAGGAGACTTGGATGGTGACATCTATTGAAGCGGTATTTTTAGTGTGAGCTAATGAGAGAGTGCCAACCTCATAGAGCTTCTTGAGTTTAGTCCACACTTGTGTTACAATAGGAATATCCTTCACACGAAAACCAACGCGATGTCAATGCAATCAAGGCAAAAGAATGTTTAGGCTCTAATGTTGATCTTGTCCCACAAATTAGCCCAATCCTGTGAATTTCCACAACTGAGTGCAGGTCTTGGGTGGGGAATAGGCTGGGAGATGAATGTCTTGTGAATGTGATGGGCTTTAACCTTCCATAAGGAATAGTTGGAACCATCCAACTTCTGAGCCTTGGGAAGGTTGGGAAGAATGGGACACGCACCATTGAGATTGAGACCTTGTGGCCATCATAGTAGGCTGAGAGGAGGGAGTAGAGGAAGAAGAAGATGCATCAAAGATATCCACGCTGAGAAAACTTTGAAGATTTACCTTCCAAAGTTGCACAAAGATGAGGCACTTGGCAGAGGGAAGGTGGCTGCCCACAAAAGACAAGAGCTTGAGGTTGCTGGATGGAAGTCCACTTTGAGGCTTTTGGCCTTTAGCTGCTGTCCAGGCAAGAAATGCAGCAACCACCACTCCTCCAGTCAGTAATGCAGCACTTAGCACTCTTTTGGACAGAAATGCTGCAACCGCACCCTGGTAACCAGGAAACATAGTACTCCGGCCTTCAGGGGATGTCCACCAGGCAGTTGAGCAGCAAAACACAGGTCTTCCAGCCTCTGGGGGATGTCTACTGGTCAGTAGTGCAGGAAATACAGGTCTGAACAGACCTGTACAGCAGGAAGGAGCCCAAAGAGGTGGCATCCAGCACTCATGCTCAGCAGAAAACTGAGAACACAGGGCAGGGGAAGAAGGTGATGCTGAGGACAGTTGGTAACAGGCTGGTAACACGAAGGGCTGGAGCAGGGGGTGCAGATCAAAACACAGCTATGGCGATGAGAGAAGGCTGGCAATGAGTCTGTGCAGTAAGCTCCCAATTGTAGTATTAGAGAGAGGCAGCAAAGAGGATGCACGTGAGAAAGAAGAGGAGCACTTGAGGCAAGAGAGACTGAGCTGAATGATGAAAGGAAGCTGATACAAAGCTTGGCCTGTGCACGTGCTACAGGGTGTAGCTGCAATGAGGGCATGGAGAGAGAAGGCGGGAGGACTGAAGAAGTCAATGACTGAAGTCATGCCACTCAATTGACAAGGGAGGCCTATAATTGGGTAAGACTTACCTAAAATCCTCTAGGACAGTGACCAAAACATCTAGGACAGCATCCTGGCCTATAAAGATGGACGGGGCCCAAAAATAAGGACAAAGGACTAAATGACTGAAAGTGACAAAAATGAGTGGACCCGGACATACTTCCTAATATCCCTCATTGACTTGGTGTAGGAGTTACAACCAAGAGATGGCCTTGTAGTGTGAACACATTAACTTTGATGCTAGGGCGGCTGAGGACTCCAAAAAAGACCTGTCATTCATTTGTGTGACATCTCATGTGAGTTTCACTCTTGGACTCTAGACTCTGCAGATCCATCCCCACACGGGGATGTTGGGTCTGCATGTCTGCTGAAATACTTTTGTGCATGTATAAAAATTTGGCGGAGTGATTGAAGCATAGTAACATGGGACGGGCTTTGGAGATGGGGATGGGAACAGGGATGGGGTTAGGACTCGCCATCTGTTGTCACTATGAGAGGAGGACCTGACATGGGGACAGGCTTGGGGCAACGGGCTAGGATTGGGATGGGAAGCTAGAAAACGGCTATCCCATGTTACTATGGAGTGAAGGTATCAATGACAATCATGCAATCCTAGGTATGCTGAGTTTATAGCATTGAAGTTTCAACCAAGTGCATGGCACTGCTTTTTTTGTGCAAGCTACTTTGGCTGTTCTATGATTTGGCAATGCAATGCTCAAGTTCTAGTTTGTTTCTAGGTTAGGGTTCATTATGATTCAGTTTATTGAGGTAGTATGAAATATTATTGGATATCTTTTTGGTGCTCATGTGTGTACAATCGTTTGATATTTGTGAAAATGTTGCCTTGCAGTATCTTTGTTTTCTTTGTAGCACTAGATCTTTCTTTTTAGTTCTATGTTCTTTACTCTCTTGGAAATTTTATAGGTCCCCTATCTATTTTATCTCATAGGCTGGCCCTTTGTGGATGTTAACATGATTGTGCATGCATGTGTGCGCCCATGTGTGTGTACGTGCACGGATGCCTTGTGTGGTGAGAGAGATGTATATGTATCCGGTTACTAGTTATCATGATTGTAGATCCAGAGTAGTCTAGCATGCTTATATCAGTTTCAGCCCTTCAGCTTGTAACTTAGGTGAAGTTTCATGTCATTGTATTTGCTGTTGGCCACTTTGACCTCTTTAGAGATGTAAATACAATTCTCTCTCTCTCTCTCTCTCTCTCTCTCTCATGTAATTAACCTTCTCATACCTGTGTGACTGATCTATGGAAATCTCTTGTATGCAGGTGAAGGAGCCCAGTGCTCGGGTTGAACATGAAGCAAGCACATCAAAGATCAGTGAAGACCAACTTTTTTACTTCCAACAGCGGGGTATAGAGGAGGAGAGAGCTGTGGCAGCAATAATAGGTGGTTTCTGTCGTGAGGTGTTCAATGAATTGCCTCTTGAGTTTGCTGCAGAAGTTAACCAGTTAATGAGCTTGAAGTTGGAAGGAAGTGTTGGCTGAGGCAGCATTATCCTTGTTTCAACGTGACTGCAAGTCTCTGTCACGGGTTATGTTGGTGGGGTATTGAAAGACATGGATCATGGATCTTTTTTGCCTATTTGGCTTGTAGAGTTCAAGTCAATCATGGTGATGCTTGTGGTGCTTTAATATTATTGATCTCTTTATATTGTCTGCTATTCTAGTGATGCTTTGAAGTCAGCTTGAGGAGAGATCGTATCGGCAGCAGTTGGGATCATGTGACATAAGTTTAGGATTCTCTTGTGTGAGTACAGGAATCATGGTGATTTTCTCACTCTTGACCCGTGGCCTCATCAGCTATTGATTTAGCTCTCATGTTTTACTTCAGCTTACTTGTATAATGCCTACAAGAAGCTTTGTAAACTTTCATCACTGATGTAAAGTAAAATGTCCTTGAGCTTTACACTTAAGCTTTTAATGAGTTGTTCATACCTCGGCTCTGACTCAAATGCATCCAATTGTAGATGTAGCTGGTGTGTAGGATTGGTGGTTTGCAGTGCAGGTCTTATTTGAGCTTATTATTCAACATCTATATGAAAACAGTGCTTACCATGATAGCTGGTGTATGAGATTGGTGGTTTGCAGTGCAGGTTTTATTTGAGCTTTTTATTCAACATCTATATGAAAATAGTACTCAGCATGAATCATTTCCAACATATCACGTGAATTTATGATCAGACGAATGGGCTCAGCAATTACACATGTATGTTTTCATGATATTAGATGAATTGCACAATATCTATTACAAGTACAAATTAAGAAACCACAGGTTATTGGGGATGCCAATTTTCAAGTTCAAAGAGTAGTCGTCAAAGCTTTTTGATCCCTCGCTAGAGTGCTATAAATTCCACATGATTGCAAAATGAGAAGCTTGCAAGCAATTGAAAACCTCTTATCTACTTAGTTTGATTCTTTGTCCATTGTTAATCTCATTACCCAAGAAGCAGTTTTGCATTTTGCAATATGGGCATCATATATTTGGCCATTAATTGTCAATAGAAATAAGTGCTTGCGCACGCGAGCGCACGTGCGCGCGCACACACAAATGTAGGCGAAATTCCATAATGTGATTGGCCAAACTATAGTCCTTGTCTCATCAAAGAATCAATGGGGATAAATCTCGCTGCAATAAGCTTCTATGAAGTCAAAATCAAGCATGCATTTTGTGTGTTAATGATTGAGAATAAGAAGCATGATAGGTGGTAACCCCTTCACCATTGTTCATGCATACTACTAGGTTTCTTCTCGTGTGGTGGTGCAACCATGCTAGCTTAGTTGCTAGGGGAACTCTTATACTAGCTCAACACAATCGAATGTGACTTTAAATCATTCAATAGCAATAATGTTTGAAGCTCACTTGATTTGAACTAGCTATATAAATGGATGGAATGAAGGTCTCACTCTTGCATTCATCTTTGTTGCCTTGTTTGTTGTTCTCCAAGTTCCTATAGTTGAAGTGAGTCATATTTGGATATTGATAATGTTTAGAGTCTTATGTTTTTCTTTAAGGTGAATTTTTACTTTTTAGGCTAAAAAAGTAGGTCCCTAAATAAATCACGTGAAAAGTAGGGACATTTTTAAGTGCCTAAAATCATAATGATCGCCTAATATTGAAAACTTGGCACAAAATTTGAAGTTTTCATAACCTAAAACGGTTATTTTTGTAGATGAAGAGTATGGGTATCTATACACATCTATTCTAAAGTATATAACAACATATGAGAAAGTAACTCTAAAGTTGAGGACCTTATTGCCAAATCATGATCAATGTTTGTGAGAGATATTTGGGAAAAAAATTCACTTGTTTTGACATGACCATAATGCTAGAGGGACAAATGCAAATGACACATAAACATGGAGAAAAGAGAGCAGAGAGCCATATTTATTGATCTTACACTCGGAATTTAGAATGGATCGAAATGTTGTGATCCAATGATGAAATTGACAATAATATCTCCCCACATCAATTGTACTCTCTCATATCAATTGGTTTGAGTATGTGTAAGCACCAAAATCTTAACACCCGTATCCTTTATCTTTGGGAGTAACTCCTTTTCACCTTTGGAAGTAACTCTCATGTGATAGAACGCACCATGAAAAATTTTCAAAACATCTTAATATCATAATAAACATGGTACATGGTTCTAAGAAATCATGGTATAGGATTCTAACAACATGAATATTTGAAATCTATTTATATAAAACTAATGGGCATCACAATTGTGGGTAGATTTGTTTGGATGCCAATTCAAGACAGTTGTACCCAAGGAGTCTTGGACACATAATTCAAGACGTGTACCCTTATTAGCATCATCTCATTTAATTACTCACCTAGTTAATCCTATGCAATATATACTATAGCTAACAACAATGCTATTATTGAGTATTAAAGACCATGGTAATTAGAAATTTGAAATGATACTTCAAAAGATGTTTGATAGATCCACCACTACACCCATAATAACTAACACAAGTTCATTAGAATTTGAATTATCTATAGCACTAATATTAGTCTAGCTTGATAATTATCAAGGCTCTATGTACATATAAGGGGTCTTAATGCATTGATATGAAATGAGCTATGTGTGTCCCAATGAGCTAATAGTTCCAATTTCAGACCATTATCATGTTATCTCGTGAATAATCTAGCAACTCCATAGAAATGTGGCAGAAGGCTTCTTTTAAAGATTAAAAAATGGATTTTCTAATCTTGAGAAAGAAGTAATTATGGCCTCAAACAAAGCCATCAAACAATAAGAAGTCCAATTGGCCAAAACAGTTTGTGGAAAATGGAGTGTTCTTCTACATGCATCTTTACAAGGTGCTTCTCTAATAGGGGTACAATTTGCATTATCATACATAAAATTGTAACATTTATAAATACTTATCCCAAATTCCCAATCTTAAAATATTCTTGAATATGTCAGACAATTGTAAGGGGGCACTAACTTTTTTCATTCATTCTTTTTTTGGGGGGTGGGGGACATAATACAAAGTCCAAAATTTTAATATCAGAGATGTTGGAATAGAAGAAGAAGAACAACAAACGATTAGCACCTAACTCTGAAATGACTAAAGAGTATGGTGTGTACAAGCTTGAGGAAAACAACTCTTAAGGAGGGAAAATTTAGGCAATCATATGTTCACACATTACTAGTCTACTATATGCTACTAATATCTATGAATAAGTATAGGGATATGATAGGTCAATATAAGAAGGGAAACATGTTTTAAAGCTTTGTGCATAGCTTCAAATGTCTTATGAGAGAGAAGCTTTGTGCAATGCTTCAAACATCTCATGAGAGAGAGACTATGTGAACAAATCTATCACATTATCTTGTATAGGTACATAGATCGCATTAATGCTTGGTAAGAGTCACTCTTGTGCATATTGATAATGTACCTGAATGTGCTTTGTGGATTCCTCACACTTTAAATCTAACTGTGTAGATAGTGATATCACAAAATACTAGTGTGGCTCAACACCACATGGATAGGATAAAGCGTAATCCTTTGTGGTTGATAAAGTAGTGAATGTTTTGGTTTCGAGATTGCCAATGTTCCAAAGTAGAGTTATGCATAAATTTCTAATATATGACACTACAAACAGTACATTTGGCTATGCAAAAATCAAATACGATATCTAACATCTTGTTGATATAAGGATGCATTAAGTAGGTCACATAGATTTGAAGACTAAGACACAAAGTGAGTTCTATAGGAGGAGCCACATGGAAAGTATATGTGTAAATATTGCTACCACATTTCTAATGTCATTCATCTTGCTGAATAACAATAACACCCTTTTTGTGAAAAATAAACTCACGTAATAATGCAATAAATCACAAGTATGAAGTTGAGTGCATATTAGCTTTGAAGTCTAAAGGGCCCTAAGAGAAAGATTCATCCATATTATGAGAATTAGGAAAAATTTTGAGGGAAATATGGCGAGACTAGTGAATAGGCCAATGGAACACTGCCATATGTAGTCTAATGTAATATTTGACTCTATTAATTTGGCCAAACTTGTATCGAACATTAGCAAAAAGATGAAAAGGGGCCTACAAATGTATCCTCACGAGGCAATTCCAACCAAAGGACTTGTTCTTGATAAGGAAAATTTTGAGTCATTTTCCTTGCTTTCAATTTCGTGATTGTTAGGAAGAGGGATGAGAGGTGATAAACGAGAGTAGAAGAGAGAGAAAAGAGGAGAGAGAATGAGTGACAAGGAGAGAGAAATGCCAGAAAGATAGGAAAGAAGAAAGAGAAGCCATGAAAGTTGTGAACAAGAAGGTGAGTTAAGAGACAGTTAACATATGTCTTCCTAGCTTCTTACAATCCATCCTTCCCAAAGGTTTTTGCCCACAAAAACAAACTTACAATGGTTGAGAAGGATGGAGGAAATAGAGTATGCCTCTACCATATACATAGTCTGGATGTCCTCAAAAAGATAATTGAGCCTTTAGACATTCAAGAAACAAACTCTATAATGAATAAATAGCTTGCTATAAGAACAAGCCCTATTAAACAAAAGTTGCCATATCTTTTGATAGAAGTATCCAAATGAAGTGTGCCACATGTCAAAATGTAGCTATTGAAGAAGATTTTGACCCTATGTAGGTAGCATATTTCTAAACATTAGGTAGAATAAAAACTACTGTAAAACAAAGTGCTGTCTAGGCCCTATCTGCACCATAACTCGCTCCACTCTGTTGACCTTCTTTATCCATAGGAGGCAACTCATCAACAATTTCCACTTGAGTAACATAAAAGGGTTTGAGATAGTTGAAATGAAACAAATTATGAATCTTAGTGCAAGAGGGCAGTTCCTATCTATATACCAAGTCTCCAATACACTTTAAGATCCTGTAGGGTCCATAAAACCTATGAGAAAGTTTTTTATTGGATCCATCCTTCAAAGTAAAGTAATGAGACTTAGGTAATTTCAGCAAAATTAACTCTCCTTTTTGCAACTAAAGGTTGTCTCTTCTCATCAACATACGTTTTCATTTGATCTTGGGTTCACTTTACACTGCTAAAGAAGGGTTTGCATTCTTTCCAATTCTTCTTTTCCACAAGGATTGATCTTCTCCACTGAAAATAACTGTGAGTAAGGGCATCTTGTAACCATACATAGTGAAAGTCCAATACTAGCATGAGTGGAGTTATTATAAACAAACTTAGCCAAATGCAACCATGAATCCCACACATGCTGTACATCATGCTAAAAGTGGCAAAGGTAAGTTCCCAACCACTTATTTACCCTTTCTATCTAGCCATCAGTTGATAGGCTATAGAAGGAGCAATACCCATGGAGCTAAATACCGATTGCCAAAAGTTGCTCATGAACATGGTATCCCTATTATGCATTATCACCTGCGGTAATATATGTAATCTAAATATTTACTCCTTGAACTGACTAGCCACCTATGAGGCAATAAATTGTGTCTTAGTGGGAATAAAATGGGCTACCTTGGTGAGTCTATCCACTACTACATAGATGCTATTTCATCCCTTTTTGGTAGTAGGTAAGCCAATAATAAAGTCCATGGTAATATGCGTCCATTTGCCTTTAGGGATAGGTAATGGTGGTAACAAGCCACCTAGCTTATGGGTGCTGTCCTTATGTTGCTAACAAGGCATATACTTCATGACATAATCCTTTACATCCCTCCATGATCCTTTCTAGTAAAATCTTTTGTTAATTTTATCATAGGTCAACACTCCAAAATATCCAACTATAAGCGAAGAATGTAACTCCTCTATAATTTTTAGCCTAAAAGAAGAAGTAGAGGGAATAATAATCCTGCCACGAAGCCAGATTAATCTTTTTTAAAGCTGATAATGTGAGTTTTCCTCCATGAAACTTTGCTATAATTTTTGAAATACATGGCCAAGCTTATCATTCAAAAGATAGGCCTTGGGTAACTCCTCAATCCAATCACCATGTAGCTCAGTCATAGCTAAAACCTTACATGCCCACATCTTGGAAAGAGAATAAACTATCACATTGTCCTTGTCCCTTGTATTAGTGATGCCAAAATCATAATTTTGCAAGATAGCTATCCACTGCCGCTACTTAGGAATGAGATTTGAATGAGTAAGGAAGTACTTTAGGATCATGTAATCACTCTAAACTCTAAATTGGCTACCATACAAATAATTGTCACTTCTTTATTGCATGAAGAATAGCCAACATTTCTTAGTCATAGACATTCATAGCCATCTCCTTATCCGTAAGCTTGTGACTTTCAAGGTAATCATGCTCTTGTAGTAATACAGTCCCTATGCCATGACAACCAACATCACATTGTATGGTAAAATCTCTAGAGAAATTTGAGCATACCAAAATATGAGCAAAAGTAAGAAGCTCATTTAAGTGATTGAAGCTGAAATTTACAAGTTCATCCAAAGACAGCTTTCTTCTTCAACTTGTTAGCATTCAAAGTTGCTTCTAGCCATATAATTCTTGATGGGAACATGGATAGAACGACGATAGACCAAGATATCCTCTAAGTGAAGTAGTGGTGGTAGGTGCTGGCTAATATCTGACACACTATACCTTCTCTTAGGATTAGCTTATATCCCTTTCTCACTAACAATATGGCCTAAGTACTCCACCTCTATCTGCATAAAGAACACTTCTTCTCCTAAGAGTCTCTGATGCCTTAATACATAAAAAACCTTCCTTATATGTAACAAATGATCCTATAATGTCTTGCTATAAATCAGTATGTCATTGAAGAAAATAAGGATAAATTGAAAGAGGAAAGGCTGTAAAATCTTATTCATCAGACTATGAAAGGTAGTTGGAGCATTGGTAAGCCCAAATGGCATCGCCAAGAAATGGCATAAACCATGATTAGTCCTAAGGGCTGTTTTAGCTTCATCACCCTCTTGCATATGGATTTAATGATATCCTAATCTCAAGTTAATTTTTGTAAAGAACCTAGTCCCCTTGACCTTATCAAGCAAATCATCCACTCTAGAAATCGGATACATGTTCTTCACTCTAATCTTGTTTAGATCCTTGTAATCAATACACATCTTGAAGGATCTATCTTTTTTCTTCACTAACAAGACCAGAGAAGCATCGGTGAAGAAGTATGCTCAATGAACCCCATCTCTAGAAGCTCCTTGATTTGCTTGGTCACTTCTTCATGCTCACATTCAAATAATCTATAGGGTGGCTTATTGACTTGCTTTGAATGTGGATCCAAATCTATAGGTGATCCATTGCTCTCTTGGGAGGTAATGAAGTAGGCACTTCAAACAAATCTATGTACTCCTCAAGTAGAGCTTTAAAATCTGGATGCTCAACTAAATTCTTGGACTGATCCTTAATCTCTTTATTCAGGTGTAAAACAAAAATTTGAGATTGCTTCTTATACTCCTTGAGTTAATTTAGGTGATAAGCTAAAAATTAGATTTACTAGGGATTTCCCATAGATGGATAGGTTTCCTAACGATGGAAAACTTTATGTATAATGATGAGAAATCTATAGCAATCTTCCCTAAGTTCATCAACCAATCACACCTAAGTACATCATCTATGGGTCCCATTTCCAAAGTAATTAGGTTCACCTTTGCTTCATAGTTTTTAGCCAACTGTATGGGAACATGTGAAAAAATTCAAGTACTGATATCCTCTTCACTATTAGCTACTTGAACTCTTATGGGCTATTGTAAATCAGTGGAAAAATAATGCAACCTATCCACAACAAACTTATTCACAAAACTATGTGTAGTATTGCCACTGTTTATTAGGATAAACACATCATTCCCATGAATGGTCCCCTTCATACTAAGTATATTAGGGCTCTTAGAACTTGTCTAAGCATCCGTGGAAATAGAACAAGGGGTAGTGGAGGAAACATGCCCACTAGGGTCAAATGGAAATCCATTAGCAATATCATAAGATTGATTTGGATCAAGATCCTCATCATGCTCTTCAAATTTAGCTTGTGCACTCACAATTGGTTCTTTAATGACCTCTTCATCCACATTCTCAAGTACTATCATATTGTAATTCTTGGATTTGGCATTCTTATAAGTGCACTTACGTCGTATATTTTCACAACATTTAAAACATAGATCCTACTCTTTGCACTCTCTAAAAAGATCCAGAAGTATAAACTTTCCGTTGTTTGCTAAACTATTTCTGGGCCTATTATCACCTTGCTTAGGCATTACTTTATGGCCGATTGTTGGCTTTGAAACACTTTGCTGTCTTGGAGCATTAAAAGTAGTGTATGTGGGGACTTTGGGGCTACTAAAAGAATTACTAGACCCACCATAATTGCCACCAAAGTTTCCATGTTTACCAATATCCCTTTTCTATCCAAAAGAAGCTTGCATGGGAATATCTTTCTTGTACTTACAAGCATACCTCTCTATTAATCAATAGCTTGGAATAGTGTGATGGGTTCTTGGGCCATAATATCAGTTGGAAAGCTAGGCTCTAGACTATAGATGTCTTTATGCAACTTTGCATCATCGCTCGCACTCTCTACATACAACGAAAGATTCAAAAATTGATCGATATACTCTCAAACTGATAGACTTCTTTGGTCCAACTAATACCATTTTCTAGCCAGCTTCTGTTTCTCAATGGGAAATATGAATACTTGAGCCATCTTGGCTTTGAATTTATCCCAACTATCAGCTTGCTGATTTTGTCTTTTTATGTACCTATATCATGTATGAGAAAATCCCTCAAGGTAAAGTGTGAAAAAGTGAATCTTTTGGTCATTTAACCTAGGGAAAATGTCAAAATAGGATTCTAACTTTGAAATACACTCCAAATCAACTGGTGATGATGAATGGCCACTATATTTGGTTAACACAATCTTATCACAAAGTTCTCTCTCAACAACAAAGCCTTGCTATCCATTAGTTTCTTGGGGCTACGTGTCCATGTAATTGCCAATGGGGTTTAAAAGATTAGAGGTACTCATATGATAGTTGGTTTGAAACCTGTCTCGAGGAATAAGTGGTTGACTTCTAGTTCTTGGAGGAGGGTTTGATCCATGAATACTCAAAATAAGCTCATCAGGCCTAAAACAAGTCTCCCCAATCTCATAAGTGTCTGTGGTATACCCTTATTTTTAGTAATACATGGATGAGGGTTATTATTTGATGGTTGAAAGGACTATTTGTCTCTCCTCTCTTTGTCTACCATTGTGCTACCATAATCATAGAGATGTGAGCAGCACTAAGCTTGTCTAACGAATCTCTAGTAGAAGAGGCAAACTTTTGCAAGGAATCCTTCATAGAGTGGGTAATCTGCTCCACAGCTTCCTTGGTTTGAATGTTGGATTGAACTATTTGATCAACCACTCAATCTAGTTTAGAGACTAACTCCATGTGTCTGATAGAATGTCTAGTCTCATGGTTACAAAGAGTGGCTATATGTGCCACACTCTTGGGATTCTTTCTCATTAAGAAGTGTCTCATGTATTGCCTCATATGCTTCCTTGATTTGTTGTTGAACATAATCATTAGCCTTGTTCTTTCCTTTGTTTCCAACCATTTTTGCTCATTGTTATAGTGTAGTCCTAGTAGACCACCTGCCATTAAAATGTTTATAACTTTTCGCTTCGATATCAAAATCAAGAAATATTAATGGAAAATGAAGTTAACTAATAGCTCTCTAGGATAAGCTATAACATTTCACTTTGAAATTAAAACATAATATTTTAAAAATAATTTTTTTGTTGTACATAATAGTTTTGCAACCTATAAAAGCACAATTTTGGTCTATTCACCTCCCTTAGGTCCAAACTAAGGTCTCCAAATATTGTGGTACCCTATATATGACATGTAGAGATTTAATATGATTTGCAATACCTTGTATAGATCCTAGAAAAATTTCGAATTACTCTGCAATGCTCGTAACCAAGTAGGAAGTATCCCAAAATGGGTCCCAATTTACTATTTGACTAAAATACCATATGCACAACTTGTAATCAACATGGAATAACCTATAGCACTTGCAAATGATTGAATATTAGTCCCAATCATTGCCCAAGTACCTTGTTACGCATGTGCATACCTGTACCCTCCTACTAATGAAGGGTGAAATAGGCTAAAATACCAAGTAATCAACCTGGTAATAGACATGTATAATCCTTATAATTGATTAATGAGGCCATGATCAATTCTCTTCAATTAAAATTTTCAAATATTCAACGATTCCACTTGTGATACCTATGGTGAGGGATACAAAAGTGTGATAGGATCCCTACACAGGCTTCAAATCACTGGGAGGTGGGCAAAGCTCCCCCCAGGTTAGTTGGTTGCACATGTTCTTCAGGATCTTTAATAGTGGGAAAGGGTCACCTCTCTATCGTCTTACTATCTCCCCCAGTATACACCTTTTTCCTTGTGGGAATATCAACATGGCAAGAGCATTCTATTTAAGAAAACATGGATGAGATGCATAATGGAAAATTCTTTCAACCTTCAATGATATGCAAAAATTTAATCGATGAAAATGGAATCAAGAAATGGAGGTTGATTGAGGGTCTTACCACTGCAATTCAATGACTCATTGATTACAAGTACATACCCTTTACAATATTTCTTTCTTGGATATGAGAGAATCACAAAATCAAATCATGATTATGCATCAAGACATGGTGAATGGTAATCATGATGAAATATGACTAAAATGAATGTTGAAATTCAATTGATAGGCTCTGAGCAATGAAGAAAATCACTAATCTTAGATCTATTGATCAATTTAGAGGCTTAATTAATCAAGAATCTCCCATCAACAAGTGGAAAACCTTAAAACAAGTGGATGTAGAGAGATTTTCAGAGATTATGCAAATGAAATACCTCTATTGAGCTTGAAGAAGATGATTGATTCACTTAGAATCAAATCTCACTCCATTAGTTTTAGAGACTACCCCAAATTATTCCAAGAGCTTCATTCTTCCAAGAGTCTAACAATTCAGCTTATACATGCTTGAAAAACATTAAATCCTTGAAGAATCAATGCCTTGAGCAGTCTTGAATACTAGAAAACCAAAGATTTAAGCTCTCTAACCAAAAGCTCCAAAATGTAGCTCCATTGCACACTTCCAAGAAGCTTGATATGCTGAAATTTCTCTAATTTCTTCAATCTTTCACCTCAATGCTTGCTTGAGCAATGTCCTTTGGCCTTGGATACAAGCTTTCTTGAAGATTGTTAAAGGCTTTTAAAGGAATTCCAACAATACTTTGTTGTTCATGGTATCATTGGGAGGAAAAGAAAGCTTGAAGAGAAGAAGAAATGGCTCAATCTTGTTGCCATTGATAATCCAAAACCAATAGAGAGCCTCAGGAGCAAGAAGATGAGTAATCACATGATATTTATTAAGGTTCTTGACCATTGAAGCTACTGCCCTATTCTGCCATGGCTAGGGTTTGAAGAGGTTGAAAGAGATGCTCAAAAGGTCAAAATAGAAGCTTCCTTGCCCTTTAAAGATGGCCAAATTTTCCCATGCTCAATAGAAAATAGCATGACCTACTAGACATGGAGATTTGTTGAGAATTCAAGCAATCACACCCAGTGTAGCCTCTTTGTGTGGAGCAGTTGGGCTAAGGATATGAAGGTTTGTCGAATCCCATAAGCACAATGGTGGAAAGTGCTACCTACCCAAAAGACTATGAAGCATTGTACTTTCCTATCCTTTGAATGCAATGCCATTTGTACTTTTGTCCTTCCAGTTAGTGTCACTGTCTATACACACAAGATTGTGTTTATGAGTCCAAGCTTCCACTGTGGAACCTAATTCACTTGTGTGATAGCCATTGTCTCTAAGTCAATATTATCATGAGTCTTGTATTTCTCTTTCATCCTCCATAGCCATGCTCAAGTTCCATGCATTTTAACATGGTATTAGAGCCATGGTAAGCATGGCTAAGCTAATCAAACTCCTCTCCCAAGTCCTCTTCACCTCTAGTTAGCTCATTGCTAGCTCATGAGTTCATTCCTCACTCCAACACCACTCTTCCTTTCATGGCAGCCATATCTAGCCTGCACCTACCCTACTTTGAGCTCTTGGATCTCTCAAACTAGGAAATATCTCACTGAGCTTCCTTCTGTGGAACTCTTTCTCACTTCAGGGTGCTCCTTTGTGTCACATCACAATCTAATATTGGTAGTCTATAGTTCTAGCATTTCAAAAATTCGTCATCCTTGCTACCATATTTGCACTGTGTGTGGTCGTTCCTAGAGCATGGCATATGCGGAAGCTATGTAGGTTGGAAGAGAAAGAGTGAGTTCATGAAGACATTGGCATGACTAACTGTTACACAAGTGAATTAGGTTCCAAGATGGAAGCTTGGACTCATAAACACAATCTTGTGTATTGACTGACAATGACACATAGACTTTACTGATGAAGGACAAAAGTACTATGACATTGCATTAGAAAAGAGAGCAAGTACAATGCTTTATAGGAAATTGGATGGTAGCACCTCCTACTATATGCATATGGGATTATAGTCCTTAGCCCTCACTGATCCTTACAAAGAGACTGAAGTAGGTGTGATTGCAAACATCTCAACATGGACATGCCATAGGTATCCACATGGTGGATATAGTTGTCATCTAGCTCAAGCTTTATGATGGCTTGAGCCTTGTCGTCACTTTTCTACTAGGCGACTACAAGAGTTGCATCCTGAGGCTTCTTCTCTTGTCCATTAGTGATGGCCCATAGGTCCTTCTTCATCAGGATAATCTTTATGCATGTTTGCCAGGTATGAAACCCTAATCCTTTGAAGCCACATGTCGAAGAGTCTTTGCCCATGCTAGAGTGACAGGAATAGTAGCAAATCAGCACCAAAATTCTAAAAAATGAGCTGACTTTGGATGTGTCAAGAGACACAAGCAATGGCAGTGGTAAATAGCATCGAGAGATACTAGTTGAACTTGATTGTTGTTGCTTGAGTCCTTCAAATCTTCACAAATCTTCCCCTCCTTGTTGGTTTGATGCCCAAATGCTTGGTGGGAATTGAGTAAGAACTCAGATCAAAGTGAAATAACTCCAATAGGCTTGGAGGAGTAAAAAAAAGATGAGATTTTTGAGCTTGAGGTTGAAGAGGCTATGGTGGATTAGGGTTTGCAAGATAGGCGACTAGTTTTTTATTGATTGCGGCATGTAGGATGAATCATTTGATGAATCCTTTGATGGGAAGAGAGCTCATAGACCAAAATGATAATATACGACCAATATTCTTAAGTACAATCAAAACGGGTCTTCTAAACCTTTAGTATAGGTTCAAATCCTATTGGTTTATGCTACTAGAGATGGTAAATCTTGGTCTTGATGAGCTTAGTGATGCCCTACCAAGTGAAAGAACCTCTAAAATGGAGTTCCCAGATTAGTAACTGACTTTGGAAGAGATAACTTAGTGATTAAAATCAGTGTTAGTGATAGCAGAAGATGAGAAAAAAAGAAAAGAAGCTCAAGCTTTCAAGCTTGTGGCTATGATTGCACCTAGTTTTGGGGTAGTGGCTATCTTTCGAGATCTTGTCTTTGTACCAACTCAAGATATGCTTCTACTGCCCTGTTAGGCCTGCCCGAAAGCTTAGTTCCCTCTACCAACATGGTATCAGAGCACAGTTGAACATGGACTAGCTCTCCTTTCACTCCTTTCAGCTCCTCTTCATCTCAGTCCATCTCAGTTTGAGTGCATGACCCCCATTCCTCACTTGAATCTCACAGTCACCTTGTGGCAGGCATAGCCAGACATGACCTGCTGTACTTGGAGCTTTCATATCTCATCATGGAAGTCATATCTTTGGAAGCTTCCTTCTAGAGAGTTGTGCCTTTGCTCAAGGCAAAGCTTCCTATCATATAACACCTTGACATTGGCCACTCCAAAGCTCAACATTGCCAAAATTCGTAGTCATTGTGCCCAGAAATGTGCCTGCTCTCGTTCATATTGCTACCACCATCACTACAGTTTGTGATGTTGATGACCACCATAGGGCATTGATAGTCCATTACTAAAGCTTCATTTCCATACAAAAAGTTTTCAAAATGATCAAGTATAGCTTTCGCAATGTCAAAAAAACTAGGCTGCCCCCAAAAACCCTAAATGTGACTCCATAGCCATTTTCACCTAAGCTCAAAAATCTCATCATTTTCTCTCTCCTACCACATGGAGCAACCCATTTTCACCTAAGCTCAAAAATCTCATCATTTTCTCTCTCCTGCCACCTGGAGCAACCCATTTCCACTTTGATCTATTGTCCCAGCATCAAATCAAGAAGGGGAAGGACTTGGAAAGATTGAAGAAGAATCGACAACCCTGAACTAAGAAGATTCAAGTTCAACATCAACTCAGACATAATCTTTACATAGTGTGTTTTCACATTGTCATTACTTGTGTCTCTTGACACATTATAATCTGCTCTTCCATTGATGAAATCTAAGAATTTTGAAGTTGATTTTCTACTGTTCCTACAAATCCAACATGGGAAAAGGCTCTCCAATAGCTCACTTCAAAGGAGTCGGGTTTCACACATGGCAAACCCGCATCAAACTCATCCTGATGAAGAGGGGCTTGTGGGCCATTACCACTAAAAAAGAAAAGAAGCCTCGTGATGTGGACCTTGCAGTCACTTGGCAAAAGAATGATGATAAGGCTCAGGCCATTATCAAACCGGAACTAGATGATAGCTATATCCACCATGTGGATAATTGTGATACTTCACAGGATACATGGAAGAGACTTGACACTTTGTTTGGTGCACAGTCTAACTCATCAAAGTATGGTCTCTTGATTGAATTTTTTAGGCTTGAAATGAAGTCCAACACATCACTTGCCACACATCTAAATTACATGGAAGGACTTCTAACCCAGCTTGTTGCAGGAATCAACATTAAAATGGAAGAAGGTGTTTGTATTGGTGTTCTACTTAAAAGTTTGCCTCTTGAATATAATAATATATCAACAACTCTAATCAATATGCCAAACCCTGAGCTTGTTGATATCCATGCATCACTGTTAGAGGAGGTAAAGAAGCTAAAAACTAAGGAAGAACCAAGCACCTCTAGAGAGGAACAAGCATTATATGTTCGCAACAAGTACAAAGGCAAGAAGGATCAACTCTTTTGTGACTTCTGCAAAAGGACTATCTAATTGCTGTTAAAGAAGAAGAAGAACATGAAGCAAAAGAAGGGAAGAAGAAGAGGACCACCAAGAGAAGGACAAACCTCATCAATCCTTCTATTCAGATAGACTCTTTTAGCCTTGTATTGCCTAGCCCTAATGCTTCGGACATAAACTTGTAAACTCCCCATGTAGCCTTGTACTACAGCCTCTGTACACTTTGTGAGACCCCTCTTATAGCCTTTGGATGCCCATCATGTTTATGGTACCCACACTTAACCTGCAAAGTGTGGGCACACCATCGAAGATGTATGCATTGGTGTTTTGTTAAAAAGTATGCCTTCAGATTATGATAATGTCTCCACTACTTTAATCAACATGCCAAATCCTAAACTTGCTGAGATTCAAGCCTCTGTATTAGAAGAAGAAAACAAGATAAAAAATGAAGAAGAGCCAATTATTTCTAAGAATGAACAAATGTTGTATGTAAATAACAATTACAAAGGGAAAAATGATTAGCTAATTTGTGACTTTTGCAAAAAGACCAGATGACATACTGAAAAGTTCTTACATGCTAGAAAGAGGCATCAAAAGGCCTATCTTGCAATTGTGAAGGAAGAAGAAGACCATGGATATGAAGAAGAAGGAGGAGAAGAAGAAGGCCATCAGGAGCAGAAGGACAAGCCTCACCGATCCTTTTATTGCACTACTCTGATAGAATTTTTTGAAGCCTTGTATAACCTTGCCCTAATGTTCCTTTCATAAGCTTGTAAACTCCTCATGTAACTTGGCATTACAACATTTTTACACTTTGTGAAGTCCCTGTTACAACCTCTAGATGTTCACCATGTTTTTGGTACTCACATTTAGACTTGTTTACGATAGCCTCTGGATGACTACCATGTTTGCGGTGTGCTCACACTTTGCAAGTGGTTACTCACTAAAGCCTCTACACTTTGTGCTTTTCTAGTTGTGATTGAGGAGGGGTGTTGATAATTTAGGAAATCACACCCAATGTAGCCTCTTTGTGTGGAGCAATTGGGTGAAGGATATGCTGGTTTGCTGAATCTCATAAGCACAATGGTGGAAAGTGCTACCTACCCAAAAGACTATAAAGCATTGTACTTGCCTATCATTTGAATGCAATGTCATTTGTACTTTTTTCCTTCTAGTTAGTGCCATTGTCTATACACACTAGATTGTGTTTATGAGTCCAAGCTTCCATATCAGAACCTAATTCACTTGTGTGACAATCATTGTCTCTAAGTCAATATTTTCATGAGTCTTGTATTTCTCTTTCATCCTCCACAGCCATGCTCAAGATCCATGCATTTCAAGGAGATTATCCTTGCTGTAGCAAGTGTAAAATGTGCTGAGTAATGCTAGCTCAAGGCTCACAAGCATGCTCTATGGAATGAGCATAATGTATAGATTATTTATGGTTTGATCACACAGAGAGAGATCATGCTCACACAGCTCATGAAGAGAGGTTTCTTGCTATCCTCCATGGAGGCTTCCGTCAAAAGCTTGAAAAAAAAGGAAAGAGAATACCTATCCCGAAAAGTAACTACACTATTAGCCTATACTAACTCTATTTTCCCCTTCTTTTACCATTTTACATGTTTCTTATCCACAACCTACCATTTTGTCCATGATGCTTCCAACTTTTCCTTCATGTACTCCATTTAGCTTTGACTAGGTTGTCATTGGTCTCCTTGGTCTCTTCACCTATCCACTTCCAAGCTAACACCCTATCCTTGAGTAGCTAGAGTGTAACTAGTATGAGAAGGAAATCTAGAGAAATATAAAAATACATGCACCACAAAATCTAGACCCTACAGGTGTGTAAGTGGGTGGTCCACCACTTCCTACCTTCAGTTGAGAAATGTCTTGAAGATTTTATTTGGTCAACAAACATTCTACAACCTATTGGGACCTAAAATGGGCTCAACACTGGCTCTAAGGCTCTAGTCGGGCCTCTATGCTCAACCAAAATATATGGAGGCTACACACTAATCTAACTAAATAAGCATTTGTAACATTTAGTCCAAGGGATCCCTTCCCAAAATCTTCACAGGGAGCCCCTACATATGTTGGTGTTATACACCAAGTAAAACAGACACATGAAGCACCCTTCAGCTAATAGCCTTGGCCCCTCTTTGGCTCTCCTACACCTCAAGGATTGGCCCCAAGATGCACCGTTCAAACATAAAGCACATATGGCACAAAGTCCGCTCTTATAATCAATTATTCCAGGAGATAGAATATGATCCTCATTGCACACTCCTCAAGCAAACAGTCAAGACAAATCCACGAATAAAATCTTAGTAAACATAATGACCAAATTCATCTCTACTTCACACAATGATTGAGATAACAAGTTGATGGCGGCCTTGTGGGCCTATCGCACAGCTTATAAGACTGTTGTAGGACACCCAGATCCCCTTTAGATTGACATATGGTATAGAGGCAATTCTTCCCTTGGAATTATTCGTACCAAGCCTTAGGATAGCCCTTCAAGAAAGAAGGGATGGGAAGGAGGCATGGATAGACCACTTGATTGAACTCAAACGCTTATCGGAAACCTGACTTCTGGCCACCCATGCACTAATATGCAAGAAGGCAAGACACAAACATTGGTTTGACAAGCATGTCAAGCAGCACAACTTTGAACAGGGTGACTTAGTACTATTATACTTAGTCAAGGGACACAAGCAAAAGTTAAAGTTTCGAGGACTAGGACCTTTTAAGGTTTGAACGAACTGGCAATGTAGAAATCAAAACCCTAGAAGGTGAGGGCATAGGCTTCTTCAATGGCAGTTGCATAAAGAAGTACTTCCCTCCCACGCACCCATTGCATGAGTCCCCAATGCTAACACCCCCTGTCCACGTACTTTCCATTGCATGAGGAAGTGGTACCATGAGCTTACCTACACATGATGATCATTGCTAAACACACATGCACCATCAAGCATTGATCGATGAGGGAGCTGATTTTAATATCTAAACCCATGACCATTGGACCCAAATTGGCAAAACCACAGTTGCAGTCCACTAATGCTAATCTCACCCCTTATGGAGGCCAACCCTACACACTTTTGGGAAAGTGCAAGGGTGTAGTTTCTATTGAGTCTGAAAGCATGCCGATAATCTTCTATGTGTTACCCAACACTAAGATGGTAGGCATGGAATCACTGTTAGGATGAACTTTCAAGAAAAAAACTTGTTGCAATGTTGACTATGAGTCGTAGTGTATCCACTTAGCCGTGGGCAACGTTTGCGTTGTTACAGATTTCATCACGGGCGGCGCAAATCTTTCCAAGTCCACAAGGCCACTGGTAGAGAAACCTAGCATGAAGTCTACAGAGGGGGGTCGTGACTCGTCACAACCTACCAAGCCTCGATGCCAATAACCCACTAGAAACAATGTTGAAGCCCATGAACCCTAGTTCAAATGGGTACCTAAACAGAGAGCACCACCTAGGAATAGAAACCCATGGCCTCGCAAAGGCTAATGACCTGCACCCAAAACCTAAAAAGTGAAGACGAAACTATAAACATCGACGTACGGTCAAGCTGTGATGGGTTCCCAAAGCCTTATTGCAAGCGCAAGGCTATTACACAGGTAACACCTACATTTGGCTACCTAAAGACAAAACAACCAAATGCCCCACTCAAACACCACCCTCAATCTTGACCACACAACACAACATGCTAGAGACACTCAAACCACAAGAGAATCAGGCCGCTAAGTCCATAGAACCTCCAAACCTTAGCTCAATAGGACCTGAACCAATCTATTTCCCGAACCACAACTTGCTATTGACAAACTGCCCAAATCTAGCCCCAATGGTGCCCCTCAGACCTCAGACGCATCTAGTAGTACCACAATCGCAACTACAACCCAATCATTGAACAACAGACTAAGCTACCACCTCAAGAGCAAACCAAGCAGCAAACATTAGCCTTTGAACTCTCTAGTGCTGTCAAACCTCAACCACCTATCGGGCTTAGACTGTCTTATGAGAGCGGTGATCAATTCTAACATTGGGCGTAGACTTAGCTGAACATACAGGGGATGACTTGGTTGCTTGCCTTAAATGCTTGGATGCGACTTTCATGTCGCTTGCTAAAAGCTATGACTGCTTAGACTTGGGGCTCTTGGACGACCCTTTGGTGATGGAAATTAGGACACTCCCTTGTTCTTGGGAAGAATTGGAATTCGTGTTTGTCAAAGCTTCAGAAGCAGCTACAGAGCTTATTGACAACGAGGTCTCTCTCAAACAAGCACAGTGACAATGCCTCATCACCACATATGACAAGCGCATAGCTTGTGCCAACGATCAAGAAATAAAAGACTTGAAACAACTCACAACCAACAACTCCCCTTTCTTGAAAAAATGGTATGCTCTATGACTACAATGGGAGCTAGAGGGATGCCAAATAATGACCAATGCTGAACAACGATGCACAATCAAGGCATCTGAATATGACCCAACCTATGTCGCTCCAACTTCCTATAGGGTGTCAACTACCCTCTGTATTCGACCCCTCGAAGAACACATTAAGGGACATCCTTATATTTAGATCGCATCCTCACTAAGGAGTTGCATGTTGCTAGCTGAGTGGACTTCGGTGACTTCTTGCTTGATGTCCTCACTTACATTACACATGTAGGCATCCGCCCTGTCGACATGGATAGCTATGCTAAGTTAGAATATAATTTGAATTTCTACGCCTAGCTCATGTAAAAGTAAACGCTAAGATTGTGCACAAAAGGCCCTTCATCCTCTAACCCTTTAATCCTAGGAAGGCTTCTTCTTATTTCAGAAGGAGGAGGGGGTAAGGTGAATCAAACCAAACACATAAGGAGAACAATAAAGGAAAAGCACACATTGTAAGAGTAGAATGCAACAACTTGTGATTGAGGAATAGGTCAATAAAATTTGAAATCAATAGACTAATGGGAGGAAAAAGTCTACTTCTGCATCAAGCATTTAAGTTCAACAAGTATGTAGTCGTTTCCTATTGCTTGTAATTATTTTGAAAAACACTAATGGTGAATATGTCTTCATGACAGGCACCCATCATGGTAGGCCAAGAAAAGGCTGGCAAATTTCCTTTTTTAGAGGAAAAACAAGTAAAATATGGGCTTTCGGTGGAAACACGAGCCTTCAACTAGTTCAAGTTCTGGCATATCTTCAACCTAGAAGATGTGGTCATTGAAGACCGGGACATGAGGCAGATCATCGAGCAATGCAATCTTGAGGACTTTCCATAGGAACCGCATCATTGTAACTGTGCATGAGGGAGAGGGAACTCGTTAGGTGTAGATTGAATTGACCCCAGAGCTGGTGGGAAAGGCATTAGACTTGGCAAACAAAGTAGAGAGGAAGCCAAAAAGAGATGTATATGCCTTGCTAGGAATGGACAAGGTAAAAGTCCTCACCAATGACGGCATCAGCTTGGCGGATATCCCTGACCCTAAAATCCAACTCTAAGCCAAAATGGTGTACGCGTTGTTTTCTAGTCAAAGATACAACACCATCATGAGTTGCATCAATGTCCCCCTGCTAGAGAACATCATAGCAAGGTTGCTGGATAAAGTAAACCTCAACCGTTTTGTGAGAAAGACCATTGAGACCTTAGCAAAAGACTTGGCCAATGGGAGGACTAGACTACCAGAGGAGAATCTCTTGCCACCAAAGCTAAAAGGAAAGCCTCGTCTTCAAAGGCTGCAACCATTGGATTTGGAGGGGTCCTCACTGTGATCATCAAGGATGCCTTGGGACAAGGGCAGGAAGAAGGAGGAGAAGGGGTGGATGAAACACTAAGCAGGTTGCCACCTCACCAAGAATAGGAGGCACAGTCTAGTGAAAGGACACTGAGTGAGGAAGAAGACAGGGAACAACAAGAGTAAACTAGCAGAGGAAAGGCTAAGAAGATGAAGAAGAAAATTACACAAGAACAATAGGAAGAGGAGAGGAGGAAACAAGAAAATGAAGACTTGCAAAGGGCCCGCAAAGAGTCCAAAAGGGCCGAGGAGGAAAGAAAGAGAAAGTAGGAAGAGGAGGAGGAGGAGTTGAGAAAAAAAGAGGAGGATGACATGGCCCTCATCATACGCAGGTCCATTGAGTAGCAGTCTAGGCATGACAAACCGAAACCTGCGAGCCCAATTAGAAACGAAGGGCCAAGCTCAAGCACCCATATGCCATAATTTGTGTCACCTGCACTGCAAGAAGGCAAGGACAAGGACCCAATCACCCCCATTCCCACTCTCCTGATGCTTGCCATCACCACAGCCATCACCACTCCTAGTTCTACGACCTAGGTGGACACTAGCAACCTAATGGCTTGGGTTCAATACTTTGTGAATAAAGAAATGGGCCAAGGAGTAGGAGAAGGAACTCCCTTGGTAGGAACCAAAAGGCCGGCTGTGGGGCAGGCACCGAGTTGAGGCGAGACCCTAAGAGACAAAATGTGGCAGGCTCTACAACCTCCGTCCCTGCAACAGAGAGGCCGCCTGAAGAATACGTCGAGTACGTTAAGGAGCTCCTCTCTCAATTAGAGAGAGCCAAGGAGGAGAAGATAACTACAGTAGTAGACATCAAAGCTGAAAAGGAGGCCATGAATGCATCCCAATTGGAGAGAAAACACCAAATGGCCATGGCCCAAAGGGAAGTCAATGAGCTAAAAGAGCAACTAAAAGCTAAGGAAGAGATAGAAGCTGAATGGCAGGTGTGCTTGAATGAAGAACTCAAGGCCACATGATGCCTAAGGTAGCACAATGAAGAGATTGTGTCAGGCTATGAATATCTACAAGACAAAATGGAGAAAATCATGAAAGTCACAGAAGAGCTGGAGGAGCTGAGGGAGGAAAGAGCTCGCATGTATGAAAGAGAGGTGGAAGAACTAACCCAAGAGGCTGTAGTAGCACAAGAAGAGTAGAAAAAGATAAGGGAAGAGATAGAAGACCAAGAACACAGATTGACAATCCTAGCTCAGAGGCAGGGGAAAGCCTCAAAGATATGAATAGAAGGGTAGAAGAATGGACTAATCAGAACAAAAAAAGAGTTAAAGCCTTGTCATGCCATCTTGCTTAAGTAGAAAAATAAAAAATACTTGCTAAAAGCAGAGCAAAGGCCGCCCAAGTGAGCTTCTAGACCCATCAACACACCTTCTTGGACACCCTAGTCGACGTCATCCAAATAGAAGAGGGAGAGTCCATAGAGGCAATGAAAAGGAAACTGGGAATGGGTCATAGAGCGCTAAAAGCAAGACTACAGATGCCACCACAACGTAGCGGGGTCGGCCCAAGCTTGGAAGAGTAACACCATTATCTTCTATTGGCGGGTCTAACCTCACAGGAAGTGGATGCACTCAGGTTCATTGAAGGAGAGAAGAAAGAGCCAGGCTAGGAAAGAGAGGTGGATATGAACTTGGAAATGGGACCACGTGAAGAGGAGCTTGTCCCACCACCTCCTTCCTCGCGGCCTAAAGAGCAACAACACGTAGACACTTCTGCAGAAAGAAAGACGGCATTGAGGGAAAAAAAAAACAAATGGTGGAGGAGACAAGGAGAAAATGGAATGCCAAGGGAGTGAGGGCACCCTAGGCACCTATCCCACCATGTGAGGACAATGCCCTAGCAAGCTTCCATGCAACCTTATAAACTGGGAGAGGCAAGAAATGTCCAGAAGCCCCTTTGATTTTAACTTCCAGTTCCCCACCACCTTGCATAGGATCTTGCCCATCAAGGTGGTAGAGGAGGTAATTAACATCAAAAGCAGGCTTGGGCAGAAATGGCTAGAGGAGAGAGTGTAGAACCCCACATTATGGGCCACTAAAGATGCCAAATTTTGGAGAAATAAAGTTTTTGAAGTACCAAGGTCTATGCCCGAATACGAATGCCAACCTACATGGAGAAGAAGGGTATGTGACACCAACCTGAACACTTGGATGACCTTTTGCAACACTCAACCCTTCGAGTAGAATGACCCAACATTTATGCCCTATCCTCAAAGGGTAGGAGTGGATTTTGACTCCAGTGTCCATGGTCGCTATGACTTCCCTATAATCTATAATCCTCATTGTACTACATATGAAGATGCCCTTGTCTTCACATCAGAAAACTTGTATGATATCCTAATCCAATTCACCAACGAATTCTCTTCATGCCCTGACCCCGCCTTTATTACTACTTGTAATTACCTTAGATTGCTTAGGATACTCCTTAGGCAAGATGACACCCCATAGGAGCGCGGCCTCCCAGTACTCCATTTTGATCCTAATGCTATAGATAGTTGCACGATGGCTCGTCTAACGATACGAGCTGCTCTATTGCCTTCATTTTTCTTAGCTCTACTAGAGGACATGAATGACCAGCCGGCTCCATCCATAACCCCTAGCCTCATTTTGATCCTCCCCTTTAGGCTTAGGGCACATCAAGGGGGGGAGGACACACCTAGGAAGGTACCACTCACCTATGGTTAGACTTGTCACCCTAAGCTACATGCACCGCACCTCCCTTATGCACAATCTAAGTCCATAAGTGAGGGACAACGCCCTGTCACTAGCATGAGCACAATGCACCACACGACAATGGAGCACACCCCCACAAGTAGTGCACCTTCTTTTCTTTTTAGATACAAACAAAGGCCCCATCATTGCTTGTGCGTGTTGATATTGTCTATACAAGGTTAGAAAATTCATTGTTTATTTATATACATATTTACGAATCCATGTCACTTCATGAGGATAAAAGCCAATTGTAGAACTCCGGATTGTACTGGAGTGTGGCACACGCATCTAGTACTCGTGGCAGCTTACTCAATAACGATAGATATTTTGCAACATCGAGTAGCATGGAACCTTGTCCGAGTCTACTGGCAACATGTAACTCCTCCTCAGTGAGAACCTTATCAGACAAAGAGTTCTCTTGGCTAGTTTCAGCTAAGTCTGTACCCTGAATGGCAATCAGCACTTCATAAGGAAGTTTGTGCCACATAGGTTGGGTCTCTTTGAGACTGCCATTTGGCCAATCGCTCCTCTGAGACTCTGGGCTCCTATGTCAGCCATTGCAACACGGTTTTCAAACCAACGTTTTTCAAATTGACTTGACTCTCTGGTTGTCGCTTTATTTGCTCTATTTCTAAGAGATTTGGTTGGCAGAGCACATCATTGAATGTTACAGTTAAGCATAGTTCATCGGCTTCCTCGTCAGAGGTGAGTCGCATCCATTCATGCAGGAGCCTATCATAGTGCTCATCAAGATGTTCTTACTCTTCCCAGGATAGGGGAAATGGAAAGTATTCTTCAAGCTGCTCCTTAGGGAATGCACCCATGTCCGCAAGGACATAGACACGTGCAAACACTTTGTGCTTAGGATCCAACTCAGTTAAGAATTCTGTGACACTTCTATGTTCAACGAGGGCTTGCTCGGTTGCTATCTCATCAAGGTTCTAGGAGTTTCCCTAGGCTTTAGCATAGTTGGGGGCTCAAGCCTAGATAAGCAAGATTAGTCAACGCTAGGATTGCTTATGCTCTTGGGGTTTCCATATTTCTCTTGAGGCTTTGTGACTGCATCATGGTTCTCCTTGGATGTGACTAGTATAAATTTGTCATCCTATTGTGACAGCGTTGTATTTACTCTTGATTGGTCAATGCGAGTTTTGTTGTCGGTGGATTGAGTGTTGCAAGCAACCATTGATGGTAATGGTTGCTTTGATTTTTCAGAGCATACGGATGTGTCTGAGGTTTCCCCGCTATTAGGAGAGACATCAATGGGTTCATTGGTGGATGGACTTGATGCTTTATTCCTCAACTGTCCAGCGCTCTTGGTCTCAATGTTCTTGGGGTCCACAACCACATGTAACTGCTATTGTTTTCACTGTTTCCTCTTTTTCTTGGTCAGTGAAGGTGCATAACTTAACGGCTCAAGACCCTGAGCTAGGACAGCCATTGATGTGCTTGGTTGGGCCTCAGCTTTCCCCTTCTATGATGTGTCCTCATGGGACATAGCTGCACCTTGCTGGATAGCCTTGCTAGGTTGATTGGTCAGATGCGCCATTTTTTTGGCCACATCTTTGAGAGGTTTCTCCTGAAGCCTAGGCTTTAGGTTCTTTGGAAGTGCTGGAGTTGTCAAGGATGCTGGTTGCGACACCTCCCCCTAGGTGAACTGCTAAGGACACGTTCCGCAAGGGTCGTTGTCATGGCCAAGGGCTATGACTGTTGTGATCCCTGATTGGAAGTGGTAGCGGCTAGTCCAGTGGGCTGGCTAATCTTGGTGGATTGTGATGTCAAGTCCCTAGGGCGATCGGAAGTGGCCGTGTGTTTTGTTGCCCTTTGAGCATTCACCTGTGTAGATCGAGCATGAGTTGATCTAGCCACGGTGGATTGCAGAGGCATATCCTTAGGTTGAGAGCTAAGGGTGGTGTCATGTCCTACCTCTTGGACATTTGGAAGCTCAGATGTAGGTAGAGATTGGGATTGAGTAGCCGCACTTGACAACTGTTGTTGTGCTTCCTGTGTCCGTTTAGGGAAAGAGGGTGTAGGAGACTTGGGACTCCTAAGTGGCTCCGACACTGGCTGGAAGATTTGCTCATGGGCTATTAGATGATTTTACCATTTGGTTTGTTGAGCATTTAACCTTGCCATGAGCAATGTTGTGCCTATGATGCCTATTATCCTCTTGGGGAATCAAAGGCTCCTTGGGCACTAGTGGCTTTTGTGTATCCTCAATGATTACATCTGATATCTGCTTGTCAAGCACACTAGGCTGAGAATCTACCCTCCGATTAGTCCCTTTTGATTTCTTGATTTCGACCGTGAGGGGCTCGGTCACTCCAATGTTTTTGACTCGAGACTTGGTTTTTCGTTTAGATCTCCTCCTATGTTTCTTTGCTCTTGATATGATTTGACCTTCAGTTGACAGAGGGGGTTTAGCAGGGGGTTTTGGCACCCAAATCCATCGGTTACCTGCGTAATACCCTTGAGCATGTAGCAATGCTTTGGATATCCATCGCAGTGTTGTGCTAACCCTCCATTGATGCCTTCGTCTATAAGGCTTGGGCTTCTTTTGGGGTCTTTTACAATATTTGTAAGTCCAAAGGCCATCCTTGGCATTGTCTTCTGACCTTCTTGTTTCAGGCATGGACTCACTCACTGGTTCTCGTTGTTCGACCTGTGCTTGTATCAACTCTTCCAACAAGTCCTTACTCTCGTTAGCAGGCTTAATTGTTATGTCAGCACCTTCCTTGCCTTTCCCTCGAGGTTTGATGAGGTCACCCTTGCTAAAGGTTGTGACTATCCTCACACCCGGTAGTGTCAGATGTATCCTCTGTGCTACATAGTCGGCCTCACACTTGGTCACCCTTTTGAAGGGTCTTCCTAGGAGGGTTTCCTTTCCGCAATTAGCATTATTTGGAGGAACATGAAATAGGATAGGCAAGCTCTCAGTTTCAATTGTCGCGAGGATTTTACACTTTCCTATAAGTGCTTGTGAGTGTCTCCGTAAGGACTAAGAGTTGCATTAGTCAGTGTGAGCTCTAGTTGGCCTAGTAGGGTCCATGCTTCATAGGTCAAGATATTAAAATATGCTCCTTCATCAATCAGAGCATCGATAGTGTGCTCTCTTTTCACGGTGAGTTTGACCCTAAGATAAGCAGGCGGTACTATGTCTTCATCTTCCGGGTCTTGGCTCGTAAATTTAAGCCTTTTGACAAATGCCCTTGAGTCCCCAATTGCATGACCAGATATGGATTCTCCACTGATGTCTTGGATCGCCTATGTAGTGCTATTCAAGGTGCATCTATCCTTCGGACGGTCATATCTAGTCATCCTCACTGTTCTAGCTTGATGTTGTTACTTTCCACTTTGACCAGATGCAGTCTGAATGCAACACGTACGTGTTTTTGCAGTGTAGCCTTTTTACCCCTATTGGCTAGATTGGCCCATTGAGGTTCTAGGGTCTCTGTTTGTCTTTGTTCGGGTATGGGCTTTTGGTTGCTCTTTTGCAAGTGAGAATCCATGCTCGTGTATAGTCATTACTACACTAGGGTCTATTTTGGAGGACCTATCATGGCATGCGTTTTCTCTCCAACCTACTCGAGGGAGGTGCAAAGGGGGCAGAGCCCCCTCTGCGGGGGTCCCGGAGGGGGAGGGCAGTCCCCTCGACCCACATGGCCGTTACAGTAAACAACATGCGCAATTTGGAGGACCGTTTATAGCCAAAATTTGAACTACTTGCTCTAAGTTTCAGCCTAGTGATTGATCTATGCTATGGTTTCGGCTCTATATGGTCTCTTGGTCAGTTTTAGGGTCTACAGGTTAAAATTTGAAAAATTTCCACATTCGGCCCAACAGGTCTGAATTGCAGCGGTCGAATGTCTGATTCGGCCCGTCCGAGGGCCAAGTGGTTGAGTGGGCCAAGGGCCTGGGCCAAGGGCCGAGTTAGGTGGGCCGATGGCCGAATTTCAAAGTTGGTCCGAATGGTCGATTCGGACGGGCCGAGTGGGTGTCCAAGTTGAGTGGGCCGAGGGCTAAATTTTTGACACGTCCGAGTCGAGTGGTTCGAGTTAGGTGGTCCGAGGGCCGAATGGCCGAGCGGTCCAAGGACCGATTTTGGGACTCAGCCCTGAATCGCCATCACTCAGACAGGCCGAACGCGGTGTGACTTTGGTTGGCGCAACGATAAATTGCTCGAATCACATGATTTAGGTCACGGCCTATCATACACACCTCTAGATCAAAGCTATGGATGGAGGGGAAGAGTTGTATATACCTGGAATGGCCAATAAACTCCAAAATGCAAATCGCCAAGCCCTGTTATGACAGTAGAAACCCTAACGCTTGTTTTTCTTCTTTTTCTTTGTTTTTTCCTACCCTAATGCATAAAAATCACAAAGCAATCACCTACACTACTCCAATATGCTTTTCCAAATCCAAAAAACCAAAAACCTACTTGCTAAGGAGATTGAATACCTCTTCAAACTCCCTCACTTCCTACCTATCTACCTCAAGCACCGATTTGGGAAAAACCCTTACTTCGATGCTCGATTCGAAGCGAGCAAGTGCTCAAGGCTTGAATCCGTTGGTCTCGGCAACGGAACCAAAATATGGAAGCTTTTGCTCAACCGCCAAGACCCACGGACCGCTTATTGTTTCAAGTGTTCCAAGCCAAGCATTAATGGCTACCTCTCACATAGCTGACGCGCCATCCATATCTACGGGTGTAGTGAGTTTACCTCCATGCTGATCGAGTTACCTCCTCTCCCGCGCACTCCGGTAGCTCCACGATCCAAGTGCATGCAAGCTTCAAGCAAGCTCCATCCTCAAGCTCCACGCTCCAAGCTCCATCACCGTGAGCAAGAGAAGAGAAGAGAAGAGAAGAGAAGAAGAGAGGAGAAGATGGAGAGCTTCTCCTCCCCGGTCCCTCACCCTCACACACTCACTCCCTCACACTCTCACACTCCCTCTCTCAAGCACAAGCTCAAGCAAGCAAGCAAGAAGAAGAAGAAGAAGAAGAAGAAGAAGAGGAGACCCACTTTTGGCCACAAACAAGAATGAGCTTCTCATTTACTTTTCAACTTTATATACAAAACCCTAAATCTCTTTTGGGCGGTCATCCCCTTATCCCCTTTTTTACATGGCCGGCCGTGGCCTAGGCTCTTTTTCCCATTGTCCTTCTATCTTCTTAGCTTCCTTTCCACTGCCCGTCTACATTTACAAATTGCACGGGTGAGAGCCCGACGCTCCTTAAATTAAATCATGATGCGCTTGCACTCTTTTACAAAAGTATTGACTTGCGCTTTTCCTTGTGCGTCTTTTTCCCTTATTTAGGACTTTTCTACGCTTCTTGTGTTTCTAGATTTTTCTTGGCACGCCTTTGTCTTCCGTTTCACTTTGCCTTGGCCTTTGTCTTCTGCTTTAGCTTTTCTAGATTTTCCACCTTGTTTGTCTGATGGTTAACACTCATCATCATAATTTTTAGATTGGGTCTGTAGGTTGCTTGCAGGGTTCTTACTTTCGGATGCGGTCTCACTTTTCATTAGGGCCCAATTATATGACAAATTTAGGTCGTGCACCTTGGTCCATTGCCATTCACTACTTCCCATAAGATCCTTGAGGGGCTTCAAGTGTAAAAATGTCAGATCTAGAGCATGGATATGGAGTTTGAAAGAGGAAGAGTGAGCTCATGAGGTAATGGACATCAAGTTCAAATGTCACACAAGTGAACTAGGTTCCAAGATGGAAGCTTGGACTCAACAACACAGTCTTGTGTGTTGATAATGACATAAACACTTTGCTAGAAGTACAAAATTACTATGATATTTCATTCAAAACGAGAGCAAGTACAATGCTTTATAGGAATAGACTAGGCTGCACTTTCCTCCACTGTACATATGGGATTTTGCATCCTAAGCCACACTGTTCCATACAAAGAGGCTAAGCTAGGTGTGATTGCCAATATCTCAACATCAAGTTGGTAGTTGGGTTTGTTTGCTGGGACATGATAGGTAATTGATATTGGTTGGCCCATGGGGCTTCCGACCCCATCATGCACACAGGTACTATGTGCAACTTAGAAGTGATGGCACTCTAAGAGTTGCTAGCAGAGTCTATAGCTTGCCTATATTTGTCCTCTTCCTTCAAGAATGAGAGATCAATGGTTGCCAATACATGCATCCTACCCTACTCATCCTCAGGGCAAGGTATGTATTTTGTTAGAGGCCCATAATTGACTCTCAACTTTGAGTCCCCCTTTAGCAGGTTAGAGATGGCATCTAAATCCACGAGTGAGGTCTTCCAAGTGTCCATTTCTCCTTGGACGACTTCAAATCTATTGGCCAAGAGCATTAGGCCATTACCCCAATCCTCTATTACTCTAGCATTTCTAATCCATGGCCTTCCTAGCAAGATATCATAATCCACTCCCTTCATGACTATGAAGTTCACTGAGAATTGGATTTTCGCTATCTTTAGTGGTCAATCCTTTAGGTCTCCAAAGGATCTAACCTTCATCCCATTGGCTAGGGTGACATTGAACCTTGCGATTTCCACCGGTGGGTTTCCCAAAGTTTGCAAGACTGCATGATTAAGTACACTTACTCCTACTCCCATGTCCAATATCCCCTTTCGTGTAGTATCTCCTAAGGCAATGATAGGTAAGGCTCTGTGTGTATCTCAGTGCCCTCCCAAAAGCATTTATTTGTGGGGACTTAAAAATGGGATTCAATGTTAGGCTTGGTATGTGTGCCATGTCATCGTGGTCTAAAAAGTCTTGCGACTTATGGTCACTACTGTGTTCTACCAATCACTTCAATCCTTGCCAAAGTGCAGGGTTTTGCCTAAGCAGTTCTCCTAATGACAATGTCACAGGAGTTGTTATGAGTGTGGCTAGCAAACCGCCATCCCTCTTTCCCTCCTTAGATTCATGGGTTCCTTGCCAATATTCTTGAATTTTTTTTTTATTCTTGTCATCTCACTCTACCCATGCAGTTGCTCACATGGTGGCATTGTCTCTCCTACCCCTCAAATATGTGGGTGAGACTGGTGGGCTCATGGTTGATAGTTCCTCAATGTCTTCCACTACTATAGGTTGGCATCTTGAAGGTGAGCCTGCACTTCTTTTATCCACTCCTTGACCTTATTTGCAATCTTTAGCTATTTTTTGGGGTCAAGGTACTCTCCAACCTTAGTGCTTCCCTTCTCTCTCATCTTAGGAGAAGATGTTTCTACTTTGACATCTATAGCTTGCTTACCTATGGTTAATGTGGTCTCACTCTTGGTTTTGAGCATTATTTTTGCATCGGTTCTCTTTTTTCTTCATTGTTGATTCTTCTTCCCTATGGAGGATGCATCCAAGTTGGTAGGCTTGGGTAGATACCATCCTTCTTTGTTTGAGCTTGTATCATGACTTTTAGGGGAATGGGTGTGGCAACATTGTTACATGACTCGACCAAAAAAGCCCAAGTGGCATGCATGGTACAATTATTGAGCTAGTGGAGGGCTTCCACCTTAGGGCAATCAGCAAATAGATGTGTAACTCCACATTCAGGGCACCTCAAATTAGCCTTCTCTCTATTTGCATGCTCCTTTTCAGGGCATTAAGATGAGATATGCCTTGAATGACCACATGTCCAAGATGCTATGGGTCCCTGGTTTTGAGTTCCTCCTAGTCCTCTACCTCTTCCTCTGCCTAAGGCCATGATTGGCATGGGTCTATAGTCCATAAATATTGGATTACCTTCTTCATCGTAAGAAACATAAGGATTCAAATAAGAATTTTTCTCTAGGGGTTCTTCCACGAAGTGCAATGGTCGGTGGATGTGTAACAATAGGTGTAGGATTGATATTTGTCCTTGATGCGATTGGCTTTGAATCATTGGGCATAGGGAGTGACAAAGGGACTTCCCTTTTGAAATATGGTTGTCTAACCCCTGGATAGTATGGCTGTGTGTAAGGTTGCTGGTAAGACAATAAACTTGGCAACCAAGAGTGCATGGCGTCATGCCCAAATCTTCCACAATTGTTACAAGACCTTGATCTGGGATCAAGGCATTTAGATGGTAGGTGATTTCTTCCACAATGTACACATTGCACATGGGGTCGCATAGGTCTTTGTATTGACTCTTGCAGTCTAGCCATCTCCGCTTTTAGGTTGGCTATAGCTTGGGTCTAGTTAACACTCTTTCCTTTCTCTTGTTTGCCAGAGACTGCTCGTTCACTAGTTGCTACAACTCTCTCAGTGTTCCTAATTGCATTGCTACCCTACTATATCGCTTGAGAGCTTCTCTCCCTAAGCAAGTTGTCTACCCATATGGCTCCCTCAAAGACTCTTGCGAGCATGTCCCTCTGTATGTTCGAGTTGCTTGCCAAGACCTTATATATTTCTTCATTGCATATCCTCTTATAGAGACTCTTTACATGGATAATGTAGTCTCGTATGTCCTCTTTGTCTTTATGGCTGACATTCATTAGCTTAACAATGAGGTTATTAGAGTATCCTACCTTCGAGAATCTCTTGATGAAGAGATTCTTTAGTTGGGTAAAGTCATTACATTCAACATTGTCTAGATTGGTGAACCAAGTCCGTCCCTTGTCTTCTAGGCACGCAGATTGAATGCATGTGCTACTTACTAACTGGGGTCCATGAGTTTATTAGCCTCACACACCTACTCAAACTACTTGACAAAGCTATGGGATCATTCCCTACCTGGCATTTATCAAGTTGCTTCACACCTATGGGTATTTTCGTTTGGCCTTTGGTGTTTGGGGTGACTCCTAGCATGACTAGCAATGATGCCCCCAAGGCTGTGTGAGAAAACATGGATCTTGAGCATGGCTGCAACTATGGAGGTTGGAAAGTGGTGACTAGAATCATTGCAACATGGACAAATGACACTAACTATTACTTGAGTGAATTAGGTTCCAAGATTGAATGCTTAGACTCATAAACACAATCTCAAGTAGTGTGTGACAATGACACAAAGTGTAGTACAAAGTACAATAACATTTCATTGAAAGGTGAACTAAGTACATGCTTTTATAGCTTTTCCAGCTTCTCCACTCTCCTCACTGTGCTTATGGGATTCAGGGCATCTCTTCCTAGAGCTTCTAGAGCATACATCTTTTCCCATATCTTCCATACAAAGCCTCTTGGAAACCTCTTTTAGGCATACATCTAACCTCTGCAGGCGTACATACAAGCATCATTTGCTATTCTCAACACCCCCCTCAAATGATGAGTCTCTACCCTTGCTAGCTTTTGCCCCCCCTACATGATGACATGGCCCGGGAGACTAGCTCTTTGGCAGCCTAGTCAAGTTAAGGCTTAAAACTTTATATTTTTGGTAGGGTTTTTACAACATCCACTATGGGAAATATATAATGAAAATTTCTTTAGAATAATCTATTAGAGTTTTTGATGGTGGCAAAAGCATCTTCTTCTTCTTCTCCTTCATTTGGCTTATTTTGGTGATGTCCTTGATCTTCTTGGTCTTTGTTTTATGCTCTTGAGAGCTAGATTTAGGGCAGGAAATGTGCCTAAAATTTGCCAAAAAATCTGGAATTTAGGGGAAAAATATGCTTTGTTGAAGGCAGCGGCCACAGCTACGACGATTTTAAGCAACAAACAAAAGACGATTTCCAAAAGCGCCTTGAAGGCCACCCGAGCAGCGGTTGCAGATTTTTCATAATTTTTTTGGTTGCCAAACGGGATGCTGGGAGCTGCCGGGTAGTGTGGGATGTCGAGCTGGACGCACAGAAATTTACAGAGCCTGAATCAGAGGCCGGACGGGGAAGATAGCAAAAAATTGGCTAAAAGTGCCCAAGTGAGAGATGAGAGGGGGTGCCTTTTCAAGGGGGCACCTCCCCCCATCTTCCTCTTTGTGCTTTGGCATGCGCTGCTAGGAGCCGTGCGACAAACCCCCCCCCCCCCATATGGTGAGATCTATGGCTGCAAAGAAGCCATACAACATAGGACAAACATGATCTTGCATATTTTTATTGATTCTATCACTTGCCATTGCACGATCTATGGCTGCCCAGATGGAGAGATACAAATCTAGTCTTTATCTCTCCTGTTTCTCTCTCTTGTTTCTCTCTCCTGCAAGGAGGTTGTTCATGTGGATGAAGAAGAACAAAGCCCGGTTAAGGATTGCTTGCCCGGCGTGGTACCGGGTTGCTCCAACATTGACTTGAGGTTGAATATGGCAATGTGGAGGTGGGCTAAGCATCAAACATGGCCTAGTTTTAGACCCACAACAAATTTCCAAACCCAAAATAATAAAAAAAATACACGATAATGGCATTTTTACAAAGAAAATGGCTCTTTTTCCACATTTGATGGGGTTAACAATGTTCTTATGGGTTGATAATTGATGGACATGTTTTTTGCTACTGGTTTCTTGTTTCTATAATAAAAAAATCAAAAAATATACACCCAAACGGTGGAAATTAATTGGCCAAAACCCGAAAAGCATGGTTTTTAGAGAAAAAATGGGGTTTTTAGGCTTCAGATCGGATGAATATGAAACAAAACACCAACAAAATCTACATTTTTGCTGTTCTAAGAATCAAGAGCCACAACTCTAAAATAATGCTAAATTTCTTCCATTTTTATTAAGAATAAATAAGAAAAAATGGCAAAAAGAAAAAAAATACATTTTAAAAGGGGGGAAATTAGAGAACAATGAAAGAAAATTATGAAAAATTAAGGATGTGTCTGTGAGTGTATAATGAGGATAAAGCATGAGGGTTTGCCTCAGTTTATCCCCATTTATGTGTTTTAGTGCGTATTTACTGCTTATTTTATGAGGAATACACATGAAACTGCCTCTTTTACCTATCATCGCAAGGAAAACTCTAAACGGTAGGGAGAGAGGGGAGTTTGAGCACTGAAATATGTTATAAAACTTGATGTGTTTGCTACATTATTCATATAGGATGACGTTAAGTTAAATAAAGGGAAGTACAACACGAGTGTAAGGCTCAGTGTCTTCTCTCATCGCAGACGTTAGTTGTGAAAACATGAAAAGAATGGATTTGCACGATGCACGATACTATTTTCTGAATGTTTGAGCACTGAATCATATACACATTTGCATTGAGCATCATTAAACAATATCAATTACAAGCTCTTGGATGCATAGCACTTTGTTTCCTTAGGACTTGACCAACGCAGAGAGAGAGTGAGCAACCCGGATATAGGTCTAGACGGTGGGTCCAAGGGGACAGATAAGTGAGGATCGGTGCATTCCTAGAATGATAAATATATTGGCACCAAGAGGAGAGTTTGTTTTGAATGTGTCTATATGTGGAAGCAACGCATTGAGGAGCCAATCCCCAAGATGTAGGATAGCTACAGTGGGGCCATGGCAATCAGCCGATGGGGTGCCTCCTATGCCTGTGTCTGTGATACGTGGCATTTATTGCTGATATGTGTGTGATCTCCCTGTGAGGAGATGGGAAAGGAAACATTTGTTGGACTACAGCCTATAAACGTGTAGTGATTAGTGTCTAGGATAGTGTGTCCCTCGATAGACGCTCTTGGCCTGTGGCGAGGCCGTGTGGTTGTTGAGATATTTGCAATCACACCTACTTTAGTCCCTTTGTATAGGACAGCTAGGCTAGGAAGATGGAGTCCATTCTAGGAAGAGAGACAAAATCCCATATGCATAGTGGATGCTAAGTGCTACCAAAGAATTCTATATAATGATGTACTTGAACTATCACTTTCATATGATGATAATGCAATAGTACTTGTCTCTTCTGTCAAGTGTCTGTGTCATTGTTGTCCATACACAAGATTGTGTTTATGAGTTCAAGTCTCAATCTTGAAACCTAATTCACTTGTGTAACAGTTGTCTACATTGCCATGTCAACATGAGTTGTGTCTTTCTCTTCCATCCTCCATAGCTTCCGCCTTTGCCATGCTCTAGATCCCACATATTTTACATGGTATCATAGCACATTCGGGCATGGCACTGCTCCTCCAGCTCCATTGTACTCTCATCTAGATCAGCTTGAGCTCAGTCTAGCTTAGGCTAAGTCCAGGAGCTCATCTTCTACTCCTTCTCCATTTGACCTTGTGGCAGCCACCATAGCCAGCAGCACCCTGTCAACTTGAAGCTCCTAGATCTCTCTCCATAGCTCATATCTGAACCTGCTCTCTTCTGAACATTTGTTCCTTGACTCCCAAGTCTTCTCTGTATCACTTTGGAGGTTGAGATTGCCCACTCCATAGCTCAGCATTGCTCAAATTGTCAGTCACTGCCATAGCCTAAATCTGTGACCTGCAGGGCATACCTTGATTGGAGTCCCTGGATCTCCCAAGACAGAGCATATCTCCTCTTGCTTCCTTCTAAGGAATCATTCCTTACATCAGGGCACTTCATTGTGGCACAACACAGCATGACATTGATAACCCTCTGCTCCAGCATTCACGAAATTGTGAGGACCTAGCTGAACTGCGCCTGTTGACGATCGAGCTATTGCCGCCATCGCTACAGGCCGCGATTTGGACGAGGATCATAGGGCTTTGATAGGCCTTGAAAAGAGCTACATTTCCATAAAAAAAGTTTTGAAAATGATCAACCATATCTCCTGCAATCAGCAAAAAACCAGGCCCCTGTCATGAAACCCTAAAATCCACCATAGCCAATTTTCCACTCAAGCTAAAAAATCTCATTATTTTCTCTCTCCTACCACCTGAAGCAACACACTGCCACTCTGATCTATTTTCCTAGCATCAAATCAAGGAGGGTAGGAACCTGGAAAGATTGAAGAAGGATCGACGACCCCGAACAAAGAAGATTCAAGCTCAACATCAACACAGACATAGTCCCCGCATAGTGTGTTTTCACACTGTCATTACTTGTGTCTCTTGACACATTGTAATTTGCTCTTCCACTGATAAATCTCAAAATTTTGAAGTTGATTTTCTACTGTTCCTGTAAGTCTAACATGGGCAAAGACTCTCCAACTAGTCGGTTCAAAGGAGTCGGGTTTCACACCTGGCAGACGTGCATCAAACTCATCCTGATGAAGAAGGGACTCTGGGCCATTACCATTGGAAAAGAAAAGAAGCCTCGTGATGCAGATCTTGCTGTAACTTGGCAAAAGAACAATGATAAGGCCCATGCCATTATCAAACTGGAGCTAGACGATAGCTATATCCACCATGTGGATAACTGTGAGACCTCACATGATACATGGAAGAGACTTGACACCTTATTCCGTGCACAGTCTAAATCATCAAAGTATGGTCTCCTGATTGAGTTTTTCAGGCTTGAAATGAAGTTCAGCACATCACTTGCCACACATCTTAATTACATGGAAGGACTTCTAACCCAATTTGCAGGAATCAACATTAAAATGGAAGAAGATGTTTGCATCGGTGTTCTACTTAAGAGTTTGCCTCCTGAATATAATAATGTATCAACAAATTTAATCAACATGCCAAATCTTGAACTTGTTGATATCCAGGCATCACTATTAGAAGAGGAAAAGAAGCTAAAAACTAAGGAAGAACCAAGTACCTCTAGAGATGAGCATGCATTATATGTTGGCAACAAGTACAAAGGCAAGAAGGATCAGCTCTTCTGTGACTTCTGCAAAAGGACCGGACACACCGAGAAGTTTTGCCACACAAGAAAGAGGTCCCAAAAGGCATATCTAGTTGCAGTCCAAGAAGAAGAAGAAAATGGAGCAAAGGAAGAATAAGAAGAAGACCACCAGGAGAAGGACAAACCTCATCAGTCCTGTTCAGATAGACTTTTTTATTTTTGTGTTTCCTAGCCCTAATGTCTCAAACATAAACTTGTAAAACTCCTTAGTTATCCTTGTACTACAGCCTCTAGTGTTTTGCCATGTTTATGGTGTGCCCACACTTTGCAGGTGTTGCTTTTACTAAAGCCTCTACACACTTTGTACTTTTGGTTGTGATTGAGGAGGGGTGTTGAGATATTTGCAATCACACCTACTTTAGTCCCTTTGTATAGGACATCTAGGCCAGGAAGATGTAGTCCATTCTAGGAAGAGAGACAAAATCACATATGCACAGTGGATGTTAAGTGCTACCAAAGAACTCTATATAATGATGTACTTGAACTATCACTTTCATATGATGATAATGCAATAGTACTTGTCTCTTCTGTCAAGTGTCTGTGTCATTGTTGTCCATACACAAGATTGTCTTTATGAGTTCAAGTCTCAATCTTGAAACCTAATTCACTTGTGTAACAGTTGTCTACATTGTCATGTCAACATGAGTTGTGTCTTTATCTTCCATCCTCCATAGCTTCCACCTTTTCCATGCTCTAGATCCCGCATCTTTTACAGTGGTGGGGTTGTCTGTTGTGTGCATGAGGTCCGGCTAGTGCCTTAGCCAGTGCCAGCCTATGTTAGGTCCCATCAGTGGTGCGTCTGCCGGGAGCCACCTAAAAGTGGTGGTCCTCGAATCTAGGGTCTTTAGGAACGAAGTAGTTAGTTTATGTCATTCGATAAGGACTGTCAAGCCGAAATTCAAAAACAAGAATGTGCTGAGAGGGCTAGACGGTGGGCTGAGATTTCAAGATGCTATTCTTCTTAAAGGAGCAGCCCAATACGCATAAGAGGTAGTTCTCTTAGTAACCCAAGTGCCATAAGTAGTCCTTTGAGTGCAGGAGGAAGCCCAAGTACTTCTTCTCCACCGGTGAGTAATCTCACTTCGAGTTGGGTTGTAATCCAAGTAGTCTAGACTCCGTTTGTAAATCTAACAGTGATAATGGCCCAGGCTATTGCGATCCCAGCAGGGACAGCGGATCTACCCACTTTAGGGTTTCCTTTGCCCATCTTTAATGGGTTAGCAGAAGAGGATGCAGAACTTCATATCCACAAATTCCAAAATTTTATGTTTAATTATCGTATCCAGGATGAGGGACACCTCATGATGTTTTTTAACATGACATTAAAAGGACGGGGGCTGTAGTGTGGTATCATAGCCTAGAGGCTGAAATCATAACCACAATTGACCTATTTTATGCAGCCTTCCAACGAGAGTACGCTCCTGAAAGAGGCAGCCAATATTGGTTGAGGATTCTAAACATAACCCACCAGAAGCCGCATGAGAATGTGAAAGCGTATGGTAAGAAATTAAAGGAGGCATTTCGCAAGTTACAACCTTATATCCCTATCCCGCCAGCAGCTCAGCTGCAGTATTTCTTGCACGGATTGGAATTTAATATCCAAGTTCAGTTGAGTAGCATCACCCTTAACGATATAGATGCTAGCATCACTCGGGAAGAAGAGATAGAATCACAGTTGCAAGCCGCCTATTCCTCTCGAGTAAATGCCAATGCGGGTTTAGGTCCTGGAGGGAATCTGCCATTGGCAGTCGGAAATCAAGGGGTACCTATGAGTAACCCTAATGGGAGAGGAAGCATGGCTCAAACTATCCCTATGTTGCCAACTCCTCCCAACGTGACGAAGCCTATGGCTAGTCAGATAGCTCCCAACATGGGAACCCAAGGGATCAACCCTAACGCCATCCCTATGGGTCAGCAATCAATGCAAGCAATGCCTCATCAAATTGTGCGACCAACGGATCAATGGGTGGACGATCAAGGGTATGAGTCGAATTCGTCAAATGTCCTTGGCGAAGTCAAGGACATGATGAAGCACTACATGGACATGATCTTTGAGCAATATCGGCAAATAGCCGTTGACGTTAACTTCATAAAGAAGCAGCAAAACCTAATAGGGAGTAGACGCCCTGACGAGGGTGCACCCTCAAGATTTAGGTGTAAGTGGTGTGGCGGTCAACATTATCCACGAAATTGCCCAAATGTTAAACGTGACATTTGCGGGAAGTCCGTCCACTTACCTGCCACCTGTTGGAGTGAGATTAGCTCCCTTTAGCAGGGTAATAGGCAGCCAAGTCCAGTAAACCATCGTGCGCAAGGGAATAATCTCCAGTAAGATGATGGGCCTAAGCAAATCCTTTAGAGGGGAAAAGTGACTGTAGAAGAGCTGCCTAGTGGCAGTGGAGTCAGCCTTATCGAGGCTGTACGTGCCAATGGCATGGAAGTTGCTAATTTACGGGCTATTACACGAGGTCAAAAGGGTAGAGATGGCGACAAGGATAATGTGAAGCCTATCGATGGAAATCCTAAACAAGACGATAAAGGGACACAAGTCCTTAACCCTGACGCAAAAGGCGGACCTCTAAAACCCATAGAGAGTAAAGATAATGCCAAGAAGGAGAAGGAGTTTCCGAGGAAGAAAGCAAAAGGTAGGAAGGAGGCACCAAAATAGGTCCAAGACCAAAAGAGAGAATGGTCTGGCAAGAAAAGAGGGCTTTGGCTAATTATCAAGATTTTGATCTAGCGAGTGTTCTTTGCGAAGTTAAGCCGGACGTAAATCTCTTGCAGCTGATTAAGCTGTCGCCAGGAGTATGCAAAGAATTCAAAAAAATTATACGTATTGGGTATATCATGGAACCCTTGGGCATAGTGCGAGTAGGAGACGACTAGTTAGAGCATGTTGAAAAGCATTGCCCGAGGGTTGCGGCATACGTTGACGAAATATTGGTGGATCATGCTATCGTAGTTACGGGATCCTCCATTAACATTATGAGTTTGGAATTGATGGTGCGACTTGGGTTGGAAATCCTAAAAGACACCTCCATGATTCTTAGGATGGCAGATGATAGTCTTAGACAGCCTAAAGGTTGCATCACTAAAGTTCATGTGACAGTGGCTAATGTGGAATGAGTTTTGGACTTTAGGGTGATTAGGTTTGTAGGGCGTCCTAGCTATGAGGTCTTGCTAGGCAAGCCATGGATCTTGCAATCCAATTGTCAAGTTGATATACCCGCCGATTGATTGATATTTGGTCGAGGTGCCAGTTGAGTCGTAATTGATTCTTACCTTGAATCTCTCCTCAGAGTGAGAGAGCTCCTTTTTCCTTGCCGGAATTGGGGATGTTAGAAGATGCATCCGTTACTGGCATGTCGTCAAAGCGATGAATCCAGGGAAGGATCTACCACGGAAGATATTGATAAAATAACGTTGAATGAGCCGATGGAAGCTCAAGATTGGATAAGGGATCCAGACATTGTTGAGCTAGACCTTGGTATGCAAGACGATGCTGCGTGGCCAATAAAATTAGGGTCTATGCTCAGTACGGATGAACGAAAAGATTATGTTGCTCTTATCCAGGAGTTCTGAGACATTTTCGCTTGGAGCTACAATGAGCTTAGGGGTATCCCTCCCAGTCTTGCCGTCCATACGATCCTGCTAAAGGAAGATTTTCGCCCTCCTGTGCGTCAAAAAGTCAGGCATATGCCTTTCAAATTAAGTGACGAACTATTCAAGGAGTTATAGAAATTGTGGAGTGCTGGTTTGATATTTCCCATTCAGCATACTGAATGGTGTTCGCCCATAGTTATCAGAAAGAAAAAGAATAATCAAATCTAGCTTTGCGTAGACTTCAGAGAGCTCAATAAGTAGACAGTTAAGGATTATTATCCATTTCCATTTATTGACCAGATCCTGGATCAATTGGCATGTACGGAGATCTATTTCTTCATGGATTGTTTTGCAGGGTATAATCAGATGGGAATTGCAAAAGAGAACAGGTTGAAAACGACGTTCATTACAATCTTTGGCACCTTTGCATATCATGTGATGGCCTTTGGTCTGTGCAATGCGCATGGTTTGTGGCAACGAACGACGGATAAAACCTTCGAGGACATTTCCCCTAAAGAGCTAAAGGTATACATAGATGATTTAGGGGAAGCTACTATGCGAGAAAGGCAACTGATTATCTTGAGAAGATGTTTCGAGCGCTGCCAGCAATTCTGCATAGCTCTCAACCCGACAAAGTGCGTATTCGATGTATCCTATTGACTCCTGCTGGGCCATGTAGTCAACTCAGTGGGGATTGCAACGGATCCTGAAAAGATCAAAGTCATAGTCTTCATGAGTCTGCCATGCACTCCCAAAGAAGTTCATAGCTTTTTGTCATCAGTTGGATATTATCGACAGTAAATTTATTGTCCTTCAGCTGCGTGTTTGCATGGAGCAACCCTTGTAAGGTAGCATTTGAAGATGTAAAGCAGGAACTCGCAAGAGTGCCTGTGCTGAAAGCACCTAAGAGGGGCGAGATTTTCTATATTTTTTCGGCAGCTACCATGTACAACATTAGTTGTTGTTTAGTGCAGATATGGGAAGAGAAATGGTATCACCCAATTGCTTTCGCCAGTCGAAAGTTTGGTGTGCCCAAAATTAATTACACATATATGGAAAAGCTATGCTTGGAAATGGTCTTTGCCACCAAGAAATTTAGGCATTATATCCTCTATGAGAAGGTTGTCCTATACACGAAGGCGGAAAGGCTACGGTTGCTAATGAATAAGCTACAACCGCCTGATTGATTGGTGAAGTGGTTGATCACTTTGCAGGAATTCGACTACGAGGTTAAGAGCAAGCCACCCAGGCTGTAGGGCATTGTGGAGTGCCTTGTCGACTCTGGGGAACCAAATGAAGATTTGGCTGAGGGCAATGACTGGGAGGCATTGTTCAAGATCGATACGACATCCATTCCCTCCTGGTATGCGGAAATAACACATTATTTATCGACGGAGAGACTGGAGCTGGTCTATTGAGGTTAGAGAAGCAAAAGATCAAGTAGTAGGCTTTGAAATTCACAGTAATCGCAGGTACGTTGTACCAACAAGGGGTTGATGATATTTATCGCCGATGCGTCATGCCTGACGAGGTTCCATTTATCTTGGCAGAATGCCATTACCTCACTTGTAGAGGTCATTTTGTTGGATGGCTCATTGCGCAAAAAGCCTTGAGAGCAGGATATTGGTGGCCGGATACTTTTCAAGATGCATTCGAGTACGTAAAAAGATGCAATATCTGCCAACGGCATGACAGCCGCGAGAATAGGAAGCGACCACTCACTCCTATCATGGCGATCCTTCCATTCGAGAAAGGGGGGATTGATTTCGTGGGTCCTATTACTCTGTCGTCCACTACACAGAAAAGTTATATTATTGTAGCGACTGATTACTTTACCAAGTGGTCGGAAGCACATGCAACACGGAAGGATGATGCTAAGGAGACCACCAATTTCCTGTTAGAACAAATCATATGCCGATTCAGTCTTCCAAAAGAAATAGTTTCACACCAGGGGACACATTTCTTAAACAAAGTGATAAAAAGCCTGACTGAGGCCTGGCAGATTAAGCACAGTAAAACAACCCCCTATAACCCACAAGCGAATGGGCAGGTTGAAAGCACCAATAAACAACTCGTGGGTATCCTGTCCAAGGTCATTTCGGAAAAGAAACGAGACTGGGATAAGAAGCTATACATGGTAGTCTGGGCATACAATACGACGTTTAAACGTGCCACTGGAAATACCCCATTCAAGTTGGTGTATGGAGAGGAGTGTGTTTTGCCTCTAGAGATCGAGCTTTTGATGATAAGATTCACGATTAATCATTCTTTAGGGGATGAGGATGCACTTTTTTAGCACTTTATGATGTTAGCACATTTAGACGAGTTTAAGCTGCAGAGCTTATTACACCAGGAAGTTGCCAAGCGGTGAACGAAGCAGTTACATGATCTTAAAGCCAAGAAATACACTTTCAAGAAAGGACATCTGGTATTATACTACGATGTGCATAGAGAATTATTCCCAGGCAAGTTGGAGCCCAAGTGGGACGGTCCATATAGGATTGTCAAGGTAGGAAAGAATAAATCCACAGTATTATTAGCAGATCTCGAGGGTGTGGAATTTAAGAATAAGGTTAATCTTAATAAGATTAAACATTATTATTTCTGATTGAACTAATTCTACGACTGCCTTGTAGGCCCACACATGTTTGATCTTATATCTGCAAGGAATAACAATTGCGGTTGATGGGTCGGCTGATCCCTTACCTAGAGCATCCATATTTAGAGTAGAGATACCATCAGGGGAAGCTTATCTGGTGGAGCAAAGGTTATAAAGTGACTGAGCAAGAAGACGGGACATTCATTTGGGAGATTAAAGTCTTCTGCCATCACTGTCTGCAGATTTTGACGAGCATCCCTATAGCCTTTAATGATGATGGGGGGATGGAGCCGTCAGTGCATCCTCTCAATATGCTGAACTTTGATTATCATAATTACTAGTAGAGTAGAGGATGGCAGGTTGTATTAACTTGTTATGGACGTACATATTGTACTTTGATGGAGCGTCCAAGGGCCCCACCAAGAAAGGGAGCATAGGTGTAGTCATTCGAGATCCCCGGCATCGAGTTGTCATGAGGTTAGTGGTCTATCTCGGGGTTAATTTTACCAATAACATGGCGGAGTATAAAGCTTTGATTATGGGCCTGAATATTTCCAAGAAGAGTGGTATCCGTTGGTTGTTGGTAAAGGGGGATTCCCAGTTGGTTTTAAACCAACTTAACGGGACGTACATTGTGCGAAATCCCATCCTTCATATGTATTATCATGCTGCCTTAGCCCTACTTGATGAGTTTGAGAGAGTGTCTTTTCAGCCGATTCCACCTTATTGGAATCAGTTTGTAGATCCTTGGCTAATTTTGCTTATGAGGAAGACCTCTTTTTCAATTGTGGTCCTAGTGCGGATATCTGTATCGACGATGAGACATACATGATCTTGCATATTTTTACTGATTCTATCGCCTCCCATCACACGATCTATGGCTGCCCGGATGGAGAGATAAAAATCTAGTCTCTCTCCTATTTCTCTCTCCTACAAGGAGGCTGTTCATGTGGATGAAGAAGAACGAAGCCCGGTTGAGGATTGCTTGCCCAGCGTGGTACTGAGTTGCTTCGACATTGACTTGAGGCTGAATATGGCAATGTGGAGGTGGGCTGAGCATCAAACGGGGCCTGGTTTACGGACCCACAACAATTTCCAAACCCGCAAAAAAAAAACACGATAATGGCATTTTTATAAAGAAAATGACTATTTTTCCACATTTGATGGGGTTAACAATGTTCTTATGGGCTAAAAATTGATGGACATGTTGTTTGCTGATGGTTTCCTATTTTTATAATAAAAAAATCAGAAAATATACAGCCAAACTGTGAAAATTAATTGGCCAAAACCCAAAAAGCATGGTTTTTAGAGGGAAAATGGGGTTTTTAGGCTTCAGATCAGATAAATATGAAAAAAAACACCAACAAAATCTACATTTTTGTTGTTCTAAGCATCAAGAGACATAGCTCTAAAATAATGCTAATTTTCTTCCATTTTATTAAGAATAAATAGGGAAAAATGGTAAAAAATGGAAAAAAATACATTTTAAAAGGGGAAAAATTAGAGAACGATGAAAGAAAATTATGGAAAATTAAGGATGTGTTTGTGAGTATATAATGAGGATAAAGAATGAGGGTTTGCCTCAGTTTATCCCCATTTATGTGTTTTAGTGCGTATTTACTGCTTATTTAATGAGGAATACACATGAAACCACGTCTTTTACCTATCATCACAAGCAAAACTCTAAACGGTAGGGAGAGAGGGGAGTTTTAGCACTGAAATATGTAATAAAATCTGATGTGTTTGCTGCATTATTCATATAGGACGACATTAAGTTAAATAAAGGGAAGTACATCACGAGTGTAAGGCTCGGTGTCTTCTCTCATCACAACAATTAGACATTAGTTGTGGAAACATGAAAAGAATGGATTCGCATGATGTACGATACTATTTTTTGAATGTTTGAGCACTGAAACATATACACATTTGCATTGAGCATCATTAAACGGTATCAATTACAAGCTCCTGGATGCATAACACTTTGTTTCCTTAGGACTTGACCAACACAGAGAGAGAATGAGCAACCCGGTTCTAGGTATCTAGATGGTGGGTCCAAGGGGATATATAAGTGAGGATTGGTGCATTCCTGGAATGATAAATATATTGGCACCAAGAGGGGAGTTTGTTTCGAATGTGTCTGTATGTGGAAGCAATGCATCGAGGGGCCAATCCCCAAGATGTAGGAGAGTTGCAGTGGGGCCACGACAATCAGCTGTTGGGGTGCCTTCTGTGTCTGTGATACATAGCATTTATTGTTGATATGTGTGTGATCTCCCTCTGAGGAGATGGGAAAGAGAACATTCGTTGGACTACAAACTATAAATGTGTAGTGATTAGTGTCTAGGATAGTGTGTCCCTCGACAGACGCTCCTAGCCCCTACAAAGGCCATGTGGTGGAGTTGTCTGTTGTGTGCATGAGGTCCGGCTAGTGCCTTAGCTAGTGCTGGCCCATTTTAGGTCCCATCAGCTCTCCATCTTTTTTTTTCTTCATTAACTTGTACTGTAGTCTTCTTTGTGAGGTCCTTTTGATCTTCTTTCTTAGTGAGTTTGAGATGATGGATGCAAATAGGTACATTGATGTAGCTTGACATGACATTGGCATTGGATTTTCTTGAGATTTGTGCATAAAACATCTCCCTTTTAAGGGCACGGGAATGTCTTACCATTGAGCAAATGCTCAAGGCAATGTCTAGTCCCTTAGAATGAGGCTTACAAGGGATTTTATCAATTTGACATTTTCACATTAAAATATTGCAAATAATGAACTTTAAATAGTTGAGATAATACCAGAAAGTGAGTTGCTCTTTAGTATCCCAAGAACACAAGAAGTAGTGCCAAATAACACTAGTGGAGTGTTGGTAGACACTTTCTTGAAGAGCCTGATGTTGATGCCTGATCTTCTTGTGTTGAGCTGGAGTCTTCCAAATCTTCTTCTTGAGTTTTGACTTGCTGGAAACATTAGATCTGAGTGGCAGTAGCCTTGTCCAAGTGGAGTGAGAGAATGATGTGGAAAAATTAGCTTGAAGTGAATGTCTATGGATGCTTGGTCTCCTCTTGGATCTTTTTCTTGCTAGCCTGAAGCGAAAATCTTGCTAGGAAATAAGATCAAAGTAGCAACCACTTGGTCTAAGTGGCAAGAGTGAGGACTTGAAGAAAAGATGAGCTTGATGTTGAAATGGCTATGGATTCCTAAACTAGGGTTCCCATAGGCACATGATCATTCTATTGTAGTAGCTTGATGCATGGACCATTCATTGAGATATTTGATGAGAAGGTGGCCCATATAGTGAGCTTGAATTGCCCTAAACTTGCAGGTGAAATGGCGGACTATAGTGACAACAGTACAACCAATATTTACATACACAAAGACAACGACTTGAAATTTTCCCAATGCTGGTTGACACAGTACCCAATGTGAAGAATTTTTTCTATGGGAAGTTGCAGCCAAAAGTCAGAGAGATATCTCCAAAAGGAACCCTGAAGAGATACTGCTTAGGATGAGAGATTTGGAGGCTCCAATGCTAATGGGTGCAGGCTGGCTATGGCTACCAGACAAGGAACTTGCGATTTGAGTGGAAGATGAACTCATGTGCTTGATTTGAGTTGGGCAGAGGTTGTGAGAGACTAAGAGACTAGTGAGAGGAGTTAGACCATGCCCACCATGGCTCTGATACCATGTGAGAAAACATGGATCTTGAGCATGGCTACAGCTATGGAGGTTGGAAAGTGGTGACTAGAATCATTGCAACGTGGACAAATGACACTAACTATGACTTGAGTGAATTAGGTTCCAAGATTGAATGCTTGGACTCATAAACACAATCTCAAGTAGGACGTGAAAATAATGTAGAGTGTAGTACAAAGTACAATAGCATTTCATTGAAAGGTGAACCAAGTACATGCTTTTATAGCTTTTTGAGCTTCTCCACTCTCCTCACTATGCTTATGGGATTCGGGCCATCTCTCCCTAGAGCTTCTAGAGCATACATCTTTTCTCATATCTTCCATACAAAGCCTCTTATGGGAAGCCTCTTTTAGGCATACATCTAGCCTCTACCGGCATACATACAAGCATCATTTGCTATTCTCAATAGGCTTCCCCACTCTACTCAGTGCTAGCAGTAACTAGTGACCTCTTGGTTAAGTAGCTCACTTAGTGTAAGATCGGCTTCCATAACTCTCTCCCTATTAGCATTGCCTCCCATTCTATTTCTACCCGATATGGCTAGGATCCTGTGAACCTCATTGAGCTCCCTCTCATGATGTAGCCTTTGGGCCCTTTGCTCTTGACTATAACTTGCCATGCATTGCAATGCCATCTTTGCGAGTCTTCTCTCTTCCTCAAGGTTAGCTACAATGTTTGCCACTGATCTTCCATGTTGTGCTATGCTTGTTTGCTGGTCGTATTGTGTGACAAGTCATCGGATATCGTCGGGGTGCTCAGCCATGCTAAGGTGAAGGTGAAGGTCTAAGTTGTTCTCATTCGAGTTGGTGCATGCTATAGTAGTTTCCTCTTGACCCACTAGTATATCTATGAGGTCAACTAAGTCGGCTAGAGACATATCCCTAGTCTTGGCAAGCCTTTCCTTCACTTGGCAATGTGAGGGTTTGGTCCTCTCTATGTCTTTGTCCTTGGTTTTGTGGTTCTCTTGTCCAATTCTTGGGGTTGTACTCTTATTGGTAGGTTTGTTTTTAGGTTACCTCCCCTTAGTGTGTTCCTTGTTCATCCATCCATTCATAATTGTGCAACACTTATACTCTAGCAATGTATTGTGATGTGTTGTTGTACAAAATTAGGCTTTCTAGTTTCCATACATGCTTACATGCCTACACTATCAAGTGTGACCTTTAATGGAGTCAATTGCTTCAAAAATCTAATATTTTGAACCATGGACACTAATACTAATGCCTGAAGTGGCATTGGCTCTCTAAATCTAAAAGGAATCCACACTCTATATATTTTTATATATGGTGTGTGCGTAGCGGCACTACATCCACCCCCTCCTAACCTGCACATCCTCTGGCATGTGCCAAAGTCTTACGGATTTGCAGTGTCAGAAGAATTATCTTCTGCTATGTCAATGTCTTCATATTCTGCCTCTTCTTCTTCCTCTATGTCTTCATGCTCTTGAATTATATTCAAGTCTTCTAGCTCATATGTTGAACTTTCTCTTCGTTTGAAGAGCTTGATTCTTTTTCCAGCTATGGGTAACTTCATGCTTGTTCCATCCAATTCAGCCAATGAATATGTGGCATTGTCATGAACGACCTTTACCACATATGGGCCAAACCAACGCTTTACCATCTTTCTAGAAGCACTGTATTGATTGTCTAGGCTGCTGTCATAGGCAAGCACCCAGTCATTTTCTTGGATTGCTCTTGGCCGAAGTCGATGTTGCTTATCAAATCTTCTTTTGTTCTTTAGTCTTGCTATCTTTAGCTTCTCAATAGCTGCTTGAACATCTTCAGGCCTTCTTTCTTGCTGCCATATGCACAAAGTCAGCAACTCTTCTCTACTGATGCCTTCCTCCCAAGGTAGAAGACTCCATGTGAGAATAGATTCTTCAATTGGCATAATTGGGTGTTTTCCATGCATAAGTTTAGCTAGCATATAGCCAGTCACTGAACTGTGAGTAGTCCGGTCAGTCCATAATGCAAAAGGTAGCATTTTAGGCCATTCTTTGATCTTTTCTCTACAAGACTTTGCTAGAGCTTTGAGAATAGGTTGATGACCTCTCTCACTCTTTCCATTGCCTTCAAGGTTGTACGATGATATTAAAGCCAACTTAATACCCAATTGAGCAAAGAAGTTGCGTGCTTCATCAGCATCCAACTCTTCTCTATCTGCAGTTACTTTACCCACACAACCATATCTACAAAACACTTCTTCAAGCAAAAAATGACAAACATCTTGAGTGGATTTGGTTGTTAAGGATTTGCCTTCAACTTGATTGGTTAGATCCTCTCTTGCAAGCACTAAATACCGCATATTCCATATTCCTGTAGGCATGGTTACAAGATCAATAACCCATGTATAATGTATAGACAAAGGATAAGTTGGTTGTAACCCATCTCGATGTTTGACCATTGAATACATTTGATACACATAATAGGTTTCAACAAAATGTGCTATGTCTCGATACATGTTTTGCCACTAATATTTTCCTTTGACTTTACTAAAGGTTCCCCATATGCCTCTATGGCCAACCAAGAGGCTTTCATGAAATTCCTTCATTACTTGTTGTTGCAATATTTTCCTTTGACTTTACTAAAGGTTCCCCATATGCCTCTATGGCCAGCCAAGAGGCTTTCATGAAATTCCTTCATTACTTGTTGTTGCAATCTTTTGTTACCTAAAGCTCAGACAAGCACTCCTTTCTTCTTCTTTGCGTGCTTCCATAGATGTCCTTCTTTAAGAAAAAAGTCATAAGCTTTCCTCTTGATATGCTTGAACTCCTCATCAGTCCAAGTCTCCTTCTTCTTCATTGTGCTCAAATATTGGCCGAACTTTAGCCACAATCTTCTTCATAATCTTCTTCAAGGAAATGAACTAGAACTTGAGCAATGCAATGAGCATGCTAGCTTCTAGTTGACAATCCTGTTTTTTAAAGCTTTGGACCAGTATATGCAGTAACTGAAAATGTATTTTCAGCCGCCAATGGAATGAAATTTAGCAAGTATAGATTCTTCAGCTTCATCTTCTTCGATCAGGTCTTCTTCATTGTTATATCTTGCACGTGATAGCATGTCAGCAACTGGATTCACCTTTCTTACAATATGCTTTAATTCGGGGTTGAGAGACTTAATATATGCAATCCATCTTAGCATAGCAATGTCGGGTGTAGAGCAGTTGGCAATCATGCCCAAGAGTGGAAGACAATCAGTTTCTACCACTACAGAAGCACCTATAAAGTATTCACGATCACACTTTAATGCTGTTACAACTCCCCACAATTCCCTTTTTACTTGTGCATACCTTCTTTGACGTTCATTGAGAACTTTTTCTCCAAAAAAAATTGCATACCTATTACCTTTAAGATCCTCTTGGCCAACAGCCCATCCTATCCCAATGGGACTTGTATCCATAGTAAGGATGATGGGTTGACCATTTGAATAGTCAGCCCTTTTGAGAGTGGGGGCTGAAACTGATAGCTTCTTTAATTTACACATAGTGAGAGTATGCTCTTTATTCCAAGAGGATCTTTGGCCTTTTCTTAATAATTGATAAAGATTTTCGGCTACATGAGCAAAATGTGGTATCCATATGAGATAGAATACACATGCGCCAAGAAATCTTCTCACCTCTGAAACATTTGTGCATTTTTCTTGCATTTTGCTGATGGCATCTATCTTGATTGGAGAAGGTTTGCGTCCATAGGGGCCACATAGATGACCGACCACTAGGACTTCTTCTACTCCAAAAATCGACTTAGCTCCAGAAAGGGTAAGATGTACCTCTTCTAGCCTTGTCAAAATCCTGTCACAATCATGAATATGGTTAACTACAAATGTCTTGCAACCATCTTCATCAAGCTCCTCATTCTTTTTATTGACTTCACATCCCTTGATAGGTACATCATCAAGAAATGGAAGAGTAAGTTGTGGAATAAAGTCCCTTAAGACTTTGTGCATGGCATTCATCATATGGGCTACGGAGTTTGTTGCACCTTGTGGTAGAGTGTACATATAAACCAATCCAAGAGGTGTCTTCATTGTGGTGATGTCTCGGCTTTCTAATGAAAGCTGAAATTAGTCATATCCTGAATATAGGTCACCTATAGAATAAATTTCTCTACCTGCAAAAGCTTCAGCAAACTCATCAACAATTGGACCCGAACCAACATTTCGGATTGTGACACGATTGACAGGCTGTAGATCTTGAATGAATCATAAAGATCCATTTTTCTTAGGCATAGTAAACTATCGGTTTGAGTAAGGTGCTGAAGAAGGTTCTAAAATCTTCATTCTGATTTTCTCATTTAGAAGTTCCAATAATTTGGGCAGCCTTGGAATGGGAATGGGCTTGAGGTTCCAAGGCACATGTGGAACCGTAAAAATGACCATAGGAGCCACAATATTTGGATCCACACAGCCTATTTCACTTGGTTAAAATGTAAAAGATTTTCCATGTTTCATTAGCATTTGCATAAAAGAGTGTTTTTTAGCCAACGAAAGGAAAGAATTTTCAACTATTTTGAGCTCTTTTATACTTTCAGATGTGAACTTGTGACCAATGTTGGAAGGATCACGAAGACTTGGCTGATCTGCTGCCCTATCAGCGAGCCCTTCACTTTTAGGAGGCAGTGGGACTGCCACAGGTTTGACTTTCTTATCCATTGTCTTGTATTTTGTCTCCACTTGTGCTTCAGCCTTGTTGAGTAAACCATTGTATTCCTGTTCAACAAATTCTTGAATTGTTTGATAAAAATCCAATGTACATACTTCTATGAACTGATTTTCAGCTTGATTTTCTACATGAGCAGCTGCATATATTTCAGACAATGTGTCAGTAGTAATTAGTCAAAAAAAATGCCCTAAATATTCATTTTCAGCCATCATGTCATAAGTTTTCAGCTCCCTTTTTACATGACATAAATATTTTCTTTCAGCCTTAGTCATGGCCGGAAGAGACTTATAACAGCCCATACTATTGGCTGTACATACATATAAATTTGCTAGAGATAGTTTTTGTTGCATGAGGAGGTTCAATCTTTTTACATGACGCACTACCATAGCGTCCTTTTATAGTAGTGTAGCCCAAAAACCCTTGAATTCTCAGGCATTAGGAGGCACAAGATAATCATGTAGTCAATCTCTGTTTCAATGATGGTTAACACACATAGTAAGAAATTGGACAGCTCGTTCATTATCCTTGCTTTGGAGTCGAGCATAGGAAGAACCATTATCAAGAGCTTTTGTTTCCAAGCAGGCTTCAGAAATGTAAGGTTGCCCAAGAATGATGGGGTAACTACAAGAGTCTTGAACAAGAAAGTGGAAATTGTCTTTTATGTCTCCAATAGTTACCTGCACATTAGGACATGCAGCATATAACTCTCCATAAGAGTTGTTTGCAGCTCTCATTTGCCAACCTAGATCAACATCTATGGGCCATCCACCACTTTCATAGAGACTCCTTGCCATGCCGTTTATCTCTGAGCCATGGTCTAAGAGTGCAATACATGGTGTTTCTTTTTCTCCAATTTTGACGAGTGTCTCCGTTGTTGCTCTTGCCCAATGTCTACGGGAGTAGTGACTGCTTGGAATGAACTGAGCCTCTTCCTCCTCATGCATGTGTTGTAGATGGCATTCTTTTTGAGAGGTGGGTTGCCCAACTGGTTTAGACCAGCTGACCATTATATTTTCAGCTTTCACTTCTTTAATTTTTGCATTCGTGTTTTCTTTATCTTCATCTTCAATTGCTACAATTAATTCTTTAACTGCTTCAAGTTGAATTCCTTGTGAAGTCAGCTTCTCTTCATCCTGCACAAAAACTCGAAGAACTTGCAAAAAAGCATACATTGTTTCTTCAGCTTCATCACCAACATATTGTCTTTTCCTTTTGATTACATTAATAATTACATAATGGAATTCACGTTTGGAAATTCCAAGAATTTCGCCTAAGGTGAATTCAATTTTACTTCCTAGAATTCGTTCTTCTAGGACTCGTTTGAGATCGGTTGCAGATTCTATGTCAGATTGCAATTTGTAGCCTGGCTGCTTGCCTTTCTTCTTTCCTTTGGTCTTCTTTGTTTGTGGCACATCTTCCATCTCTTGATCTGGGGTTATATTTTCAGCAAGCTTTGGTTGTTCAAGTGTTCTTTTAGTTACCCGTTTCGGAGGGCCAGAAGAAGAAGGCCCAGGTTCATATTCTCTTCTTCTCTTTTCTTCAATCAAGACTTCTTTATGATTGACATCGGCCAAATGTGCAAAGGCAGAAAAATAATCTACCAGTTCTTTCCAACTAGTTATTCCTCGAATATACTGACTGGCGTTAGCCAAATCTTCTTTGGCTACTTTACCACATTCCATTTGATCTAGTGCCTGCATCCATACTTTAGATTGCACAATATTTTTATATGCTTTCAAACTTGATTTAATTGCCTCAATTTGCAGCCCATAGGTAGCTGCATCAATTGCTACATAGGCATTCTTTACAGCTAAATCTTCTAATCTTTTCTTCATTCCACCATTGCCAAAATTTGGCTCCAGTGGAAGACCAGTTTTAGCCGCATGAATTTTTCTGTCTTTTCAAAAGATGAGCTTCTATGCTTTAGTCTCACGGAAGGCAAAACACTCCCTTTTGTCATGTTGTTGGCTGTCACACCAAATACATCGCCTCTTAAAGCCTTCTCTCATGGGTCTTTGAGTTGATGCTCGTCCTTGCTCTTCGACTTTGACATCCAGCTTCTCTACTTTGGAACTAATTTCTGTAAGATTCAGATGAAGGTCATGCATGCTTTTAATAAGTTCGTCCTTTACATCATTTTTAGAAGGAACAGAAGAAGAAAGAGTTGGTTGATTAGTCAAAGGAATAGGGGATTTTGAAGGTGGAACAAGCTCCATCAATGGAGTTGTTGAAGTTGAAGTAGAGCCCAATCTTAGTCACAGATGCTCTCTTCGAGCAATCATGTTAACTGCTTCAGTAATGTCTGTCCATGCAGTCTTGACTCCTAATTCGGAGGTAGCATCTTCTAGGCGATCAGCAAGCTCCTTTTGTAGAATGGGATCTGCAGTCTTAAGGAATAATTCAATCTTCTGACCTTCCATACTTTGTTGGTCTTCAGCATCAAGTTGTCCAAATTTACTTTCACAATCATGGTATAGAGCTATTGCAGCTAAACCTTTGTTTGGTTTTTCAACCCATTCAGTGAAACTTTTCTTCGTCATTAGGCCAAAGTCTTCTAAGAAGAAATCTTCGCGTAGGGCTTTTTTGAATGCAGCCCAATCCACATCTTGTTGAAAAAGACCATGGATTCTTTCTTGAAGACCATGCTTGGCTAGTCTGGCAAAATAACGGCTCTATGCATGTTGTGGTACACCAAAGAAGAGCATTTTTTCAACATATAAGCGAATAAAAACAGAGACATTTTGACCATTAAATTGTTTTAATTCACGCCCAACTTCCTCTAGGGCCTTGATAGCTGTGGAATCAATCTTCTCTTTGTGTTGCCTTTGTTGTTGTTGTTGTAACATTTGGATTTGTTATTGCTGAGTCTGCTGCAGTATGCACACCAATTGTTGTAGAGTATCTCCTGAAGAATCCCCCATCTTGGAGTTCTCTTACACCTACCTTCACGTTGGGTTCACCAATGTTGTAGCACATAGGATTGAAGGTCACCACAGGGGTTTGGCAAGAGAAGAATGTATGGGGTTTCAAGAGCTTGGACTTCGGAGATGGCAGAGATAAGAAAAGGGTTGAAGGTTTCAAGCCAAGTTCTTGAAGATAAGAGACAACAGGGTGTAGGTAGATTCAAGGAGAGGAGTAGACGGAAGAGAAGGGGTTCAAAGAGATTGAAGATGTAGAAGAATACTCCAAAAAAGAATTAGAAAATATAGAAAAATACTAACAGAGATGAAGCCTGTCAGTTTCTTTCAGCATTATGAGAAAATATAACGCTAATAGACAAAAACGTGTACAAAATAATACCTTTCTCTATGCTGCTTAGATCGCCAATCTAATGCTTCCAATGGCTTTGAAAGGGGGGTTAATAACCATGACACCTGGTCAGAATCAAGCCAGATCACTCCTTCATCTCCCACATTCGGAGTGCTGTTCACTGCTTGAAAACAGCGATTGCCCGTCGCACGATTTCGCTTATCTATTTTTTTACATAAAATCCTCTCAAATTGGATGAAAGCTACATGCTTTCTTTTACATGTCCTCCTAATCTAGAAGTTATCTATAGTTTTATGGATTTTTACAAGAGATAATATCTAGAAGATCAAAAATTGACTAAAAACTTGCCCAAAAAAATCTAATGTTTTGAACCATGGACACTAATACTAATGCCTAAAGTGGCATTGGCTCTCTAAATCTAAAAGGAAGCCACACTCTAGATTTTTTTATACGGTGTGTGTGTAGCAGCATGACACCATGTTAACCTTCTTATAGTTTAGACATACTTGTATCTTTCCATTCTTTTTCATGACTATGACTATGGGTGACACCCATTCCATATGCTCTATCTTGTAAATGAATTTGGCCTTCAATCTCCTCCTTCTTCATAGCTTGTGCATTCTTAGGATTCATTGCACATGGTCATTGCTTAATTGGTGTTGCATCGGGGATCATGGGGATGTTGTGAGTCACAATACTTGGATCTATTCCCTTCAGCTCATCCAAGGACCATGCAAACACATCATCAAACTCCCTTAGGAGATTTATGAGATCATGCTTCTCCTCTTAAGTTAGGTCATCTGCTATATGTACACAAGTCAAGGCTTGTCCTTCTCTCCCACCAAGTTGACCTCCTTAACCTTGGCTGCTTTGATGGGTTCACTTGCTTGCCCTTTCCGTTTGGCCCCTACTAACACCACTATTCTATCACCCTTTTGGTACTTCGTGAAATGCTTGGGAAGGTCCCGAGGTTTCTTTTTCCTTCCAACTTTTAAAGACTTTGACTGTTTCCTTTTCTCCTCTCTTAACCTCATGTGCCTCAGGCGGACTGGAAGGTCCCCCATGTGCATCGGGGTCCCAAGTGGTCAAGGTATCTCGGGGTCACCATTAGAGCCTGCCTTTGACTTGGAATTGTGCTCGTCCTCCTCACTAGAAGAAGTTTTCTCCCCTAGTGCTCACAACTCTGAAGTTGACTCAACTCCAAATAGTGGTGGGGTGCAAGGACGAGATACTCTTGCTTGCTCATGAACTACCACCTCGAGGCATTCTAACCAAGCCTGATCGTAATCTACCTTGGCAACTCCTTTTCTCACTCAAAACATATTTATCTCTCAAGGTTTAGTGTCTGCTCTAATATGCTTAATTATTCTTCCTTTCATATCATATTCTATGGTCTGTACTTCCTTCTTGCTCTCCTCATTGGTGGAACAATAGTCCATGTACTCGTTGTCAAAATTTTCAAGCTGGGGGTCTAGGTTGCTTGTAGGGTTTCTACTTCCAAATGCTATCTCACTTGTCATGAGAGCCTAGCTATACGACAAATTTAGGTTGTGAACCTTAGTTCATTGCCACTCTCTGCTTTCCATAAGATCCTTGAGGGGATTCAAGTTGGTGGCTGGGTTACTTGCCGCAAGCTAACTTGACAAGCGCTCGAGGATTTTGTGAAGTTCAAGTTTGCTTGCTAGGACATGACAAGTGATTGGTGCTGATTGGCCCATGGAGCTTTCGGGCATCATGCATAAGGGTACCGTGGGTAGGTTAGAAGTGATGGCGCTCTTAGGGTTGCTAACAGAGTCTAAAACTTGCTTGTATTAATCCTCATCCTTTGAGAATGAGAGATTGATAGTTGCCAATATGTGCATCCAATCCTCCTCATCCTAAAGGCAAGGAATGTACCTTGTTAGAGGCCCATAATCACTTGTAGATTTTGAGTCACCCTTCAGCAAGATAGAGATGGCATCCAAGTCCACTGATGAGGTTTTCCAAGTGTCATTCGTTTCTCATTTATTGCCCAAAAATATCATGCCATTACCCCAGTCCTCCATTACTCCCACTTTTCTCATCCAAGGCCTACCTATCACGATATCATAATCCACTCTCTTCATAACTATGCAGTTCACTAAGAATTAGATTCCCACTATCTTTAGTGGCCAGTCCTTAAGACTCTAAAGGGTCTAACCTTCATCCCATTTTCTAAAGTAACATTGAACCTTGCGGTCTCTACTTGTGGGTTCCCCAAGCTTGCAGGACTAAGTGATTAAGTACACTAACTCCTTCTCTTGTGTCCACTATCCCCTTCCATGTAGTGTCTTCTAAGGCAAAAATAGGTAAGACTGTGTGCATCTTGGTGCCCTCCCAAAAGGCATTTACTTGTGGGGACTTAGACATGGGATTCAATGTTAGGCTTGGTATGTGTGCCATGGCATCATGGTCTGGAAAGTTTTGCGGCCTATGGTCATTACTGTGTTCTACCCATTGCTTCAATTCTTGCCAAAGTGTGGGGTTTTGTCTAAGCAATTCTCCAATGATAATGTCACAGGAGTTGTACGAGTGTGATTAGTACGTTTCCATCCCACTTTTCCTCCTCAGCTTCATAGGCTCCTTGACATTGTTTTTGAAATATTTGTGTATTCATGGCCCTCTCATTCTACCCATACAGTTATTCACGTGTGGTGGTGTTGTCTCTCCTAGCCTCAAATATGTGGGTGAGACTAATGGGCTCATAGTTGAGAGTTCGTTAATATCTTCCTCAATTATAGGTTTAGCATCTTGAAGGTGAGCATGCACTTCTTTTATCCACTCCTTGACCTTATCTACAACCTTCAACTACTGGTTTGGGTTAGGGTACTCTCCAACCTTAGCGCTTGGCTTCTCTCTCATCTTAATAGCTGATGTTTGTGCTTTGGCATTCATGACTATCTTTCCTTCGATTAATGTGGTCTCACTCTCGGTCTTGAGAATTATTTTTTCCTTGATTCTCTTTTTCCTCCGTCATTGACTCTTCTTTCCTATGGAGGATGCAACTGAATCTCTTATCTATCTAGCCACTTTGCACATTACGATGAGCAATGTTCTTTACAATGACCACAATCAAGCTCCTTGATGCCACAACTAGTTCAATGATTTCTCACAACGAGGCATGCTTTCTCTCCCAACCAATCTCAAAGGACTCTGACCTCAAAGAAAACAACACCATACACTCATAGAGTTAAGGGGCCTCTTAGGTTGATTCACATTGACCTTTGTGGACCAACATCCACTATTGCCATTAATGGCATGTTTACTTCTTTATTATTGTAGATGCCTTCTTAAGATACATGTGGGTCTACTTTCTAAAGCATAGATTTGACACCTTTTGGGAGCACACCCTAGCAAGACCCTAAAGGGTTAAAAACCCAGTCAGATCGGGTTCTAGATATTTGGTCCGAGTTCCAAACTTGAGTTTGAGTGGTTAGGCTTAGATTCGGATGAGGGGTGCCCGTCCCAGTGTTCGAGTAGCTGTTTGAGGCCAAGTGTTCGACGTTGGCCATCCAAGAGGCAGCCCAAACTTGATCGTCCGAGGCTGAGTGGTTTTTGTCTAAGTCAGATTAGCAAAAGTCACTGAAAAATCCATGTTATGTTCATTGGGCTAGCACAAGACTTCTCCAATCACAAGCTTGGAAGCATTGATGTGTATATGGAATGTAATTGTCTAGTCCATGGCTCTTAAAATGGGTGTAGTCATTAAATCCTATTTCAATGCTTCATAGGAGTGTTAAAGGCGGCAATAGTTAGCGACATTTAAAGATAGAGTCGCTAGGGGCACATTAAGGAGCCGACAAGTATAGATGTAGTAAAGGCTACCTTGCATGACACATGGGCAAAGAGAATGTCCTATTGTAGGAAATGGCCTATATATAGGAAGGGAGCCAATCATTGTGGTTATTTGAGTATACGTATAGCCATAGAGGTCAAGTAACAAAGGGTCCTCTTACTCCATGTGATATGCTTCTTAAGTCTTTCTGCTAAGTCTTCTTTGATTGGCATCCTGGGAGCTCTCTAACATCAAAGCTTATATTGTACTATTTCCTAGTCTTTGGCAGTAGTATTGACTTGGTCATTGTATCTTATAGTTTTTAAGTTCCCTTTTGTTTCCAAAGAAATTGTGCTGAGACCATTTGCTCCAAGTTGATGTATTGATTTTGACTTCGACAATATACATTTTGGATTGAGTCTTGTGTGCAATTGTTTTTTGGTCTCTATGCTATGAATATGTATCACTTTGTAACCTAGGTGCTGAATGTCAAAAGTAATGTCAATGTTTGTTTGTGTTGGCTCTGAGCACACCTATTGTCATTCCTATGGTGGTTGTGATTGGACACCAATTACAAGGAGACTTGGCATTCCTCTATCCATGCTTAGGTAACTAGTAACTTATAAAGTCGTCAAGAAATTGCTACATAATTAAGCACAAAGTGATGGTAGTACCAAGTATAACCAAGAAAACAATATATCCCCTTTCAGTTGGTGGGCAAAGAGAGATTTGATATAACCTTGATCTTGGCTATTTCAATGGAAATTTCATTTTTGGATACAACACGACCCAAGATGATGCCATGCTTTACCTAAAATTGGCATTTTAGAGGAGTCAGGGATAAGTAATACTATTGCTATCTCTCAAAGATAAGTCAAAGTTTCTCAAGGTGTTCCTCCCAAGTAGAATGGACATATACATCATTGATGAACACCTCGAGACACTTCTTAAGCATGTCTTTAAAGGTAGTGCACATGAGTCTTTGGAAAGTTGCAGGTGTACTAGTTAGCCCAATAGCATGCCAATGCATGCAAAGACTCCCCATTTAGTGGCAAAAGTAGTTTTTGCTTTGTCATTTGGGTGGGCGTGTACTTGATTATGCCCTGAAAATCTATCTAAGAACCTATAAACTTCCTTCCCTTCTACCACTTTCTCAATCATATGATCTATATAGGGTAGAGGATAATGGTCTCTCAAGGTTGCGATATTCAAGTTCTTGTAATTGATATATACTTAGATTTTGCTATTCTTCTTGAGTACCATAACAATTGGTGATATCTAGTCAGTATGCTCAATTTCATAGATGAATCCTAGTTTTTGTCAAGAATCATGTGGTGGGGGACTTGCTTGAGCTGCTGCGTAAACACACACTGTATACACAAGAGGAAGCTCACTCAAGAACACAAGAAGAGAGATGGAGGCCAAAACGTTTTCTTGCTGATATTTTTATTCTTCTTCCACACACTATACAATATACACAAAGTATAGATAAGATACAACATAAAGGAAAGTGGCTTTCTAAGTCAAACAATGCATAACTGACTACACTAATCAACTAGCGTTATATATTTGCCAGCTGTAGGTAGGTGTAACAAACTAAATATAATAAGTGATAAGTCAGTGGCCATGTGAGTATCATAATGACCACCAATGTGCTAGTGTAGACATGCGGATTCATCTAGCTAAACGGTCCATCATCAATGTCTGCACGTGTTGAGCTTTCCATATCAACACTCCCCCTCAAGCTCAATCTATCTCTGCAACTCCAAGTAAGCTTCGAAATTTTCAAAGCTTCTCTCCACCCAATGCCTTTGTGAAAATGTCAGCTATCTGATCCTGTGTGCTGACATATACCAAGTCAATCTCTCCTACAAGTACCTTCTCTCTCACAAAGTGGTAGTGCATCTCAATGTGTTTTGTCCTAGCATGGAACACTGGATTCCTAGCTAACTGTATGCTGCTCATGTTTTCACAATGAATGACAACTAGACCATCTCTTTGCACGTCCAAATCACCTAATAACTTTTGCAGCCATATCGCCTCACATACTGCCATAGCAGCACCTCTATACTCAGCCTCTGTACTCAATAGAGCAACTGTAGGTTGCTTTTTGTTGCTCCATGTAACTGTTGCACTACCAAGGGAAAACATGAATCCACTTGTAGATCTTTTGTCTGACATGCTACCAGCCCAATCTACATCTGCATATCCAAAGACCTGTGCGTCCTTACCTACCTCATAAAAAAGTCCATAATGTAAAGTGGACTTCACATACCTCAATATATGTCTAACTACATCCAAATGAGGCTTTCTAGGCATCTGCATAAACTGACTGACAAGGCCAACAGCATAGCTCAAGTTTGGCCTTGTGATAGTCATGTAAATCAAACACCCTACTATCCTCTTGAACATAGTAGGGTCTTCTATCTTATCCCCAACGTCGGCACTCAACTTCACATTTTGCTCCAATGGTACTGAAAGAGGCTTACATGCTGTCATACCATACTTGGATAACATATCCAAGCCATACTGCCTTTGGGATAGCCATATACCATCATCACATCTGATCACCTCAATACCAAGAAAGTATCTCAGCTCACCTAAATCTTTCATCTCAAACTTCTTCTTCAAGAAATCCTTAATGTTAACAATCCCATTTTCATTGTCACTTGTAATAATCAAGTCATCCACATAGATGACTATGATGACCCAACCTGCATCTCCCTTTCTCACATAAAGTGAGGGATCAGCATAAAAAATAAAAAATCCAATATTGACAAGATACTCTCCAATATTGTCAGACCATGCTCTAGGTGCGTGCTTCAGCCCATAGAGTGCCTTCTTTAACCTGCACACATATGTGGGATGCTCTAAATCCTCATAACGTGTTGGCTGCTCCATATACACTTCTTCTTGCAATTCACCATGCAAGAAGGCATTCTTAACATCCATTTGCTGCAAACTCCAACCTTTGGCTGCTGCCAAGGCAATCACACGCGTAACAGTTGCCATCCTAGCAACTGGACTGAATGTCTCCTCATAATCTATGCCATATGTTTGAGTATAGCCTTTTGCAACCAGCCTAGCCTTATACCTACTAACTGAACCATCTGCATTATGCTTTACTTTGTAAATCCACTTATAGCCAATAGCTTTCTTACCCTTAGGTAAGGGTACCAAATCTCAAGTCTTATTGGATTCTAATGTAGTCATCTCCTCATCCATTGCTGCATCCCAATGAGCATGACCAACAACATCCTCAAAACAAGTGGGCTCAACATCCTCAACTAGTTTCACCATATAATCATAATGATGAGTTGCATAACCTTCGGAGGCAAATCTTTTAATAGGGTATTTGACCCTGCTAGACTTGCGTACCACTGGATCACTCAATGGAGCCTTTACATTACTATGAGCTCTCTGTACACCTAGTGTCCTAACTGAAGGAATAGCAATCTCATTATCCAAACTCTCCAAAACCACTAGAATCTCCATCAAATCCCAAATGACTAGTAGATGCATCATTACCATCTAGCACTTTCTTCTTTCCTTTGTCCTTCCCTGCAACACTTATAGATTCACCTAAAGATGTGGGGCTACTCCTTAATCTCTCAGACCAAGGGCTCATTGTAATATAGTACCAAATGATGTTTCTGGTTCACTAAGACTCCGTGATTCTTGTTTTTCTTTCTGCATATAGCTGTCTTGATCATTATCATCATCTACTACATCACCATTAGGTGTATATCAACTGCCAATCTCATCAAAGATAACATCCCTACTCACCCTGAACTCACTTGTGAGACATGGTTATAACAACGATTCCCTTTTTTCTCTAAAGAGTATCCAATAAAAATACATTTTTTTGCCTTTGGATCAAGCTTCTTGCGTAGCTCATCTGGCACATGAACATATGCGACACATCCAAATACCTTCAAGTGTGATACATCGGGCTTCTTGCCAGTAAAGCATTCTTTAGGAGTCATCCCATGAATTGCAGTTGTGGGGGTTCTGTTCATAATATAGACAGCAGTATGGATAGCTTCAAAGCAAAAATATGCCTATTTTTTCTTTTTGCAATATGCCTATTTTTGCAATATGGATAGGCCTATTTTTTCTTTTTGCAACCCCATTTTGTTGTGGGATATACTTGCAAATAAATTGCCTCTTTACCACATGAGTCCTCACAAGAAGCCACTAAACTCATTAGAGAGGTACTCTCCCCCTCCATATGATCTCAAGCACTTCACTTTTAAGCCTATTTTGTTTCAACATTTGCCTTAAAAGATTGAAAGTGCTCAAACACATCACTCTTTTCCTTCATGAAGTATACCCATAGCTTCCTTGAACAGTCATCAATAAATGTGACAAAGTATTTGCTGCCACCAAGAGATACATTTTGTGTAGGCCCCCAAATATTTGTATGCACTGTAGGTGGTCTATCACTATTAGCAATTTCTAGTAATTGTTTGTCTTGAGCTTTTGTGAATTTTGTTATTTTGTAATTTGTTGTTTATTTTGTTAGTGGTTCAATTGTATTTGTATGCTTGACATGTGCTTGAGGGTTATCATCATTGAAAAGAATATCACATGTCTTGTTGCTATGTGTGAAATATACTTTCTTCTAACTTGTGGACCAAATTCTTATATTTGAACTATAACATTGTGAATCTAGATGAATAAAAAAGTGGTTTCCCCAAATGCCACCTTCAAAAATAGGTAGGCTCATCCTTTGCAAATATTCTGCTATTGAATGAACATTATGTAGATCCATTAGGAAATCTAAAAATATATATATGTTTGCTTATTGTGATAAATTATTATGTTATCATTTTTTTATGTTTCTATAAAAGTATATATTAAGGTTTGTGTAGTTGATCTAAAGTCATATTTAAGTTTAGAACTTTCAATAAGCAATCAAATATGTAATCACCAATATTGTAATTGAATGTGGCATCACGTGTGAATCTTATGTGGTGGTAAAGACATTGTCTAGTTTGTTTATCTCCATGTTGAATTTCCCCTAAAATAGCAACATTTACATACACATGTCAATATTATAGAAGTTGAAATATTCATTCAAGAAATGCCAATAGCACATGATCACTATTAGTATTTAATGAAGCTCAAAATAACTATTATTTAAAGTTAAGGTTTTTTTTTTGTTGTTAGATCTTGTACATGTGAAATATGGCATTTTTTCTTGTTAAGTTAAGTTGAAGATGAATACAAAGTAATAGTAAAGTAGAAATTTCTATTTCTTGTTATCATGAAATATTTATTACTAAATAAAAGGAATGAAAAAGAATTGTTTTACCAAGAAATTGGTCACAATGCTTGTAGCTATATTGGACTTCTATATCTACGCTTTTTGGTGTTCTTATTTATTTGGAATTTCAACCAATTCTTTAATAGAGTTAGACTCGTAGTTTTGAGTTGATGCTATGCTTGCTTTCTTTGGTAGGTGCTACATACATTCTTTAAGGGTAGTTTGTTGATTATCCTCTTGTAATTCCAAGTATTGGGTTCCAAATTATTCATTGCCAATAGTTTGATGATCAAAGTCCATTTCAAAGTTATCTAAATCTTTGCAGAACTTAGTTTTTTTAAAAAACCCACCTTTTTCTAGTTAAAGATAGTTTCAATTAATTCGATCTCAAATACGAAGAATCTTTATATTCATATTTATAAAATAGACAATGTATATGTTTTGTTTTTTATGTTATACAATATCTTATTTAGTAGAGTTGTTGTTTTGGGCTCTTTGTTGAAATCACAAGTCTTACAAAAGAAGGTGTCTTGCACGTTTGTTGAGTGGGATATTTTGCTTATTTCTAGCAATGATTTACATGTTGAACACATTGTGACAAGTGGCATGTTTCTTTGCTCAAAGAGAAATTCTCCAATAATATTTATGGTTGTACCAACATGTATCTTTTCTTTTTTCAATAGAGATTTAGTATGTATGTAGATATTTTTTGCAATAGAGATTAGTATGGTTGTAGATATATGTTTTTACATAATTTGAAAGTACTTTTGTATCAATTGAATGAATATGAAATATGTATTACCTATATATGAATTTTGACCAATCTATCCAATATTGTGGTACTTTTTCTAGTCTTTCTTCTATTTCTTTATCTATAACTGACACTACAATTGCGTGCAAATTGTATTATATCCATTTTCATAAGAAAAAGAACCCAAATTAACATTTTTTAACATGTATATAGCTTTTTCAATTTCTTTTAACTCTTGCAAAATCTTATCTTTAACATGTTTTATTTCTTTAAAAAAATATCAGTTGTACTAGAAATAATTTTCTTTAGTTTGTAGTGTTTGTAATTCACAAATGTCATACACGACAATATTGTTCTTTCTTCTTCTCTATACATAAAATAGAAAAAAACTGGTCCATGTATCTATCAATAATATTCAAAGTGTGGATTTTTTTTCTTTTGCTATCAGTATGCCCACCATCAGCAATGATAGTTTGAATTGGACTCTTTCTTCTTAGTGAACAATTTTAGTTTGAGTTGTACTCTTCTTTTACAAAGAAGAGTTTCAGTTGGACTTTGCTTCTTCCTTTCATTAGGGAAAATTTGAGGTCTCGAAAATGCCCTCTAATGAAATTTGACCAAAATATTCCCTTAAAAGATTGGTGCACCTTAAAATTTTTATAGATGAACTGCAAACTTGTTAGAGATTGCATTTTTAGAACTACTCTTCAAGAGCTTTCCTATAATTTATGGATTGATAAGGTTTGAAAGTGGAACAATCAAAGATTTCCTTTTGCCCATGGAATATTATCATAACAAAACCTTTTAAGTGCAAAAAGGAATCTTTACTCAATCTACCCTTGTCCAATTTGTCCAATCTTGAAACCCATCATGCTATATATCATTGGAAAGCTTACCAGTGGTTAGTGGCTTGACACATAACATCCCTTAACACTACAAATAGAAATATCATTATAGTTCTTATCATTTCACTTTGTGCATGTTACAAAGTTAAGAATTATTAAAATCTACATCAACTTATAATATGATTTGCATTACTCTTATTTATACATGTTCCGAACAAATAAAACAAATTTGTAATAGTGACTATCATATTAATGTTATTGCCAAATCCAAAAATCATAAGCCTATATAAATTCATTAAAAAATAAGCAATAATACTTTAAGCACAAAATTACAACTAGTAATGGTTTCTAGTTTACAACCTCAAGTGAAAGGGATAACATTAAATGGCATTGTTTGCAATCAGTATGGGACATTTGTATCCATGCCTAGAAGAAGTTATAAGGTTTTAATATTTGAGCTGATCAAATCTAAAGGGTGTGTGATAGTAGCTATGGAAGTTAGTAATGAGTTAGCAAAAAAAAAGAGATTTTCTTTACTTTAGGAAAGTTTATTCACATAGAGGGATTCACAATTTTCAACAAAACTCCAATTCAAGAAAAATACAATGACAAAAAAGAGAATTTAAAGCAAAGTTATCATGAAAAAGGAGATGTAGCCATATAATTGAAATTTGTACTAGACACCATGATCATATTTATACCAGCCTTCAATGTCAAATCAAAGTTCTTTCATGATTGAACAATTGAAGAATTAATTTTATTATCAACAAGAATTTCATTTAACGTGTATTAAACATAACCAATAGACTTGGGTTTTCATTCAAAGTCATTTGTATGTTTAAAGTCTAGGAATACATTTGATGAACCCGATGTGAAAAGCCACACACATATTTGACAAGATGGGAGATCATATGCATGCAAATAATGATGTTGTCAGGCCAAGAGACTTCATGAACTTTATGAGGAGCTATGAGATGTTCAAGTAGGAAGAGGCCACCATTAATAATTCTCTAGAAAAGGTCATCTTAGTAGTCCAAAATTTTGATGGTAGAAATATTACTAGGTTCCTTCATGTTTATGCAAAAAAACTTGAGATGAGGAGATAACATGCTGAGGTATTTTCATAGGGTTGTGGCCCAAGAGTTGAGGACCCAAGTGAATGTAATCTAGTGGCCAAACATGGGCTGTGCTCAAAAGCACTTTGAAAGAAGAATGCTATCTTGAAGATATTATTTTTTTGGAGTGGATTTCCAAGCCTACAAAGGGGCTTATTGCTACAGAATTACAAAAAGAGTTTGAAATATGATATGAGTAGTTAAGTGCTATAGAGCAGTTGACTTTGGAGGCAGATAAGGTTCTTCTTTTCTTATAGGTTGCATATCCACCACTTCACATATAATTGTAGAAAATTCTTAGAGATGATGTTGCAAAGTAAGGATTAAAGATAGATTGGGCTGATGTATAGACATCTGTGTCCAATACAATAAAGAGGCAAAGAAGGAGAGAACAATTGATTTCACCTCAAGCTTTCATTGTATGAGTGAATTGGAGAAACTTCTTGATGATGATGGTACATAGCAAGGACCAAAGATTGATTCGGCTGATGTATAGACATCTGTGTCCAAGATTGTAAAGAGGAAAAGAAGAGAGAACGGTTGATTGTAACTTGAGCTTTGGCTGTATGAGTGAATTGGCTAAATTGGAAGATCTTGGGAAAGTTTCTCCTTCACAAACTCTGCCTATGAGTGAATTTGTTTGTAGATGTATGTGGTGTGATAGCATTTAGCATGACCACAGGAACTATGAAGCATATAGAGATGCTGTGTGGAAGAATTTGATTTTTGGAAGGATGAAAAAATCTATGCTAATGAGATAGGTTTGCCTATTGACATGAAATTTGGCAAGGGTGGCATGAAGAAAATTTTAGAGGATATGCCTATATGGATAACCTATGATGTCGTAGATGTTGTAGCTCTCATGGATTGCAAATTGAGAAGTATCCCGAAGTCAAGAAGACAAAGATTTGGACCAATGCCTTGCAAATTGCAAGTAAGGGCAAGGTGCCTTAAATAGAGTTGTCTAGTGTGGGCCAAACTATTAGATCACATACCATAATAGATTCTCGTGTAGATACCTACTTCATTTATGCTTATCTAGCCAAAACTCAAAACAAAGAAGTGATGGTTGAAGAGAAAAGAAAGAGAGATGGGGGGGACCTTGGCACTTTGAAGAGAGTAACTAGAGGGGGTAAGCAATATTCAGCTCTTAATAAGGTCAAAGCCAAATAAAAATATAGAAGATGTGCAAAAGAAAGGTAAAAAGCAAGATCCAAATACAAAGAAGTAGCCAAGGTATAAACTACTCTTAGATGTCGAGTCATCACAACAGATTTGAAGAAAGTGTTGGAAGAAAGGATTTTGAACAGTAAGGTTGAATTCACTCTAGGTGAAATCTTTGGGATTGCAAAGCAAGAGTTTCATTATGAAATCATCAATATTATAAAAAGAAAGAGGCCATTTGTGGGTGAGCTGACCCAAGCCATGATTTAGAGTGAAGAGGAGTCTATCATGCAAGGTATTCAAATTGAGGAGTTGGATGCAAAGAGTGACTCTGATAATATGAATGTTGACAGTGTTGTAGGATGTAAGAAGACAGTTAGGGATGTACGGCCTATACAATACATGGAGGATAAAATATCCAGGATGCTACCCCATAGTCATTATTCTAAGAACCATTAGGCCTAAGTGACTACTAAGATGATGGTCAAGATTGATGTGTTGGAGACTCCATGCATTGCTTTGATCGATCATGGTCCTAAAATAAATGTCACGATTTGGAGCTTATATAAGAGTGGGAAGTGGCATGTAGATGTGGAGCATGAATGGAAAATGTGTGCAACTAATAAACTATTGGGGAGCTATATGCAGCTTGTGCTAATGTAAAGGTTTCTATAGGAAATGCTCAAGATGAACACCACTTTTTTTGTGTAGGATTCTTATTCATACCTTATTATTTTGGGATAGCCCTACATTACTTCTATAGAGATAAAACCAAAGTCATGGATGATGGATCTGCCGATGCATAGGTTAGGAGTAAAGATGGGAAGAGGGTTGTACAATTCTTGATAGTTTATGTTAACCATGCATGGAATAGAGATACATCGACATTACTCTTTGCCCCTAAAAGAGCTGGATTTTCATTATGTACCATTATTAGGTGGGATGATAAAGATACACTTTGAGATTACCCTTTGCCCCCAAGAGAGATGGATTTTCATTAAATACCTATGTTGGGTAGGAAGACAGTGGAATGGCAAGGGAAAATCTCTCACCTTTAGGCATCAATGATTTTTCTTGTGGATTTATTGGTTTATCTACAAAAGGTTCCATGAGCTATTATAGAGTGACGGAGATGAATAGAGATGCTAGGCAATATATTTTTAGGAAAGAAAACAAGTTGAGAAGTCATGGTTTATTGCAAGATGATGAGAGCATTGTAGGATTGTATGATGGTCTTTCATGTTCAGTTATCATTGTAGAAATTCTAGCTATGAACAAATCAAATAAGAAGGATTATTCTAATCTTATTGAAGTGCATTCCATGGATATGTATCATGTCATTGCTGCTTTTATGTAGCCAAAATTTTTTTCTAGTGACAATCAAAGATGAAGTCTCAAAAGTGTCCTCATTTGATCATATAGCCTTCCCCTTCTAGTCAATCCCAAATCGATTTATGCAAAGTATGTAGCCTAAGTGCTATAAAAACTACTAGATAATCCACTCCAAGTGCTTACATATGACCTACTATATATTTCATGATGATGAGATAGCCTTCCATTTCTAGTCGGTACAATGTTCTTTTATGCAAAATATTCCAGTCCAAGTACTTAGATATGAGCTACGAGCCATTATATACTCCATGATTATGAGTAGTCAGAGTGTATGCATTTGAGCTAGTACATAGTCCATTCCAAGTGCTCATGTTGTATGATGCATATGAACTCCAAACATGTATATTTCGTGGGGATAAAAAGCCTAAGTGTATGCATTTTAGCTCCTATATACTCTAGCTCAACTCCTAATGTATGCTATGTATGAACTCTAGATATGTATATACTCAAGCCCAAGTGCTAAGAGAGAAATTTTATATAGTCCAAACGTGTCCAAGCTACATCTAAACTCCAATCTTGCTCATGTTATATGTTGCATATGAGCTGCTATATACTCCATGAACATATAGGAGTGGAGTGCAAGACTTGCCAAGATTTATACATTGGAGACTGGAATGTTCCATGCATTGGAGTAGTCATATACTCCATAAGAATAAGCAGGCCAAATGCATGAATATGAAGAATAATCCAGCTCTTAGGACTAAGAAACACATGTTGGATGGTCTAGTCCAAGTGTTAATGTTGAATATTTCACATGAACTTTAGGCCTATTGTATACTCTACCCTAAGTGTCGAGAGAGACCTAATATGTATTCTAGACCTACCCAAGCTGCATATGAACTCCAAACTTACTCATGTCTTATGCTCCCTGCATATAAGCTATTATATAGTAAATCATCATATAGGCCTCTCATGCTTATGAGCTATTGTATACTCAATAAGCATGAGAAAAGCAAGAGCATGTACATGAACTATTGTATACTCTAACCCAAGTGCTATAGCAAACGCCATATATATACTCTAGTTCAAGTGATCATATTGTATGCTTCATACGAAGTCCAAACATATTGTATACTCCAATGCAAGTGCTAAGAGAGATATGTCATATACTATGGGCCTACCCATTTTTTATGTAAACTTTGAACCTTTTCATTTTCTATACTACTTGCATAGGACTCGCTGTAGACTTGATGATCATAGAGGTGTATTGGAGTTTCACAACTCATGCAAAAAATATTGGACTACTTCATGTATATGAGCTATTATATACTCCATGAGTGGGAGTAGCCCAAGTGCATGCATATGAGCTGCTACATGCTCTAGCTTGAGTCCTAAGGAAGGCCTATTGTGTTCTGTAGCTACCACTTTTTGTGATATATCCTCATCAAATGCATCAAGATTTTGTTATCCCTACTTGGACATCACAACTATTATGGGCATGTCCGTTTCCACCTCTTTTCAAATGAGGAACTTAGTTTTCATAGTCTCCACACTAACTCATAGTGTGTGGAGAAAGTGCAATCCAACATGATGCACTGGTACAAAAATGGGCATAACTTGAGCTAGAAGACATCAATTGAGGATCTCTATAGCTAGGTTCAAAGCTTAGGATAAGTACTTGAAGGCTACACAATCATATTGCTTATGAGTAGGCTTGATCAATACCATATTTATGTAGAAAATTTGAGATAGTGCATGGAAAATGTGTAGTCTAATAGAATGCACTGTATTGGAGATTGGAGTGTTCCATGCATATGAGTATGTCCATAAGAAGTGCATGCATATGAAATATAGTCCAACTATTAATGATGAGAGAGATGTGTTGTATGGTCTAGTCTAAGTGCTCATTTTGAATGTTGTATGTGAACTCTAGGCCTATTGTATACTCTAACTCAAATGCTAAGAGAGACCTATTGTATATGTTAGACCTCCCAAGCTACATATGAACTCCAACCCTACTCATGCCTTACACTCCATGTATATAAGCACATGTAGACTCGATCCTATATCTCTTTCATGCTTATGAGCCAATGTATACTCCATAAACATAAGAAAAGAAAGTACGTACACATAAACTATTGTATATTCTAACCCAAGTGCTAAGAGACACTTGCTATATGCTTTAGTCCAAAATGCTCAGATTCTATGCTTTGTATGAAGTCAATGCATGTTGTATACCCTAACACAAGTGTTAAGAGACATATCTCTTGCTTCCACTTGCTCATGCTTCCACTCAAGCTTCTCTCTTTAATTGATATTAGAGCCAACCATTTGAGAAGCTTCTTCATCATTTACTTTGGCCTGTGATGACAAAGATTTAGTTCAAACCTTCTTGGCAGCCATGGCTTCAATACCCCGAGGTATGCATTGACTTCAATCTTCTTCTTGGCTTTTTTTCACCTCTCGAGACTTGTTCCAAGGCTACAATAGGCCATGCTGTGCATGAGCTTCAAATTTGAGTAATAGGAGCAACAAAGGGTTCAACACAGCCATCATGAATTGCGCATGATGTGTTGCCCTATTTCTTGGTCAGATTGTGCTGCTACTCTAGCTCTTGGACACACTCTAGCACTTGGGCAACTCTTTGGTAACTCCCCAGCATTGGAATTTTCTCCCAACAATCATTTTTGAGCTCCCCAACCTTTGTTCTTGTTGTAATATATAGCAGATCTACTGTATACAAGTCTAGGATAGTTTTATTTCAGGGTCTAAAGCTCATTCATTCTTCTATTGATGGTCGTATATGCACATTGATGTTGGATCATTTGTGGATGTTTTGAGGTGCCTCTAGAATGCATTTGAGTGTGCATTAGCTTAGTTTTGATAGAGTATTTACTTACGTACACTATTTGGATATCAAGTTTTTAAATTGGGAAGGTTATGGCTATTAAGACTTATGCTATTTACGTATACCACTTGCATGTATTGATGTTTAGCATTGATACTTGGACCCAAATAAGATTATGGATTGCATTACCATTCAGATTTCAACTAAATTGGATGCTTTGGAACTTTGGCTTTATGCTTCATTTGCTTAGTCATTGACATTATGGGCTTGAAGATTCATTAAGGTTTTATGCTCTTGACTATACGGTTGATGTATCCTGGATTTCGAATGGTCATGTACTTAATATATTGAGCTTGCATTGCTCATTTGGCATTTAGATTGCTTAAGAGGGATCTACTTGATATTGGAATAAGAGCTTTGGATTCTTTATACTTTTGAGTTTGATATCTTGAGACAGTGGGACTCCAGATATACACGATCTCTTGATCGTCATTGGATGTAGTTACTCTACTAGTGGGATGATTTGATAACATGCTTTGGACTCGGTACTTATCTCTATTAGCATGATGTTAGTGATGTATACATGTATATTGTTTGTGTAATGAGATTCATTACTATCTACTCAATCCATTTTGCATTTGGTAGCTCTCTTTTGTTACCCCTGAGATCTGCTATATACATAGCATCTATGCCTATTGGAAGTATGGTTTATTGACACATTGAGATTGTGACAACTCTTAGTACCAGTTGTATGCCTATTCACTATTGGTTACTTTTACATACTCCCACTTTTTTTTGGGATATTCTTGGTAGTGGAAGCTTGGATTTTCTTGATCAATTTCCCATAGTTGGTTCTTGCCATACTATTGCATTTACTATAGCAATGTTGTAATTAATTTTTTTAGCATTCTTTACTATGAGAATAGATACTTGGATCACACAATTTATTACTTGCAACTAGTGGATAGCTCTCTATTTTGATTATCCCTCCTATTTTTCCCTTGCCTTGGCTAGTTTTGGGGCTACTCTATTGTTATTTACAGTAGCCTACACTCTTGAGTTTTGCCTTTGTATCTTGTCATTATGGTTGGTTCTTTGAATGATATTGCTATTTTTAATATTGAAAAGCTTGATGGCACTAATTTCACCTATTGGAAGATGCAAATATGCAGGCATTAGTTCAAAAGAAGTAGGTTTGGCCTTTAAAAACCATGAATGTAAAGCCAAAAGGCATTGATTAGGATACTTGAGATGATTTCGATGAGCTATATAAATCCACCCTTATTTTGTCTTTGTCTAAACAAGTTTATTTCAATGTTATGCACCTGGGGATAATGTTTGTAGTTATGGGACAAGATATGCAATCTTTATGATAAGAAAAGTCCTACTTCACAAATGTATTGGTTGAAACAACTCATGGACCTTCGCATGAAGGAATGGATAGTGTGTCCATGCATTTAAATAGTTTCATTCTATTTTCAGCACCAATGGACTTTGTAGGGCATTGAGTTGAAGGATAATCTCCCTCCCTTGTTCTTTCTTGTGACACTTCCTAAGTCATCACTTTCTATACTAACATGTGTGTTAATACACCTAAAGATGGTTTGAAATTCCAAGATGTTGAGGGTGCCTTACTCACAGAGGAGGTAAACAAGAAGAATATGAATGCATCCCTAGTTTTCACACATTGACTATTAAGGCCAGACATGATGGTAAGAGTGGTAATGACTGCCATGGTACAGAGGTCTCAGTCTTGCGGCTAGTCTCACAGTAAGTCCCATCGCCATAAGGCCTCTCTTACATGTCATTATTGTAGGAAGTTGGGTCATATTCAAACCTAGTTCCATAAGATGCACGATGATAAGAGCAAAGAGAAAGGCAAGGGCAAAGTGCATGAAAAGTCTAATAATTGTAGCATTGTCCCTTATAAGTCTTGTGTAAATATTGAGGAGATAAATGTAGTGCATCCTAAGTCTAATAATGAGTGCATCTTGGTAGCTTCTTCTCTATGATGCTAGTGAGCTAGCTAATGCCTTGTGTGTCCACTTTTTCTATGTGTTAGATGCTTGATTCAGGGGCTTCTTTTGATGTTATCCCACATAATAGGGATTGGTTTCATTCCTATCGAAGCAGCATGCTTGGTTCTATTAGATTGGAAATTTACTTAGCATTGGATATCATTGGCATTGTGGATGTATGGTTGTATTTTACTTTAGGAATCACTTTTGTTTTGCATGATGTACGCCATGTTCTGAATTTGACTAAAAGCCTACTCTTTGTTGGAAAATTGGATGATGAAAGCTATCATGTATCTTTTGGTGATTCCATATGGAAGATTACTTATGGGAATCTTGTCTTTGCTCAAGGTGCTAAGGCTAGAAACCTCTATTCATTTCTTGTATATGAGTCAATAAACCATGTTTTGGTTGTGGCTAATATACCACATGTAACTTTATGGCTTTGTCACCATGGGCACATGTCCTTAAAGGGAATGAAAATGCTTACTAATTTGCAGTAAGAAGTTTGACATTACACACATAGGTGAGTCTCTAGCTCTTGTTCATTATTATATATATATATATATATATATATATATATATATATATATATATATATATATATATATATATATATATATATATATGGGCATCCTATTAAGTAGAAATTAGAAGTGTTACCTACCTTTCAATGTTGTCTTCCTCTCATAGAGAACTAGTCTAGGCATAGGCTAAAATGCCTAAGGTGTGACAATGGGAGTGAATACATCTCTAAGGCATTTGAACAATTTTGTGATGAGAGTGGTATTAAGTGTCAATTGACTGCCCCCTACACCCCATCCTAGATTGGTATTATAGAGTGCACAAAAAAGATGATTCAAGAGAGAGTTTGTGGTATGCTTAGCCAAGCAATCTTATCATAGCTTTTTTGGAGATGAGACTATTAGACTACCATACACTTCATAAACAAATCCCCATGCACTACTATTTATTGTCAGGTTGCAGAGGAGGTATGGTCTCGAAAACCTCTGTTATATGCTCATTTTTGTATATTTGGATGCGAGGCTTTTTGCAATGCTCCCAAGGAGGACAAACATAATAAGATGACCCTACGTTTGTGAAATGCATCTTTCTTGGTTATGGGGATGCAAGTGAGATGGGCTATCACCTATGGGATCCATAGTCTCAAAAGGTCATCCACAACCATGATGTTGTTTTCCATGAGGGAAAGATGCATAAGCAACCTAAGTAGGAAGTTGAGCTTCATAGGGTGATCTTTCAGGAGGAGCCTCTTGTTACCGCACAACCAGCTAGATACCCTAGAGTTAATGCTCTAGTGGCCCATGACCATGACGTAAGACAAGAAGTGCAAGCCCCATAGCCTATTGATGACCGAGCAATATGTGCAAAAATAGGCACAAAAATATACTCAACATGGGAACTCCTTTTGTAAAATAGCACGTTTCTTTTGTACATCTTGCCAAAAATCAAATATGAAGCAATGTAAAAGTGTGGATCCAAAGGATCACAATTTAGAGTGTGAAAGGAAAAGGGATGGCCAACACCTTTTGTCCCATTCCAAAAATAAAGGGTCTTTAGAACTTAGTCCATCAATGCAAATTCAATTTTATATATCAAGCAAGGAAAGGAAAGAGGCTTGTCGGGTGATTTGGGGAGGTGGGAGGTTGAGATGGTTACAACCTATCTCTTCCTTTATCTTCTCCTTTCACGCTTCATTTCCCTCTCTCATTTGGAATAACTCTTTGTCTTTCTCTCTTGTGCTTTCTTGCTTTATCTCTTCCATGGAAGAAGAGAGTGAGAGTGAGGATGGTGACAAGGAAAAATATTGTGTGTGCATTCTTTCTTCTTATGGGTTTTAAGAGATGAGTTCTTGATGAGGAGTGTTTCCTTGCATGTTTTTGTGGCCAACAGGTATACTTGCAACCTCTCTTGGCCAGATTGTGGTTCGCTTAGTGCCATGGTAGGGTGCTCTTCATTTGGTGCATTGGCCGGGAAAGAGGTGGCTACAAGATTTGCAAGAGAAAGAGTTTGCATCCCATGGACAAGAAGATAATTAGTTCTTATTGCATTCTCATGAAGAGATTTACAAGTATCAAGAGGAGAAGAGGTTTGATTCAATTGTGAATTCTAAATAGGGAGAGAAGGAAGATATGCTATCTTCAGAGAAGGAAGTGGAAGATTGAGAGAAAACACCTTGTTCGAGAAGTGGCAGCCCACCACCATGCCACACCTCGATGGGTTTGTGGTGTTGTCACTGGATGGGTGTTGAGATGACAAGCTCAACACATCCGGACATTAATGGTGGACCGCCTGGTTAGATAGGTCCACACGTCTACACTTAGCACGTTGGTAGTCATTATGACTCTCACATGGCCATTGACTCATTACTTATTATATTCAGGTTGTTACACCTATTTACAGCTGGCATAGTTATAACGCCAGTCGACTAGTGTAGTCGGTTATGCATTGTTTGAATTAGTATGCCACTTTCCTTTATGTTGTATCTTATCTATACTTTGTGTACATTGTAAAGAGTGTGGAAAAAGAAGAAGAAACCAGCAAGAAAACGTTTTGGCCTCCATTTCTCTTCTTGTCTCTTGAGTGAGCTTCTCCTTGTGCATTGTCCCCCCACCACGCGATTCTTGACATGGTATCAGAGCCGCGCCACTGAGAGAGGCTGATTTCGAAGACTGAAGTGAAGGAGAAGAAGCAAGGTTCGAGCAAGCAAGCCACGGGTAAGAAGCTCTCCCATCCTTCCACTCTTTCTCTTGGATAGTGCCTGTGGAGGCACCGGAAGCAGGGCAGAGCAAAAATCTCAGATTGGATTGAGATTTGTGTGCGCAAAGAGCGCTGTGTATTCTGTAGATAAACTCTTTAGGGCTTGCATGCAGTTATTTTGGGCATCTGAGGCCTTTTTAGACCCCATTTTAGAGCCGCAAGGTTGCCGACAGTAGTTTCAGGGTACACTATGATTTCGGTTGTTTTGATTGAAAGTGGGTGCGCAGGTTACAGATTGTGAATATGTAATTCTTGAGGTGTTTGCGAGAATCAAACATAAGGTTTATCCGCAAACAGGTTGCGGATTGCATGTATTGTTGAGCAGACAGTGAAAAAGGCTGTCTGGTGTATTGCTGTGTACTACAGGTCGAGGATTACAGAAGATTTGCGTGTTGTTTGGTATTAGTTTTGTGATAATGGTAGAGAACAGTGGAAGCCCCATCATTGAGAAGCTCGATAAGAACAACTACCCTTCATGGAAGTTCCATGTCACGAACTTCCTTATTGGAAAAGGCCTCTACGAGTTTGTTTCAGGTGAAAAAAAGGAGCCAGAGGTGAGTGATCCTCCAACTGCAGAAGAGACAAAGGCACGGAAGGAATGGAATGCAAAAGACAAGAAGGTCATGTATTGGATGTCTGCAGTGATTGACAATAATATGCTTGGACATATTAGAAATGCAAAGAATTCATATGCAGCTTGGACCATACTTGAAAGTATGTTTTCCGTAAATACAAAGGCACGAAAGATTCAACTCAAGCAAGAGTTGAATACATTGAAGAAAGGGAAGATGTCTATCAGTGAGTATGCACTAAAGGTGAGGAGCATTGCAGATGCATTGGCAGCGATTGATGCAATGCCCGATGATGATGATTTGGTGTCGTCTACCTTGGGTGGACTTAACAATGAAAAGGCTTGGAAGTCTTTTGTAACTTCCGTATATGTCAGAAAGACATTGCCAGATTTCGATGAGTTGGTCTCCCTTATGATCACTGAAGAGATCAACATGCAGAGTGAGGCATCTAAAAGAAGTGGTAAACAGGTCTAAGCTTTCTACTCCAGTTCAGGAAGGGGATGTGGCAGGTTCTCTTCAAGAGGCCGTAGTACAGGATGTGGTAGTGACAACCAGCAAAACAGATTGAATCAACAATTTGGCGATATGCAGGTTTCAGGAGGTTGTGGTAACTTTAGAGGCAGGGGGAGCTTTAGAGGAAGAGGTGGATGGCAGAACAGAGGTTCTAACAACTCTGGTATTGTGTGTCACTATTGTGGCAAAACAGGTCATATTGCAGCCCAATGTTATGCTAAGAAAGAAGATATTCGCAGTTGTAAGTTGCAACAAGGAAACTATGCATCGTCTTCATGACAGAATGAAGATAAAAATGAACGTTTGTTTGTTATGCAGCATATGCTGAATGCTGTTATAGGAAAGGGAACACATGATGATGATGATGTTTGGTATGTTGATTCAGGTGCATCCAATCATATGACCAACCATGCAGAATGGTTTGGAGAGATGCAGGATTTGCAAAATGCAGGTTATGTGCAGACGGGTGATGATTCAGGGTGATGATTCATGCCACCCAATTTCACACATTGAAAAAGTTCCCTTGTCCTTGCATGATGGTAAGACAAAGAGTCTTTCAGATATATTACATGTGCCATCTATTACAAAGAACTTAGTGTCAGTCGGTTAAATGGTAGAGCAAGGGCTGTAAGTCAGATTTAATGCAAAGGGCTGCTTCGTAGAAGACTTCAATGACAAGTGCAGGTTGGTAACAAAAGGAAGTAGAGTTGGACGTATGTTTACTTTGGATGCTGGAATTCCTACTATGAAGGCTGCTATGTATGCTAAAGGAAAAGGTGTTGTTGCAAATATTGAAATTTGGCATAAACGCATTGGACATGCAAATGTTCAAAGGCTAAAATTAATACAGTCCAAAGGGTTGGTTACAAGTTTGCCTACATTTAGAGTTGCATAATTTCATAAGGTATGTGAAGCATGTCAGTTTGGTAAGCAGGCAAGACAACCCTTTTCACATGACAGAGATGTAAGCAGAAATATAATTGATATTGTACATACAGACATTTGGGGGCCTACACAAAATGTATCTCTTGGAGGCAGTTCATACTTTGTCACATTCATTGATGATTGTTCTAGAAAGCTGTGGATATATTTTATGAAGGAAAAGAGTGAAGCGTTTGAGCACTTTAGAACTTTCAAGGCTGCAGTTGAAAGAGAAACAGGCTTGAAAGTAAAGTGCTTGAGGTCAGATGGAGGGGGAGAGTACCTCTCGAATGAGTTCAGTGATTTTCTGAGATCTCATGGGATAAAGAGACAATTCACATGTAGGTATACCCCACAGCAAAATGGGGTTGCAAAAAGGAAAAACATGCATATTACAGAAGTTACATGTGCCTTGATTGGTTGAAAAGAATATGCCTAAGCATTTTTGGTCTGAGGCTGTTCATACTACTGTTTATATTATGAACAGAACTCCCATAGCTGTAGTTCATGGGATGACTCCTGAAGAATGCTTTACTGGCAAGAAGCCTGATGTATCACACTTGAAGGTATTTGGCTGTGTTGCATATGTTTATGTGCCAGATGAGCTACGAAAGAAGCTTGATCCAAAGGCAGAAAAATGTGTCTTTATTGGATACTCTTTAGAGCAGAAAGGGTATTGTTGTTATAACCCTGTCACGTGTAAGTTCAGAGTGAGTAGGGATGGCATCTTTGATGAAATGAGAAGTTGGTATGCATCTAGTGGTGATGCATTGGATGATGATGATGATCATGACACTCATCTGCAGGATGAAAAGCAAGAATCATGGACTCTTAGTGGACCAGACATCATCTGGTAGTCCTTGGTTTGGGAGACTAAGGAGTAGCTCTACATCTTCAGGTGCATCTAGTAGCACTACAGGTAAAGACAAAGGAAAGAATAAAGTGTCAGATGGCATTGATGCAGTTCTTGATGGAGACTCCAGTGGCTCTGAGAGCTTGGATGATGAGCTTGGTATTCCTTCTGTCAGGACACTAGGTATACAGAGAGCTCATAGTAATGTAAAGGCTCCATTGAGTGATCCGGTGGTAAGCAGATCTAGCAGGGTCAGATACCCTGTTAAAAGATTTGGTTTTGAAGGTTATGCAGCTCACCATCATGCTTATATGGTGAAACTAGTTGAGGATGTTGAGCCCACTTGTTTTGAGAATGCTGTTGTTCATACTCATTGGGACGCAGCAATGGATGAGGAGATGGCTGCATTAGAGGCCAATAAGACTTGGGATCTAGTATCATTGCCGAAGGGCAAGAAAGCTATTGGATGTAAGTGGGTTTATAAGATTAAGCACAATGCAGATGGTTCTATTAGTAGGTACAAAGCTAGGCTGGTTGCAAAAGGCTATGCCCAGACATATAGCATAGATTATGATGAACCAGTTGCTGGGATGGCACCTGTCAGATGTGTGATTGCTTTGGCAGTAGCCAAAGGTTGGAGGTTGCAAAAAATGGATGTGAAGAATGCCTTTTTGCATGGTGATTTGCATGAAGAAGTATATATGGATCAGCCAGCATGTTATGAAGATTTAGAGCATCCCATGTATGTGTGCAGGTTGAAGAAGGTGCTCTATGGGCTCAAGCAAGCACCTAGAGCATGGTCTGACAAGATCAAAGAGTATATTGTCAATATTGGCTTTTATGTTTCTTATGCTGATCACTCACTTTATGTGAGAAAGGGAGATGCAGGTTTGGTCATCATAGTCATCTATGTGGATGATTTGATTATTACAGGTGATAGTGATAGTGGGATTGCTGAAGTCAAGGACTTTTGAAGAAGAAGTTTGAGATGAAGGATTTAGGTGAGCTAAGGTACTTCCTTGGCATTGAGGTGATCGGATGTGAGGATGGTATATGGCTGTCCCAAAGACAGTATGGCTTGGATATGTTGTCCAAGTATGGTATGACAACATGCAAACCACTTTCAGTCCCATTGGAGCAGAATGTAAAGTTGAGTGCTGATGTTGGGGATGAGATAGAAGACCCTACTATGTTCAGGAGGATAGTGGGGAGTTTGATCTACATGACCATTATAAGGCCAGACTTGAGCTACATTGTTGGTCTTGTGAGTCAGTTTATGCAAGTACCTAGAAAGCCACATTTGGATGCAGTCAGACGCATATTGAGATATGTGAAGTCCACATTACATTATGGACTTTTCTATGAGGCAGGTACAGATGTACAGGTATTTGGATACACAGATGTAGATTGGGCTGGTACTATGTCTGATAGAAGATCTACCAGCAGATACTTGTTCTCTCTTGGTACTGCAGCGGTTGCTTGGAGCAGCAAAAAGCAATCTACAGTTGCTTTGTCGAGTACAGAGGCTGAGTATAGAGGTGCTGCTATTGCTGCATGTGAGATAGTATGGCTACAAAAGTTAATGGTTGATTTAGATGTGCAGGTGGAAGGTTGAGTTGTCATTTATTGTGACAACATGAGCAGTATATAGTTGGCTAGGAACCCTGTGTTCCATGCCAGGACAAAACATATTGAGGTACACTACCACTTTGTGAGAGAGAAGGTACTAGCAGGTGAGATTGACTTGGTGTATGTCAGCATACAGGATCGGATAGCTGACATATTCACGAAGGAATTGGGTACAGAGAAGCTTCAAAAGTTTCGAAGCTTACTTGGAGTTGCAGAGATGCAGTTGAGCTTGAGGGGGAGTGTTGAGATGACAAGCTCAACACATGCGGACATTAATGATGGACCGCCTGGTTAGATGGGTCCACGCATTTACACTTAGCACGTCAGTGGTCATTATGACTCTCACATGTCCACTGACTCATTACTTATTATATTCAGGTTGTTACACCTATTTAGTCCTTTCCTTCAACCCTCCACATCGCACAACTTGTAGTGCATCATTATGGTGGAACCTTCGAGCATGTGTCCCATGTGACTTCATGATCTACCCTGGTGCCTCGCGCAAGGATTTGTATAATGACAACACCCACCAACTCCATCCCATCCTCATCCACATGGCTCCTCATCCTACATGTGGCATCAATGGTGGCATTATCCTATTTTATAATTCTTTTTTCTTTTAATTCTTTGGACCCTCAATACCATGAGGCATGTTAAATGTAGACGGGTGGTGGAAAGGAAGCTAGGAAGATAGAAGGACAATGGGAAAAAGGGCCTAGGCTATGGCCGGCCATGTAAAAAGGGAAAAAGGGGATGACCGCCCAAAAGGGATTTAGGGTTTTGTATATAAAGTTGAAAAGTGAATGAGAAGCTCATTCTTGTGTGTGGCCAAAAGTAGCTCTCCTCTTCTTCTTCTTCTTCTTCTTCTTGCTTGCTTGAGCTTGTGCTTGAGAGAGGGAGTGTGAGAATGTGAGGGAGTGAGTGTGTGAGGGTGAGGGACTGAGGAGGAGAAGCTCTCCATCATCTCCTCTCTTCTTCTCTTCTCTTCTCTTCTCTTGTCTTGCTCTTGGCAATGGAGCTTGGAGCGTGGAGCTTGAGGATGGAGCTTGCTTGAAGCTTGCACTTGGATCATGGAGCTACCGGAGTGCGCGGGAGAGGAGGTAACTCGAACGGCATCAAGGTAAGCTCACTATACCTGTAGATATGGATGGCGCGTCGGCTATGTGAGAGGTAGCCATTAGTGCTCGGCTTGGAACGCTTGAAACAATAAGCGGTCCGAGGGTCTTGGCGGTTGAGTGAAAGCTCCCACATTTTGGTTCCATTGCCAGGACAAATGGATTCAAGCCTTGAGCACTTGCGCACTTCGAATCGAGCATCAAAGTAAGGGGTTTCCCCCGAACCGGTGCTTGAGGTAGATAGGTAGGAAGCGAGGGGGTTGAAGATGGTATTTGATCTCCTGGTCAAGTAGGTTTGTTGCTTTCTTGAGATTTATGTTGTGGAATGAAGTAGTGTAGGTATTTGCTTTATGAATTGGGTGCATTAGGGTAGGAAAAAACAAAAAAAAAGAAGAAAAAAAAACAAGCAAACAGTAGGGTTTTCTGTTGCTGTATAACAGGCTAAAACAGGGAAACAGAGGACCGGATTCAAGTTTCTGGGTGAGACAGTGACATGGAACTAGCTGTAAGGTTCTGCAGTGCTGGGAAAGGACCTTAAGAGGCCTGGGAGGCCAGGACAGACCTCAGTTCCTTGGTTTGCCTTGTGTGTGTGAGAGAGAGAGAGAACTTCTGGTTCACAGGACAAGGAAGCACTACCCCGATTTCTAGGCACCGGCGATTCGTGCTGCTCCAGGTGAGTCTAGTGTTTTCCAACAAGTGCCCTAATCAGATCTAGAAAGTCTGTGGTGATCATGTGCTGCAGACAGTGAGGAGGGGTCAAACGCGCGGGAATAGCGCCCGCCGCCGACGTAGTCGGACCAACTCGCAGTGGTCTGATTCCTAGAATCGGACCACCCGAGTTCGGGAGTCTGACCGTCTGAGTCCCAGAATCGGACCGCCCGACTGAGAGTGAGTCGGACCAGTCTGGTCCGATTCCCAGAATCGGACTAGCCCGATCGGACATGCCACATGGCACTCAGACCACTCAGACTCGGACCAACCCGTCCGATTTTGAGAATCGGATGCTCGGACCAACCTGTCCGACTCGAATACTCAGACACTCGGACCAATCCACAATCGAACCACTCAGAATCGGACCAGGCCATCCGAGTCCCAGAATCGGACCAACTCAGAATCGGACCACCCTGTCCGATCCGATTCCCAGAATCGGACCACTTTGAAAATCAGATCACTTTTTCAAACCGACTCCCAGAATCGGACGTGACCAAAATCGGACCACTGGGCCAATCGGACCAACCCAAAATCGGACGTCCGATTCTGATACTCGGACTCCTGAAAATCGGACATCTGAGAATCGGACAGAAAACTGTCAAAATCGGATAGGTATCTTGAACACAAATTCTGACGCATCTAAACCCCAAAGTGACCCAGAGGCTATGTAGAGCTAAAGGCACATCACAGATCCATCACTGGGCTAAAATTTAGAGCACGTTAGTACTAGCCTCAATGGTATCCAATAGATCACCTCTAGCATCTATAGAAGTTTAATGGAGCTTACTCCCTTCAGCAAGGTTTAATGGTGTAATAGTCATACAGTCGTCTTTCTAGCATCTATAGCCATACAGTCATATTTCTAGCCTTTTAAGTTATAGTAGATAATATGCCAATAACAACACATGAGACAACATTTTTCATATATTATATTAATCATTGTAGTCATGGAAGTAGTTTCTAGTACATTTTGTTGGGGGTAAAGGTGCATGTGCCTAGCTGCCCGTGTATTAGTTACACTGATAGTACTAGTATACTCGCATATGTGTACACTACAAGTGGTAGGTGCCCATCACTATCACTTCATTCTTTATTCTTTTAGCGACATTTGAATAAAGGGAAGGCCGATTCCCACATCTTCTCTCTCTCTCTCTCTCTCTCTTTCTCTCCCCTTCTAACATGGCTCTTGCTTCTGCCCCATGCTTCCACTTCAGGGTTCACTCCCTGGTATCAAATTCATTGCACCAACATTGAGGAGCTCTTCCCCTTCAGTTCACTTCAGCCTGAGAAAAGCTTCAACTTGAAGGTTCCATGGCAGTTCAGCCGTCTTCTTCCCAAGGTATGAATCTTGCTCCCACTTCTTTCCCAATTGCTCCCTCCACTTGAGGCTTGATGCCGAGCTTCAAGACTATTTCTTGAGCCTCTGTAAGTACTTAGTAGCACTCAATACCATAAGTAGGAGTAGCAATAGTGTGAATTGCACCTTTTGTTTGTTGCCCACTTCCTAACAATTCAGCCCCATCCTCTGGCTCTTGGCACTTTTCCCAGAACTTGGAAACCTTTGGAATCTTCCCAACATTGGTCTTGTCATCTTACACATCATTTGAAGCTCCCAAGATCAACCTTTGATTCACAATTTGTGATAGTTTATTGTCATACTGTTCATGATAGCATCTCACTTGTTGTCTGGAGGTCAATTATGCATCTTAGGATGTCTATAGATCATATGGGGATGTTATGTCAATGTATTGGAATGCAATGGGACTGATTTGAGCACTCTTTTGATCAATTTTACAGAGGTTTTTTACTGCTATAATAACCAGGACAAGCTTATGTTATCAATAAAAGCATATGCTTATTGCTCTCAGGTGCTTACTCATTATTTGAGGTGATGTACGAATGATTATGGTTCATGTTACATGCTTGGTTATGCTTCCGGATTGCTTTTGAGTTGAGATTGGAGCTTTGAATCTTGACATTGGCTGTCATTCACTATTATGTATGGTTATTTGATACTCAAGTAAAGCACTTTGCAAGTTACTTGGATCGAATGCTCCCAGATATATGCTACTTGGATTTTGGATGTATGGATGTCTTCCACATGATGTTTTGGGATTTTTTTCCTTATCGCATTCAACTTTTGTTCCAATCAGAGCTTAAGAGTAGATTTTTAAAGCCAAGCTAAAGCGTAAAAAGACCTCAGGAGAGGCGTAAAAGAGTAATTTCTCATGGAAAATGAAATGGTTGCGAATCAAGGAGCTGGAATTTTCCTAGATGCATTTTGATGCTAGGAATCCAACACAAGTCTCCATTCATCAATCAAAGGTCGTTTGACCCCCCATTTAATCTTTGCAAGGTCTGGCGTTAAGAAGAAGCTACCGAATTCGAGAGATGAAAAAAGCACTACAAATGCCAAGTTGATAGATTTTGTTGCCACAAAGTTAGCTGTCCAATCTGTTTGTGATTCCGAGCTCGTTTGGTTCTTCGTTTAAGACTTCTCGAAACCACTTCTGAGAAGTGTGAGCATACAAAAATTGAACCAATTAACTTCTAAAGTTATGATTAAGCTAAGGGCTTGATCATGATCATGGCTTTTTGATTTGGGCAAGATCATCATAGGGATGGAATGCATATCCCCGATCTACATGTTGAAGGCCTCAATCCGACTGTATGTATGCACAATATAATGAAGGGAATGAAAATCTCCAATTTCAGTCTTTCTCTCTCCTCTCTGCACCTTGTTCCCATGGCTCAAATTATGTGAGAGGGGGTGGACTGAATCGATAGATTTTGGACGCGTGATAATGTTGAAGTGTTATAGAGCATAGATCAAAGGTTGAGGATGTGTCAGTAACCATGGATGAGCGAATTCCTAACTTTGAAATACGTGCAGCTTCATAGAAAATTAAGCATGTAAGTGCTCGATTTTGTCGTTTTATGATGAAACTTTGGCGCATACTATCAAAAATGGTGTCACATGATTGAATATGATTTCTAGCGCTTTAAAAGTCAAAATTCTCAATTGATTCTGGCTATTCACATCATTAAAATAGAAATCGGGAAAACCCGCAATGCTAGAATTGCGAGATTTTGGAAAATTTGAGGGTTTTACGTGTCTTCATGGTTCTTTTGGTATTCATATGGAGTCATATGGGAGTATAATGTTGGTTTTTGGTTCATGCAAGCTCTACATGTCATTAATAAAAAATAAGATAAATCATGAAAAAATAAAAAAAATAAAAAAAAGATTTTATGCATGGAAAAATTACAAAAAATTATGAATATGTCTGTGAATGTATGGTGGGACTAGGATATGAGGTTTAGCCTCGGTTTATCCCCATTATTTATGTTAAAGTATGCATTTATTGCTTTCTATATACAAAAAACACATTTAAAAAGTACTCTTTACACTTACCAACAAATACAAAACCTTAAGCAATAGGGGAAAAGGGTTGTGGGAAGTTGAATATTATTGAAATGCTGATCTCATGCATATCTTGACATATAGGATTCGTTTGTTTTAAGTCTAAAAGGGACAGTATCACGAATTACTTCGATGTTGCCTTAGCAATGATGCATTGCGCTAGAGTGAAAAATTTGTTTACACACAATCCATGCTATTTGATCTATAAGTTTGCATTCACTTTGCATCTACATTTTCATATGTGGTATCATGAGAAATATCTCCTAGATGCGAGTGATTGACCCATGTTGAGTCTGAGGTTCCCTAACCTACACATCGAGGAAAATTTTAAATTCAAGTTTTAGTCTTGGAAATAATTTGGGATTGGTTAGTGGAGATCAAGGTGGGATCAATACTTCTATGAGCAACTTGAATGGTAGAGGAAGCATGATGCAAAATGTGCCTTTGTTGCTAGCTCCTCCAAATGTCATTAAGCCATCTGTAAGCCAAAGAGCTCCTTTTGTAAACCAAGGGTCAGTACAAGTAGCCACTCCTTTGCAAGTTGTTCAACCTAGTGAGAGGGTAGCTCCTAAAGCCATTGGTTATTATGAGTCCTCTGCATCAATGTTAACCGTCAGACGAACAAGGTGGGCACCAAATCCTCATGGATTATAGGCCTATTCTAATCATGATGTTAGAATGAGGCCGCGGGTGAGAAGTGCCATCCAGCAAGTATCCTATTATGTGTTGGACTTGTGGGTAGCTAGGACATGTATCCTTGAAATGCTCGCAAAAGTTAGAACAAGTTAAGGGAAACAAAATGGATTAGTGCTACTCAAAATGTTGAATCACGCCTTGGGATCTAAGAGCAATACTATGCAAAAATGTTTCTTAACACTTCCTTCCTTCGGCTAGGGCATATGTTAAGGGTTCAAACACTTTTCATGATGTAAGTTCTATATGTCACTTACCTTGATTGATAACCCAACCCTGGATTTGGATTGGCAAAAGTCATCGTTATCGAACGGAACTCAAGACATCTTAGTTTTGACCCTTATGAGTAATTTCTTGTACTAGCTCTTAGTCAAGTCACGAGGCAACTAGAAAATTATCCTCATATATCAAACATGTTATAGGCATAACATGTGAATACTTAATAAGATAAGTGCGAGATGATCTCAAGTAATTAGACTCCAATAGGCCGTGCATTGAGCTAGAATCTAGTTTTTCTTAATATTTGGGCTCTTAGGCTAAGTACTTTTGAAGTATCTAAACTTTAAACTAGTACTTTCTATTCATGATTCTCAATGTCATATTCTTTTAGTAATTATGCTATTTGTAATCCTTGACTATACTTTAATCTAGCATTTGTATGCACAATCTTTTAATGTCATTCTTTTGATGACTATGCCATTCATAATGCTTGACTAATTCTTCCTTGTAATTGCTCTATTAGCAAATAAGTCATATGTAACTAGGTGCAATTATCTTCCCTTGATATATGCACTTCACAAACTCCCTCTTTCGAGTAGGTGCGATGAAATTTATCCTTTCCCATGACCTATACTCGTGCATCGTAGTATGGGGCCTAACATATCTCATACGAGAATCAAAGCAAGCATCTATCAATTTGAAAATACATTACTTACGACCGGAACCACAGTTGGATTGACAGTGATGCCTTTGCCTGAAGACTTGTTGCTGGTTGCAGGATTGTCATCTACACGCGATATTCTTCGCTTGGAGGCCATCATCCATAGGTAGACTCAAGAGATTGAGAAGGTGGAATAGATTCAAGATGGGAGAGCGTAAGAGAAGATGGTTAAGTCGAGGATCGAGATAGAGGGAATTGAGCTAATTCTCTTCCTTGCAGCCTCTCGGGGTGACTCTTCTCTCTCTCTCTCTCTCAAGCTCTCACTCACAATCTCTTGGAGGGGTATACTCTCTCTCTCCCTCTCTCTTGCATCCTTTCAGGGTCTCATTCTGTCCCCTTATGCCTCTCCCATGCCTCATATTTATAGTCAATTAGAGAAGAGGGCTTGTGGTTGAAAAGTGGAGCTCTTTGTGGAGGGGGATCTTGGAAAGATCAATTATCTGATGCTCAGATAATAAATCTGATGGTTCCATTGGCTCCGAAAGGGGGGTAAAACTCCAAGAAACTTGCTTAGAAAGCTCTTAGTTCACTCCTCCTTCTTTTTCTCTGTTCAAAGTGCTGTCCACTGCCTGTGTACTGTGATCGCGGCACGCGTGATTTTGCAAACCCTCTCTTTATTTTTTTCTTTTTATAAAATCTCCAAACTAGCCAAAATATCACTTGTCTTTTCTTTTAAATGGCATCCAGTTCTAAAAATCTCCATATCTTTTTTTAAGATAATATCTAAAGTATCTAAAATGTACTAGTTTTGCCCAAAATCTAATATTTTTGGACCATCCAAACTATACACATTAACCTAGTGATTAATATAACTCATAAGTCTCGTTCACGTTGTAATTTACATGAAGGGTGGCTACGGTCCTTGCCAATCCGAGAAAAATATCGAATTTAAGACTCTTGATTTTTCTAAATAAAATATTTTAAATTAAATAAAAATCATTAATAATTAATATTAGTTAGTTTTTATCTTAGTTAGTCTTTAGTTAGCAGTCTTACTAACTTATTAATTGACTAGTTAACTTTCGAACCAACTAACTAACTTTTATTGTGCGGAGATATTATAATTTCCTACAATGGGACATTCTCTTCGCCCATGTGTCATGCAAGGTAGCCTTTACTACATCTATACATGTCGGCTCCTTAATGCGCCCCCTAGCAACTCTGGCTTTAAATGTCGCTAACTATCGCTGCCTTTAACACTCCTATGAAGCATTGAAATAGGCTCTAATGACTATACCCATTTTAAGAGTCTTGGACTAGACAATTACATTCCATATACACATCAATGCTTCCAAGATTGTGATTGGAGAAGTCTTGTGCTAGCTCAATGAACATAACATGGATTTTTTAGTTACTTTTGCTATTGGTAACTCAATAAGATTGAAATGAATTATTAAACCAAAGAATGTGAAGGCTTAACAATGATTTATGTTGTGAATAAATTTTGCAATTATCTTAGAGAGAGCTCATTTGCATTTAGTGAGACTAAGAGAGAGCTAGTGAGTGAGAGACGGGGAGTGACAGACCTGTAGGCTACTACACCAATGATCCTTCTCCTCGATGCTTCTAGTTTTTCCATGTATGTTCTAAATCTTGGTTGTTGATGGTTGTATTGATCTAGATACCTAGATGATTTGAATAATAGCATTAAATCATTGAATAGAACTTTTTTCCCATTTGGCGAGTTTTTGAGCGTTGCTCGGATGGTGACCACGAGCCTCGGATAGTTGAGTTGCATAGTGGCTCAAACGTCCGAGCCACTTGAGTGACCCTCTCAGACATCTAACTCAGACAGAAACCACTCACGGTCAAGTTTGGACCCGGCCTCTCAGATGACCAACCTCAAACACTAGGACGGGCTCCCCTCATTTGAATCTAAGCCTAACCACTCAAACTCAACTTTGGGGCTTGCTAGGATTTGCTCCCAAAAGGTGTCAGATCTATGGTTTAGAAAGTAGACCCACATGTATCTCAAGAAGTCATCTACAATAATAAAGAAGTACAACACACCATTAATGGCAATGGTGGATGTTGATCCACAAAGGTCAATGTGAATCAACCTAAGAGGCCCCTTAACTCTATGAGTGGATTGTTGAGGAAATGTTGTGTGGTGTTGTTTCCTTTGAGGTCAGAGTCCTTTGAGATCGATTGGGAGAGAAAGTATGCCTCATTGTGAGCAATCATTGAACTAGTTGTGGCATCAAGGAGCTTGACTATGGCCATTGTAAAGAACATTGCTCATCCTAATGTGCAAATTGGCTAGATAGATAAGAGATTCATCCCAAGTTGGGGGACATAATGAATATTGTCCAATCAAGTGAAACTAGGGCTTGTATCAATATCAAACTTGACGTGATAGAGATTCTATATCTTGATTGAGGAGTTATTCCTTCATCTAACATTCCCAATGAACAAGTTATCTAGCAAGGTCATGTGATGTGTGGCTCCATTATCCACAATTGAAGTAGTTGGAGAGCCACTCGGCTAGGTAGGGTAGGCCTATGCACTCATCAGTGTGACTAGGCTAGAGTTTGAACCCGTAAATGAAATCGTAGGATTGTTTGCACCCAGAGAAAGAAGGAACCTCAACCTAGTAGTTCATGGGGGACTAAAAGATCTGACCTTTAGCTATTGCTACCTAATTAGAGACCCAAGCTAACTCACAGGGCTAGGACACTTGACAGACTGCCTATCACGACCCATAGAGAACCCAGTTTTAACTGGTCAAGAGTAATCAAAACCCCTTTCAGAAGCATCAAGTTCAAGAATTGATTGAAGTAGTTGACTCCATCAAAGGTCGCTCTTGATAGTGTAGGCATTTAAGCATGTGTAGAAACTAGAAAGCTTGATTTTTCATAGTGCACATCAAGATGCACTACTAGTATATAAGTGTTGTACATTTGTAAACTGGTGGATTAACAAGGAACACAAAGGGGAGTTAAGCTAAAAATAAACCCACCAATAGGAGTGTAACCCCAATAATCAAACAAGGGACCCAAAAAACCAAGAACAAAGACATAGAGGGGACTGAGCCATCACATTGCCAAGCAAAGGAAAGGCTCGCCAAGATTAGGGATACGTCTCTAGCCAACTTAATTGACATCATAGATGCACTAGTGGGTCAGGAGGCAACTACTATGGCAAGCACCAACTCAAATGAGAACAGTCTAGACCTTGACCTTGACCTTAGCATGTCTAAGCACAATATACGGCTAGACGAGGATAGTGCATGATGGAAGATCAATAGTGGCAGATGTCATAGCCGACCGTGAGGAAGAGAGAAGATTGGCAAGGATGGCATTGCAACACATGGCAAGTTATAGTCGGGAGCAAAGGGCTCAAAGGTTGCGTCATGAGAGAGGGATCAATGAGGTTCACATGATCCTAACCATATCAGGTAGGAATAGAAAGGGAGGCAATGCCAATAGGGAGAGAGTTTTGGAAAGCAATCTCACACGAAGTGAGCTACTCACCAAAAAATCACTAAATAATACTTCCACTTAGCAGAGTGGGGCAGTCTTGGCATCATCATTGGTAGCTGAGAGTTACCCTAAATTCTAAGAGCAACTTGATAAATACAAGCACAGGGGATGACCCACCTCACAGAACCCGCTCAGTGCACATGCATTTGGTCTTTTCTTGGGAGACAAGGGACAGACTTGGTTCACTAGTCTAGACAACGTTGAATGTAATAACTTCACCCAATTGAAGAATCTCTTCATTAGTAGATTCTCAAAGGTAGGATACTCTAATAACCTCATTGTTAAGCTAATGAATATCACCCAAAAAGACAAAGAGGACATACAAGACTATATCATCCATGTAAGAAGCCTCTATAAGAGGATACATGCAATTGAGTGACCCAATAATGAGAGAGCACTCTCTACGGTGCTCATTAACGAGATCCGTAACAAAGAACTCTATAAGGCCCTTGCAAGCAACTCGAACATGCAAAGGAATGTTCTTGTGAGAGTCTTTGAGTAATCCATATGGCTAGATGAATTGCTTAGGGAGAGAAGCTCTCGGATGGCCGATGCAGCAAAGTAGTAATGCAATTAGGAACATCGAGAGAGAGCTGTAGCAACTAGTGAATGAGTAGTCTCTAATGAAGAAGAAAAACCAAAGAGTGTTGACCAAAACCAATCTATAGATGACCTAAAAGTAGAGCTGGCTAGATTGTAACCCTATGAATACACCAATCCTAGATCAAGGCCTTGTGCCAATCGTGAAAGATTCGGGCATGATGCCATGCACTATCGATTGCCAAGTTGGTTGCCTTACCAACAGCCTTACATGCAACCATACTATCTAGGGTTTAGACAACCATATTTTAGAAGGAAAGACACTTTGGCCCTCCTTGGACCCAATGATTCAAAGCCAATCACCCCGAAGACATATATCAACCCTATAGGAATACCTAGATCCCCATCACCTATTATGACCATCCACTGAGCAAAGCTCTAGTGCAATTTATGGAGGAACCCCTAGATGAATATTCTTATTTGAACCCTTATGTCTCTTATGACAAAGAAGGCAATTCCATATTGATGGACTTTAGACTCATGCCGATCATCGCCTTAGGCAAAGGAAGAGGTAGAGGCCTAGGGGGAGCTAAGAACTAGAAACCGATAGCATGTTGGACATGTGGCCGGGACATGTGGCCATCTAGGGAACATCTTGTCTCAGTGCCCAAAAAATGAGCAAGAAAATAGAGAGAAGATTGACTTGAGGTGCCTCGAATGTGAAGTCATACATCTGTTCCCTGATTTCCCTAGGAAAAGACCTCCACTAGCTCAACAATTGTACCATATGTGCCACTCGGGCTCTTTTGTATCAAGTCACACAACAATGATGCTACACCTATTTCCCTAAATATCATGACATGAGCTCAAACAAAGCATGTCGGTATCTCACTACTTGGGCCTAGCAACTTGGATGCATCCTCCATAGGAAAGAAGAGTCAAAGCAAGTCGGTATCTCACTACTTGGGCCTAGCAACTTGGATGCATCCTCCATAGGAAAGAAGAGTCAATGATGTAGGAAAAAGAGAATCAAGGAAAAAATAATGCTCAAGACTGAGAGTGAGACCACATTAATCGAAGGAAAGAAATTCATGAATGCCAAAGCACAAACATCAGCTATTAAGATGAGAGAGAAGGGAAGCACTAAGGTTGGAGAGTACCCTAACCCCAACTAGTAGCTGAAGGTTGTAGATAAGGTCAAGGAGTGGATAAAAGAAGTGCATGATCACCTTCAAGATGCTAAACCTATAATTGAGGAAGAGATTGACGAACTCTCAACCATGTGCCCACTAGTCTCACCCACATATTTGAGGGTAGGAGAGACAACACCACCACATGTGAATAATTGTATGGGTAGAATGAGAGGGCCAGGAATACACAAATATTTCAAAAACAATGTCAAGGAACCCATGAAGCTGAGGAGGAAAAGTGGGATGGAAACTTACTAACCACACTCATACAACTCCTCTGACATTATTATTGGAGAACTACTTAGACAAAACCCCGCACTTTGGGAAGAATTGAATCAATGAGTAGAACACAGTAATGACCATAAACCGCAAAACTTTCCAGACCACGATGCCATGACACACATACCAAGCCTAACATTTAATCCCATGTCTAAGTCCCCACAAAGTAAATGCCTTTTGGGAGGGCACCAAGATGCACACAGTCTTACATGTTGTTGCCTTAGGAGACACTACAGGAAGGGGATAGTGGACACAAGAGAAGGGGTTAGTGTACTTAATCACTTAGTCCTACAAGCTTGGGGAAACCCACAAGTGGAGACCGCAAGGTTCAATGTCACTCTAGCAAATGGGGTGAAGGTTAGACCCTTTATAGTCTTAAAGGACTGGCCCGAGATACCTTGATCACTTGGGACCCCCGACGCACATGGGGGACCTTCCAGTCCACCTGAGGCACTAGAGATTAAGAGAGGAGAAAAGGAAATAGTCAAAGTCTTCAAAAGTTGGAAGGAAAAAGAAACCCCAGGACCTTCCCAAGCGTTTCACGAAGTACAAAAAGGGTGATAGAATAGTGGTGTTAGTAGGGGCCAAACGGAAAGGGCAAGCAAGTGAACCCATCAAACCAGCCAAGGTTAAGGAGGTCAACTTAGTGGGGGAGAAGGAAAAGCCTTGACCTGTGTACATATAGCAGATGACCTAACTTAAGAGGAGAAGCATGATCTCATAAATCTCCTAAGGGAGTTTGATGATGTGTTTGCATGGTCCTTAGCTGATCTGAAGGGAATAGATCCGAGTATTGTGACTCACAACATCCCCATGATCCCCAATGCAACACCAATTAAGCAATGACCATGGTCCTTAGCTGAGCTAAAGGGAATAGATCTGAGTATTGTGACTCACAACATCCCCATGATTCCCAATGCAGCACCAATCCGAGTATTGTGACTCACAACATCCCCATGATCCCCAATGCAGCACTAATTAAGAAATGACCATGCGCAATGAATCCTAAGCATGCACAAGCCGTGAAGAAGGAGGAGATTGAAGGCCAAATTCATTTACAAGATAAAGCATATGGAATGGGTGTCACCCATAGTCATAGTCATGAAAAAGAATGGAAAGATACAAGTATGTGTAAACTATAAGAAGGTTAATGCATCCACTAAGAAAGACAACTACATGCTACCATACACATAGCATATGCTAGAGAGAGTGGCAGGAAAGGAAGCCTAGAGCTTTTTGGATAGCTTCTTGGGCTATAACCATGTGCAAGTACATCCGGAATAAAATGGCATTTGCCACTGAATGGGGAGTGTTTGCCTGCATAATCATGTCATTTGGACTAACTAATGCCCCCGCTACCTTCCAGTTCCTCATGTGTACCATTTTCAAGGATATTATCAGGCAATGATTGGGAGTATTTATCAATGATCTATGCATCCACACCAACTAGGATAAGCACTTGGAAAAGTTGTGAATAGTGTTTGAATGGTATTGGCAATATGGTCTCTCGTTGAATCCCTTAAAGTGCCAATTTTGGGTAAAGCATAGGTGTATCTTAGGGCATGTTGTGTCAAGGAATGGGATAGCCGCAGACTTTTACAAAGTCAAGGTGATTATAGACCTTTCCCCTTCGACCAACTTTCAAGGAATTCAATGTTTCTTAGGTCACACAAGATACTATTGACGATTTCTACTAAACTATGTGTTAATTGCTAGACCATTGTACAAGCTACTAATGGTCTTCAAGCATACTGAAGAATGTCAATAGGCCAATGAAAGACTTAAGCAGGCTCTAACTTCAGCTCCTATCTTGCGAGTCCCAAATTGGTCCATTACCTTCCACGTGCACATTGATGCATCAAAATTTGGCATAGGGGCAATGTTGTGCCAGCTTGGTGAACATAATCTAGACTATCAAGTGAGTTTTGCTAGCAAACAACTCATTGAAACAAAAATGAACTACTCCACGATGGAGAGAGAAGGGTTAGCCATGGTGCTTATCGTAAAGAAGTTCAAACACTATCTTTTAGCAACACTCTTCACCTTCTTTGGGGACCATCAAGCATTGCTTTATCTTGTGAATAAACCTTGTGCAACATGACACATTTCTTGATGGTTACTTTTGCACTTAGAATTTGACTTCTCAATGGTCATATGCAAGGGTAAAAAAAAGTATATGGTAGATCATATGTCTTGTGTATCCACAGGAGAGGCCATTGGACAAGGAATCAGTGATGACAACCTACCAGATGCACACCTTTTTAAAATATCCAACAAACGAGATTTATTTAGAGCCGACCTCACACCATATTGGGCAAATGACATAGTCCACATATTCGAGAATGGAATTTCAAAATGACAGATAGAGAAAGCCAGATTAAAAAGACAAATCTTGAAGATCCAACCTTATCAATATATTGCAAGATAGTTGTATCGGGTAAGACAAGATGGCCTTTTAAGGAGATGTGTCTACGAACACAAAATTTATGATGTGTTCTCAAAGAAGCACCTAGCGAGATAGTTGGGGGACACTCCAATGGGGACACTACTGCACACAAGGTGCTCCAATCCCAATTGTGCTGACCAATGCTATTTCGTGATGCAATTAAGTTTATAAAACATTGTGATGAGTGCCAATGGACTAAAGTCCCTACTTGTAAAGAAAAAAATGGAGTTGACCCCCCTAGTAATCGCACACCAACCATTCGAGAAGTGGAGAATCGATTTCATTGGCCCAATCAGCCCTGCAGCTCAATACTCCCAAGCCAAACACATCATTGTTGCTAGAGACTATCTCACCAAGTCAGCAAAAGTTTGAGAAACTCGCAAAAATGATGCAAGGACCACAACCAAGTTTCTTTGGGAGTAAGTAGTCTCACAGTTTGACTTTCCCATAGAGTTGATTAGTGAGGCATACACTTTATCAATGAAGTGATCGCTCACTTGTTATCCACCTTCTTGTTAATCCACAGGAAGTCCTCTCCATATTATCTACAAGCCAATGGTCAAGTAAAATCCACAAACAAGATATTTGTGGGTTTTATAACAAAATTCATCTCTGCCTCTCGCACAACAGTGACTGGGACAACAAGCTTATGGTAGCTTTACGGGCATATAGAATGCCTACAAAATGACCCCATTTAGGTTGACCTACGAAACCAAAGCTATTTTGCCAGTGGAATTCTTTATTCCCGGGCTTGAGAATAGTAGCCCACGAGAGGTGGGAGGTCCAAGAAGCATGGAAAAATTGTTTAGTGGTGGAGCTAGAACTCCTATATCTAAGACCCATCTCATTGCAATCCATGCTCTAATATGCAAAACGGGATGCCACAAGAGTTGGTTTGACAAATATGTCAAGCAATGAGACTTTGGCCAAGGAGATTTAGTCTTGCTATGCTCTGTCAAAGGACACAAGCAAAAAATGAAGTTTAGGGGATTGGGACCCTTCAAGGTTCTCTATGTTAGTAGAATAGGGAATGTGGAACTAGAAACCCTAGAAGGACAAGGTACAGGTTTCTTCAATGAAAGTTGCATAAAAAAGTACTACCCCCTATCAGATCCACTTCATGAACCTTTGATGATAGAACCACCATGGAACATGAGGGTTGAGACCATCATAGAACTCAAGGATGCAGATGAGGAAGCAGTAGCACTAGCCTACTTGCAGATCATTGTAACCTCCCAAAAGGCATACACTCTTCATGCACTAATTGACGAGGGAGTAGATGCCAATATCTTAATGTATGAACATTGGACCAACCTCAATCACAACCAATCAATGTGAAACTACGCCCCTTTGGGGGGCAATCTTACCCACTCTTAGGGAAATACAAGTTGATGGTTTCTACTAAGACCAAGAGTCTACCCATTGTTTTCTATGTGCTACCCAACAAGCAAGATGCTGGTGTTACAGCCCAAAAAGAAGCCCAAGACAAAAAGGCCCCAAAATTTTGGAAGTGGAGGACCCAAAAAGTAAAAAATGGAAGACAGCCCAAGGTGAGAAAAGTAGAAAAGAAAGGTAAGCTCAAAAAATTGTAGGAAAAGCCTTAATACAAAAGGAAGTGCACAATAATGAGTGCATCGAATATACTAGCAAAGAAACTGTTGGGCGCATTGTGATTCATTTTGTAAAAGAGTGTCAAGCTCCCTCCTATGCAATTTGTAAATGTAGATGGGCACAGGCAAAAGAACCATGAAAAGAGAAAATAAATGAAGAAAGAAGACCTTGGCTAAAATGATTGGTCATGTAAAAAGAATGGGCGCCCAACGAGGAAGAAGGCATGTATAAAAAGGCAAAAAGGGAATGGAGAAGATCATTCTTGTGTGTGTCCAAAACAAGCTTTCATCCTCTCTTCATCTTCTTTTTCTTCTTGTTCTTGTTTGCTTGTGCTTATGCTTGAGAGAGGGAGTGTGAGGGAATGAGGAAGTGAGTGTGTGAGGGTGAGGGACCACGGACCACAGTGGAGAAGCTCTCCATCTTCTCCTCTCTTCTCTTGTCTCACGTGCAACAATGGAGCATGGAGCTTGGAGCTTGAGGATCAGCTTGCACCTTGGATTGTGGAGCTATTGGAGTGTCTAAGGTAGAAGGAACTTGATCAAGAAATAGGGAAAGAGAGAACACAAAAAGGTGGAACAAGGGGGAGAGAGAGCTCATTTACATTTAGGGAGATTGAGAGAGATAGCTTGTGAGAGAGTTAGAGAATTACATATCTACAGACTGCATTGCCTACTATGATCTTTTGTTTGATGCATTTAGCCTTACCAAGTGGTACACTCGTGATCCTTGTTTCTATCTATTGTATTGTTCAGGAATTAATGTAGCATTGGTTAGCATGCATTAAGTGAAATGAAAGCATATTTGTACCATTTGGTGGGTTTCACTTGCACACTGCTCAAATGGAAACTACAAGCCTCAGACGGCAGAGTCTTGACTGAGCTTGTACGTTCGAGCCACTTAAGTGTCCACTCGGATAACTAGGCCTCGGACAACCACACTCGAATGTGAACAAGGCCTCAGATGGCCACCCCTCGAACACTCAGACGAGTGCCCCTTGTCTGACTACTTGAGCGTCCAAGTCTAAGACTCAGAGATGAAGTAATTAGAAGCTTGTCTGACTAAGTTTTTCAACCTCCCAGGGGCTAGCTAGGGCTATCCCAACTAACCACTGTGACCAAGCAATTGACTCCATTAAAGGTTACACTTGATAATGTAGGCATGTAAGCATGTATGGAAACTGGAAAGCTTGATTTTGCACAACAACACATCACAATACATTGCTAGAGTATAAGTGTTGCACAATTATGAATGGATGGATGAACAAGGAACACACTAAGGGGGGTTAACCTTTAAAAAAACCCACCAATAAGAGTACAACCCCAAGAATTAGACAAGAGAACCAGAAAACCAAGGACAAAGACACAGAGAGGAACAAACCCTCACATTGCCAAGTGAAGGGAAGGCTCGCCAAGACTAGGGATATGTCTCTAGCCGACTTAGTTGACCTCATAGATGTACTAGTGGGTCAAGAGGAAACTACTATGGCAAGCACCAACTTGAATGAGAACAACCTAGACCTTGACCTTCACCTTAGCATGGCTGAGCACCCCGACGATATCTAATGACTTGTCACACAATATGACTAGCAAACGAGAATAGCGCAACATAAAAGATCATTGGGCATTGTAGCTAACCTTGAGGAAGAGAGAAGACTAGCAAAGGTGGCATTGCAATGCATGGCAAGTTATAGTCAAGATCAAAGGGCCTAAAGGCTACGCCATGAGAGGGAGCTCAATGAGGTTCACAGGATCCTAGCCATATCGGTAGAAATAGAATAGGAGGCAATGTTAATAGGGAGAGAGTTATGGAAACCGATCTTACACTAAGTGAGATACTAACTAGCGCTGAGCAGAGTGGGGAAGCCTGTTGAGAATAGCAAATGATGCTTGTATGTACGCCCGTAGAGGCTAGATGTATGCCTAAAAGAGGTTGCCCATAATAGGCTTTTTATGGAAGATATGAGAAAAGATGTGTGCTCTAGAAGCTCTAGCGAGAGATGGCCTGAATCCCATAAGCACAGTGAGGAGAGTGGAGAAGCTCGAAAAGCTATAAGCGGCATGTACTTGGTTCACCTTTCAATGAAATGCTATTGTACTTTGTACTACACTCTGCGACATTATCACATCCTACTTAAGATTGTGTTTATGAGTCCAAGCATTCAATCTTGGAACCTAATTCACTCAAATAAATAGTGTCATTTGGCCACGTTGCAATGATTCTAGTCACCACTTTCCAACCTCCATAGCTTTAGCCATGCTCAAGATCCATGTTTTCTCACATGGTATCAGAGCCACAATGGGCATGGTCTAACTCCTCTCACTAGTCGCTTAGTCTCTCACAACCTCTACCCAATGCAGATCAAGCACATGAGTTCACTCAAATCACAAGTTCCTTGTTTGGTAGCCATAGCCAGCCTGCACTCATCAGCATTGGAGCCTCCAAATCTCTCATCCTAAGCAGGATCTCTTCAGGGTTCCTTCTGGAGACCTAAGGTTTTAAAAAACTATCTATATAAGATTAAAATTTATTGGAGGAAATTAGGAATAATTTTAGATTTAAGCTTGTATTCTTCTTTTTGAAGAAAAAACAATACTAACATATTCTCAAGTCCAAGCAAGGTAAATTTTATTGGACTATTTCCAAATAAGATTTATCACTTCAGAGTGGTGCTAGAATATTATCTAGATAAGTTATAGGTAGGCAATGCAAGTATGTAAATCTACTATTCTATTGTGAGAGATAACAAAAGTTAGTAAATTTGGGATTCAAATGTCTAAGGATATAAATATGCAAGCATGCCAACTAGATGCATAAGATAGAAATATATGCAAAATAACTAAGATTAACATGATATCTAGTTGGAAAGACAAATGTATGTGGATGTTCTTTTTTTAACATTATAATACATGTATCTAAATTTAACCAATAAGATCATTCAAGTATTTTTTAAAAATCCTTAAGAAGTCACACATAAAATACAATTCCTAAATAACATCTTAACAAAAAAGAAAAATTTCAACTCAAATCATATACCAATCTCAAACTTGGATTTTCTTTTGGTCATTAGGGGCTAGAGACGCTACATTTATTTGTATGGATTTGTCGATAAATCATGGGGGAACCATAGTGGCCTTTTATAGTCTTATTAAAGTGATCTAATTCAAGAGGTAGGGACATCTTGGAATTAGGTTTGATGAGGTTTTCTCTTTTGTATTAGAACTAGCTCTTTAGAAAATTTTAAACTCATAGTAGATATGCTTGTCCTTGCACAAGAATAGGCGATTAAAAGAATATGAAACCCCATAGTAATTTATACTAATCATTTGTGATTAGGTACTTAGCTAGATAGCTTGTGGGTTCTTTGCACATTAGTAAGGGTTAACTAAGGTTGTTTTGGCCTCTCAAGACCACAATAGAAACATAAGACAATAACCCTAATACTGCAGGAAACTTCTTAAATGAATTTACAGTCATTATATGCACATAATATTAAGGAAAGATACTCAGACATGAAACACATATCATATTCATGAATGTAGAATTGCTTTCAAAAAAGATATCACACAATTTACTTCATCATGACCATTCCTGATGAAATAACTTGAAGTAGATAGCATTAATATTCAAGCTATAGACATAGATAGATAGAATTAGCAATCACCTATAGGCTTTGCCTAAAGAATCTCTCTTTCTTGATATACAGGATCTCAACGAATACAACTTTCTCACGTTTTTGACCTGCACCTGCCTTTCAGGTGAAACATCATATGAAAGCTAAAGTCACTTTACACATGCTAATCCCATAAACTTAAATGCATTACAAGTACTAAGGTATGAAATAGTGCTAAATAGATGATAGAATCCAAGCCCTAACACCTAGCACAGCCCGGTGGATGACTAGGACAGTGAACCCACAAGCATGTAGCTAAATGATATGTAAACTAACCCAAAGAACATAGTTATACCTTGCTAGAGGCCTTGCACCCTTTGACAAGCCACACTGATGGAGCAGCAGTGAGTAGAGCCCCTCTAGAATACTCAAAGCTCTCTGGTGCAATTGCAAAACTAGCCCTAAGTGTCAGTAAAGTGAAAATAGTAACTAATCCCTTAATGCAAAGTGAAATACATTGCAACCATTTCAAGGCAACATTCCAGTATTGGAAATCGATCAAGTACAATGACATCCATACTATATCATAGAGAACAAAGATATAGAACCATGAGTGAATAAATAAATCACTACTCCAATGGTAGAGAGTAGAAACTTTGATAAGGAAATATGTCAATGACGCTCCAGCATCTGCATCATAAGAAATATATGGCAATATACCATACCACTTAAATCTCAAACATGAAACTGTATCTCCAAAGAAATATGCAAGATAATCCAAGAAAACCTGTAAAAGAAAACAATAAAAAACGGCATTTGCATTTGCATCATACTCATCCATAGCTTCAATCTGCACCATATCACATGAAAAATATTGCTTTGCATCAATCCAAACTTATAAAACCTGTATTTGCTACCTTTTCAGTCTATTTTCAAGTTTTAGAAACTCCTGATCTTCAAGAAGACCTTCTAAATTTTTCCACCCTTACTGGTTTTGGACTGCAATTTAAATAGTTTGCTACTCCAAAAATGCATTTCCAATCACATTGGGCTATTCTTGATACTCTTGAATGATGCTCTCCACATCTATTTCAAACACAGGTACCATTGAAGCATTTTCTTGAAGAAATAATTATTTCATATCACCGTCTACTTCATCTATCATATCAATTGTTTGTGCATAATACATCCTCAAGAATAATATCTTGATTTGGAATATGAGAACAAGCCAACTGTGTATGCAAATTAGCAAATACATTATCCTTTTGAAAAACAACTTCCTCAAGAGCATTAATGACCTCAGAATAATAAGAAACTTTCAAATCCATTGTAGTCTTGACATGAAAAACCTCTTGTTGAAGCCTTTCTTTCTCTTCTTGAAGCCGATTAATGATAGATAAAGCTTCAACTACTACAATTTCAGCTACATTCCTCTCCTTTTCTAACTCAAAAGAAAGACATTGAATCATCTCAGTTGAAGATTGAGTCATAGGACATAACTCATGCAAATCTTCATGAAAACCACATGAATGGATTGATTTTTGCAATTCCTGACTTTCAATTTGCTATTGTAAATCTGTACCTTGTTGAAAATTGTTCATTTGTTATCCTTAAACTAGCTGAAATTTGATATGTTGTTGTCCTAAAGTTTGTCGTCTTGAAAATTGCTCATACAGGCAATAAGCTTGAAAATTTATAGTGGTGAAAACTGACTGAATTTCTTCAGGTTGAACAATGAAATGATATGGAATAGTATTCAGCAACATGCTGGAAATATAGGTATGTTGGAAAAAATACATTAAAAATGATGGATTTTGCACTACAGGTAGTGGCATTTCAAGTGCTTGTAAAGCCTCTTCAATGAAATCTGACTCCCTTGTTGCATAATCTTCCTCAAAACTAGTAAGAGAACCAAGAAAATAATCCATAATAGCATCTTCATTAAGAAAACCATAATCCTCATGCTTGTCATCCATGACAACATCATCTTCGTGAATATGCAACTAATCTTCTTGATCACTAGATTGATCACCAAGCTGATCAACTTCCTTGATGATAACTTCATCACTTCTTTCTTCTTTAGTAAAATAGATTTGAGATTGATTATAACAATTGGCAAGACTCCAAAGTATGGAAAATACCTTCAAATTGTCGATGTAAAGTGTGTGATGCTCCACCACCCATTGGGAAGCTCCTATGTTGGGTTTGGGGTACTCGAGGATTCTTGGCTACTTTGGCTCTTGTCCTTTGTCACTCCCTCAGCCTCAATCTTTGGAAAAATCATAGGTAAAGGGTAGAATTCATCATCATCACTTGAACTTGAATCCTTATCCAAATCCAAAAAATCATAATACTTCTCCTTGAGCTTCTCAACTACTCTAAGCAATCTCTGAAACTACTTCAAACTTGTGCAAGACTTAACCTTCTAGCCTTCATGATCATAATGCCATTCATAAGCATCATCAAGTGTAGTCTCAAAAGAAGTTAGCTTTTCCCATGCTCTATCTAGTCTTGAACTTGAACCTTTCTTTGTTTGCTGAAGAGAACTTCTTGCGGATACCATTAAATTGTTTACACATATCAACCATGCTGAAATACTTACAGGACTTCCCTCTTTCACAGGACTCATTAGCATATGGACAACACTTTGAAGTATGTCCATGCTCAAAGCATACTTTTAATCTCTTTTCCTTCTTCTTGGATTTACCCATAATGAAGCATATCTAAAGCTTGAAAAGAACTTGCTTTTCTTTGAGCCAACCTTCTAACTTCTGCAATGATGGAGTAGTAGATCTTCAGCATATGATATTCAAGTTATTCCTGAAAAATGCATGAAAACTCCTTTGTTGGCTAGACCTCTCAATTTTATCAAGCTTCTTCCCATCTTTCTTGCAATTCAGATTATGCTTGTCATTTCCATCTTGCAATTCAAGTAACCAGCCTAAATTTCCTGTAGTTCATGTAATTGCTTGAAATTCCTGCAATTCAAGTTATTCCTGGAACTTCCTATAGTTCAGGTTACCATTCCTTTTTGCATCTTGCCATCTTTTCCTTGTCTAAGTGAACATTGACCTTATCCTTCTTTATCATCTTCTTCAAAGGATGGTAGTTCATGAAGATAATGAGGATAGAGAGATGATTGCTAGGTCTTTTGCATGACATTTGCCTTGCCCACTCAAGTTAGAGATTTCTCCATTCTTGAACTAGCAAGTTTGAGTCTGACGAGTTCTTAAAACACCCATAATATAACATACTACTTCCAGCATTAAACAACAACCATAGTTTGCATATAATTTTTAGGAATACCATATAGACTTGCTATAGACATCATAATTGACTGGAAAAAACACAGTGTCTTGAATATTAGAGCCCCTTTATTGCCTGAATTGAGATTATTTGCAAACAACACTTGATTTTCAAGAATGACATACAGACATATAGTACACAACATAATTGTTCACAGCAATATGTTGTCCTAAAAATTGCAGATAATATGTTTTTTATCTTTGAACTTCATGATTGCCTTTCTTTACGAATATGCCATCCTAAAATCCTGATATGATGGCTTCATCTTGAAACTCTCAAATTGATTAGAGATCTGAAAATTTCAACTTGAATTAGAAGCAAGAACTTCAAATTGGAAGATGAAACCTAAACGATCTGCCTTGAATCCCACAGCATTGAAAACTTTTGAAGAGATCGAATTCTTCAAGAATAATAACTTCAAAATGTCCTCCTTCAAACAACTTATAGAGATGACATGATACCTGCAACTTGTAGAAGTGCAAAAAAATTCTTGAAGATGCAAAAACGCCTTGAATTTTTTTAAAAACTTACTACATTTTCCATAAAAAAAGAAACCATATCTCCTAAATATTCTGGGAAAAGGTTGGCTTTATTTGATCAGCAATTACATAATTGCCAGTACTATCCTCACATGCTGACCCTGACAATTTCTTGCTTCATTGGCAAACCATATCCCTTTCTTTCTTGCTAGGTCTAAAGCCTAAATCATGAGAAATTTTCCCATGAAACTGGCAGGATCACCAAAGTGTTTTGGACTCTCAAGTCCACAACAGAAACACAACACACCGGTCTGCTTGAAATAACCCTAATACTACATGAAACTTCTTGAAAGAATTTGTAGCCATTATATGCACATAATATTCAAGAAAGATACTCAAACATGAAACACATATCATATTCATGAATAGAGAATTGTTGCCTAGAAAGATATCATACAGTTCACTATCATCACGACCATTCTTGATGAAATAACTTGAAGGAGAGACAACATTAATATTCAGGCTACAGACACAGATAGATAGAATCAGCAATCATCTATAGGCTTTACCTGAAGAATATCTCATTCTTGATATATAGGATCTCAACGAATACAACTTTCTCACATTTTTGACCTGCACCTACCTTTTAGGTGAAACATCATATGAAAGCTAAAGTCACTTTACACATGCTAATCCTATAAACCTAAATGCATACAAGTACTAAAGTATGAAATAGTACTAAATAGATGAGAGAATCCAAGCCCTAACAAATGTATTTTTAGAGCTTTAGAAGTGAGGTCCTCCACAAATATGAGCCACCTCTTTATTTCGGGCTACCTGTAGAATTAGGACCACGAACCTTATTAAGTAAGGTAACTCTTCACTTGTTGTGAAATGGCTACAAGAAAGTAGAGGACACAAAGATGTCATTGCTTCAAGATTACCTATGGGCTTGGGGACAATGCTATATTGGGAGTCTATGGAAGAAACCAAATGGCTAGGGAGAGCCTTCTTTTCCTTTTGAAACTTTTATTCAATATTTAAAAACTAGGTTGAGATGTATAGCCACATGGTTGGTTTTAAAAACTAGGTTGATATAAGTAGCCATGTGGTTGGTTTGAATTGGGAACTTTACTTTTTGTTGACATAAGTAACCATGTGGTTGGTTTGAATTAGGTTGACATAAGTAGCCATGTGGTTGGTTTTAAAAACTAGGTTGACATAAGCAGCCATGTGGTTTGAATTGGGAACTTTACTTTTTGTTGCTAATTTATTAATGGAAGTTGAACACAAAGGATTGGAGTTCACAAAATGACGAATCCAATCAAAAATGAATTTTTTGAAAAGCATAGATCATGTAGAAAGTGAAGTTATATCACTCATTTATTCAACATTGAGAAGTGTGGAATAGATCATACACAATGTATTGCTATCCTAAATCAAGTTTCTTCTTTTCAAAAAGTGATACTTCTTACATTTCATTAGGTGTCCATATAGCTTATTATAGCTTGTAGTTATTGCATTCTTTTTCAAAATTATGTCTTGCTCCAAGTTCCTGGCCGTATCTATGCTATTAGCTATTGTCTCAAGGTTGAGTTCAAAAATTTCTTTGAATGGTCAATAGGTTTACAAGTCCTTTTTCATTTTTTGAATGGGTTTTCTTTTGTGTTATTGAAGTATTTTTTCAATGTTCATCATGTGGCCTACATAGATCTTTCCATTTTGTTTACAACAACTAATACTGTAGATGAAGTGCTTGGTCTTGTTTGATTGCATTGCTGCTTTTGTTAAACAAGGCCATGCATTTTTATACCCTAGACATCTAGGAGATAGCACCTCCAATAAAGGTAAAGACACACCTAGCTAGACATCCTACCATCTACATGTCTTGTATAATCTAGGTCAGTGTAACCCATGACTCATGTATCCTAGCTACCATAGAAAATGCATATAACTATAGTGCCTTTAAGGTATTTCATGATATCCTTTACGGGATCCCAATCTCGCTTGCTAGGTGTAGCCACATAATGTGTTCCAACTCCCACTACAAATGCATTGTCAGGGTGATTGACTATCATGGCATACATCGAATTATAGATCCTTTTTCTTGAATAGTCATCTCTCGGACCTTTTTCTTGAATAGTCTTTTTCTTGAATATGACTATGCAACTCCCACTACAAATGACTATACCCCATATGGCATACTATAGATGCATACAGAGCCTTGGTCATCTCTCGGTCCCCCTCATCATTTTACTAGGGACAATCTACTTGACTAACCTTCACATGAGAAGGCAATAGATAGCGAACATGCTTACCATCCTGCATATGGAATCACTCAAGTACTCTGTGAGTGTACTTATTTTGGAACAAGTAGAGAAGTTTCATAGAGGGATTGCATGTAATGCACATACTAAGTATGTGTAAGACCTGTCCATGTCCTTCTCAAATCTCTTCTTGAGCTGAGTCTTTAAAGCATCCAACTCAGTATAAGCACTCCTAGCAATAAGCATGTTATCAACATAAAGCACCAAGATAATAAGGCTACCATCACGGGCCTTCTTCATGTGTAGACACGAATCCATATCACTATGGGAATATCCTTATGAATGCATGAAAGTATCAAACTTTCATTCCGTATGTGCTCGTTCAATTTGCACACTTTGTTCCTTGCTTCTTTGCACAAAGCCCTTAGGCTATTGCATATAAATACCCTTAGGCAGGTCCCCATATAAAAAAGCTATCTTAGCATCCATCTGATAGAGATCTAATCCAACGAAGCAACCAAGGCCACTACTGAGTGTAGGGTAGTCATCTTAACCACAAGAGAAAAGATCTCATCAAAGTCAACTTCCTTTTCCTACATAAAACCTTAGCCAACTAGCCTATAAGGGCTTAGGGTGACTAGAGCTACTCTTCAACTTGTACATCCACTTGAATGACAATGCACACTTTCCAACCATCAAACAAGGAAACTAAGTTCCATGTATAGTTCTTCTGCAACAAATCAAACTTAGACTACCTAGCCCTCTCCCAAGAATGAAAATCACCTCTGCACATAGCCTCCTCATAGGTAAGTGGCTCAGTAGAGTCTGCCACACCATGGCACAATCTTTAGAGGTCTCATAGTGATTAGGAGCATGTGAGGCTCTAATGGAGCATCTCAAAACTAGCTGTGGAGCTTGTATGGCCTATCCTCTCTGGAGATGCATTGGATGGACTTCAAATCCAACTTATTGCACTTGTTTTTGGGAATCTAGAAAAAAGCCTCACATACAAAGCCTTCCAAGTATGCATAGGAGGGATGTAGATGATACCTCCTCTACATATCTACCACCAAGAGGAGTGCATGGGAATCTATTAATGATAACTATCTCAGCCCAAAAGTATTGTGATAAGGCTATATGACTAAACATACTACATCCTTTTTCTTGAATAACCATATTCATACACTTTGCAATACCATTCTAGTGTGGGTTATATGGGGTAGTCAACTGATGCTTAATAACTCTCATTAGAAAGCTACTCAAAATCCTTAGAGAGATATTCACCCCCATTATTAGACAATAGGTATTTCAACCTATACATAGACTAATTCTTAACCATGCAAGAAAGCATGGAAATGTAGGCAAAACATCCAATTTCTTCTTAATGGGATAGGCCCAAACCTTATACGAATAGTCATCTATAAATGTAACAAAGTACTTCTGCCACCCAAGGACTAACATGGCATGGAGCCATAAACATCTAAATACATAAGAGACAAAGGCTCATCCACTCATATAGAACCAAAATCCTTATGCAAGTTGCAAGTCTACTTGCCATACAAACAATGATCACATGAATCAAAACAAGAATAATCCAAGGGTAGAAGATAATAAAAATGGGCCACTACTTTAATTACTTTTGAAGACATGTGCCCAAGGTAATAATGCCATAAAAATACATGTGGAAGATTAGTCATAGCCAAAACATGGTCAACAAATCCAAAGACAAGCAAAGAGATGAGGCCACCTTCCTTCACATCTCTAGTAAAAACAAGATTGCCACATGTGATCTTCTATGAAGAATCACCAAAAGATACAGTTATCTGTCACATCCAATTTTCCAATTGAAATAAGGCTTTTAGTAAAAATTAGAATATAAGTACATCATGAAGTACAAAAGGAGAATCATTACAAAACAATAGTCTAACATCACCTATGCTAATGATATCCAATGCAATGTCATCTCCCATTCTAGCAAAATCTGTAATAATAGTCCAGTAGCTATGGAACCAATGATGATGTGAGGTAACATGGAATGAACCCTTGAATCAAGACACCAACACTAAGTATAAGAAGACAGAACATTGGTCAAGTGAGTAGCATCAAGTGGTGAAGTAGTAAGAATGTAATCATCAGCAGAACTATACTCCAAGGTATTTATCTCCTCTATCTTCACTTTGGACTTGGGCACAATCTCAATGGACTTTACATTTTCTAGCACTTTCCCTTTACCTTTCTCATTCCACGTAACATTGTGCATTTAAGGGCACTATGGTCTAATGGGATCATGTTACCCATGACAATGACATGTCAATGAGGACTTATGACCACAGGACTTACTATGAGATTGCTCACAAGACTAAGACTTGCCCCTGTTGGGCTATGAGTCTCTACCACATTTATTTTTACCATTTCTACCATTTTTTCCTCTAACTATAAGTGTATGAGAAGTATGGGCTACATTAAAATTCTTCCTATTTACTTCTTCTATAAGTAGATTATTCTCTACATCACTACATTTTAAACCATCTTTAGGAGGATTAGCACTCATAATAGTATGAAATGTATCATGTGACTCTAAAAGTGTGACAAGCAAAAACAAAGACTTTATGTTATCCTCAAACTTAATGCCGTGCGAGATAAGTAGGCTTAAAATAGAGTAGAACTCATTCAATTGAGAAGAATAGGGGTTTCCTCCTTCATGTGAAGGTCCACAAGCTTCTTCAAACAATACAACTAAGATGCAGGACTCTAGTTGTCATAAAGATCACATATCTTCTTCCATACATAATATGTTGTCAAGATTGTGGGAGAGAAGGAAGGAGTCTCACTTGTAGCTTTCTTGCTTGCACAATGGGGGAATACACACAGAGATGGAGGCTGAAAACAGTTTTCCTCTTCTTAGTTGTGTAAGCCAAACAGAAGTCTTATACAAAGAAATAGAAGAACCCTATATATGGGTCTCAAACCAAACTCAACTAACTAAGGTGGCATACTAACTGAGCCACGAACTAGAGTAGATAAGGATAGCTATCATGTAGCTATTATTCATGGGTGGTGTACCAACCGTGTCTGCAATTGACAAGTCGGTGACATAAATACACAACGGTCACCCTGGCATATCAGGAGTGGAGCTCGATATCTCAACACTCCCCCTCAAGCTCAATCCCAATTCCTGCACACCAAGCAGGTCTCTGAACTTGCGCAGCTTCTCTGCGCCCAATGCCTTCGTAAATATGTCAGCTACCTGATAATCTGTGCTGACATAAACTAGATCAATAAGACCTAGTAAAACCCTCTCTCGCACATAGTGATAATGCACCTCAATGTGCTTTGTTCTAGCATGATAGACTGGGTTATTTGCCAAGTGTATACTACTCATGTTGTCACAATAAATGACAACTGGCCCATCTGTAGACTGATGCATATCATAAAGTAGCTTATGCAACCAAGCTACCTCACATGCAGCCATTGCTGCACCCCTGTACTCAGCCTCTGTGCTCGACAAGGCAACTGTAGGCTTATCATAAAGTAGCTTATGCAACCAAGCTACCTCACATGCAGCCATTGCTGCACCCCTGTACTCAGCCTCTGTGCTCGACAAGGCAACTGTAGGCTGTTTCTTGCTGCTCCAAGTGACTGCAGCACTCCCAAAAGAGAACACATATCCACTGGTAGATCGTCTATCAGAAATACTACCAACCCAATCAGCATCAGTGTATCCATGCAACTGTATCTGAACCCCAGTCTCATAAAATAGTCCATACTGCAATGTGGACTTCACATACCTGAGTATGCGTCTAGCCGCATCCAAATGTGGTTTCCTTGGAGCCTGCATAAACTGACTTACTAGTCCAACAGCATAGCTCAAATCTGGCCTGGTAATAGTCATATAAATCAAACTTCCTACTATGCGTCTGTACATAGTAGGGTCTTCTAGAAGCTCACCTGCATCTGTGCTCAGCTTCACATTCTGCTCCAAAGGAACTAAAATAGGCTTACAGCCTGTCATCCCATATTTGGACAGCATGTCCAATCCATACTGCCTCTGCAAGAGCTGTATCCCACTTGGTGATCTAATCACCTCAATGCCCAAGAAATAACGCAGCTCTCCCAAATCCTTCATCTCAAACTTCTGCTTCAATAGCATTTTCACATGAAGGATATCTTCATCACTGTCACCTGTCATAATCAAATCATCAACATAAATGACAAGTAGCATAATACCTTTATCTGTTTTTCTCACATAAAGTGAGAAATCTGCCTTGGAAATCTGAAAGCCAATAGTGACAAGATACTATCCTATCTTGTCAGACCATGCTCTAGGTGCTTGCTTCAAGCCATACAAGGCTTTCTTCAACCTGCAAACAAACTCAGGATGAACATCATGCACATAACCTGGTGGCTGCTCCATATAGACCTCTTCTTGCAAATCACCATGCAAGAAGGCATTCTTTACATCCATCTGATGTAAAGACCATTCCTTTGATGCAGCCATAGCAATGACTGCTCTTACGGTTGCCATCCTTGCAACTGGACTGAATGTTTCTTCATAGCCAATGCCATATGTTTGTGCATACCCCTTGACTACTAATCTTGCCTTGTATCTGTTCACAGAACCATCTGCATTGTGTTTCACCTTATAAACCCACTTACAGCCAATTGCATTTTTACCTTTAGGCAAAGGTACCAATTCCCATGTAGCATTTGCTTCCAAGGCATCCATTTCTTCATCCATGGCTTTCTCCCATTTTTCTTTTCCCATGGCTTCCTCAAAAGAAGTGGGTTCTGGTTCCTGTATCACTTTAACCATATATGCATAATGAATGGCTGTAAATCCATCATATTTCAGCCTATCCACAGGATACCTAGCTCTGGTAGACCTGCGCAAAGTAGGTTCACTCCCAGGTGCTCTCAAAACATCCCTGGTCTTCCTTACTCCAGGTGTAACAATAGAAGGAATACCCAACTCATCATCAATGCTCTGTTCTGAGCCACTGGATTCACCATCCACATAAGAGTGACCTGCATTCACATCAAACATGGGCTGATCAACCTTCTCTTTTCCTTTTCGTGATACCTGCATACCACTATCTGCATTGCTTTGAGAAGATTCTCCTGATCTCAATCTGCCTGTCCATGGCAAAGAATGTGAACCACTGCTAGAGGACGCTCCAGGTCCACTAATATTTTGTGACTACTACTGTGAATTTTGTGCAGCATTACCATTTTGTGCATCTACATCATCAATCACATTTACTGGTTTATACCAGCTACTCATCTCATCAAAAACAACATCTCTGCTCACTGTAAACTTACGAGTAGAAGGGTTATAGCATCTATACCCTTTTTGCTGCAGAGAGTAACCAATAAAGATGCACTTCTCAGCTTTTGGATCCAACTTGGATCTCAGCTCATCTGGCACATGTACATAGGCAATGCAACCAAAAATTTTCAAATGAGAAATATCTGGTTTCCTACCAGTATACCTCTCCTCTGGAGTCATTCCATGTATTGCTGTAGTGGGAGTCCTGTTCATTATGTAGACTGCTGTAGCAACTGCTTCAGCCCAATAAAAATCTGGCAAGTCTTTTTCATTGAGCATGGCACGAGATACCTCTCCAATATGCATGTTTTCCCTTTCTGCAATTCCATTTTGTTGTGGGGTATGACTGCATGAATATTGCTGCTTTATGCCATGCTCCTGCAAGAAGCTTGCAAACTCATTTGAGAGGTACTCTCCCCCTCCATCTGACCTTAGGCATTTTATTTGCAGGCCTGTTTCTTTTTCAACCATAGCTTTAAGGGTTTTGAAATGCCCAAACACTTCACTTTTCTTTTTCATAAAATACACCCAAAATTTTCTGCTATAGTCATCAATAAAAGTGACAAAATAATGACAGCCTCCAAGAGATGCAGCTTTAGTAGTCCACACATCAGAGTGGATTAATTCCAATGGCTTCTCACTCTCTTGAACATGTCTAGGAAATGGTTTCATTGCCTGTTTTCCAAACTGACAGGCTTCACATACCTTATGCATTTCTGCAACCTTGAATTTAGGCAATCCTGCAACAATATTTTGGGCCTGCATTGATTTAAGTCGCTGTACATTAACATGACCATGCGTTTATGCCAGATATCAATATCTGCAACTACACCGGTCCCATGTGCAAACATTGCTACACTCAATTCAGACATGTCTACATCCAACGTAAACATTCTGCCCTTCTTCTTTCCTTTTGCTATCAAGCGACCTTTATTTTTCATATCCTCAACAAAGCATCCATGAGGATTAAATCTGACCTGCAAGCCCTGCTCAACCATTTGACCAACAGAAACCAGATTCTTGGTGATGTTTGGGACATGAAATACATCAGACAGGTATTTCTTCTTCCCATCCTACATAGACAAAGGAATTTTTCCAATCTGCACAATAGGATGTGCAGTATCATCACCAGTCTCCACAAATCCTGGTTTTTCCATTTTCCTTGCATCCTCCATCCATTCTGCATGACCTGTCATGTGGTTTGATGCACCTGAGTCAACATACCATACATCATTGCTTTCTTCTGCACTTGTCACAGAATTGTTCATGTGCTGCACCATAAACAAATGCTCATTTCTAAAATCACCCTGTCTACTAGAAGATGCATAATTCCCTTGTTGCAGTTTTCCATTCATGATGTCATTCTGCTTTTTATAGCAGTCTTTAGCCATATGACCCATTTTACCACAGTAGTAGCATTCAACATTACTGTTTGCATTTTGGCCTCTTTGCCATCCACCACGACCTCTTTGGCTCCCCGTGCCTCTAGAGTTACCACGTCCTCCTCCATAGGACTGGTTTTCTTGAGTTTGCTGCATATTCTGATTTCTACCACGGCCTCCATATCGGCCTCCTCTACCTCTGCCTCTACCTCTTCCAGCATTTGAGTAGAAGACAGCTTCTTTTGAAGTTCCTCCTGAAGAAGATGCACCACCATTTCTCTGCTCCTCAAAAATTAGAAGAGCAATCAACTCCTCAAAATCAGGAAATCTTTCACGGACGGAAATGGATGTTCGGAACTGTGCATAATCCTTTCCTAGACCATTCAAGGTCACAGAAACTAAATCATCATCTTCCACTGGCGACCCAATGGAAGCAAGTGCATCTGCAATCTTCTTCACCTTCATGTGGTAGTCATTGATGCTCATATTTTCTCTTTGCACATTATGCAACTCTTGCTTGAGCTGCATTTTCCTGGCTTGCGTATTTTTACTATACATTTTTTACAAAGTATCCCATGCCTCCTTTGGCGTACTTGCATCTTGAATATGCACAATCATAGAGTCTGAAATACTGATAGACAGCCAGTACATAACTTTCCTGGCTCTCTCATCCCATGCTTTGAATGCCTGCATTTGCTGTTGATTGGGAACATCAGGAAGAACTGGTTCTTCTTCATTTCCTGCAACAAATTCCCAATATCCTTTTTCCATAAGGAAATTCGTCATTCTAAACTTCCATGCTTGGAAGTTGTTCTTGTCAAGCTTTCCAGTGACAATCTGTGAGAGAGAATCAGACGCCATTTCAGAACACTGCAAAAAATTCTGTCACTGCAAAGAACACAGCTTCAGCCTCACAAAGCCAAATCTGCAAAACTGGCGAAAGTGGTATTTGACCACACAGTCACTTCCTAGTGACAATTTTGCATCAATAGGCAACAGGGATGATTCTGTAACTCCCAATGTCTCTGCGCACAAGCATACGATGCAATTTCTACAGTAACTTTTCACCGACCTGTAGAACAGTGGCTGCACAGCATAAAACTGGGCCTTTTCCTGAGTGCGTGTAGAAAACTTCCGCCTCCAAAACAAGCCCCGAAATGGCCTCAAATAAAAAAAAAAAGGTCGCTAAGGGCTAAAGCCCTGTCCCGTAGCATGTACTGCCCTCTTGCTTCACCGCGAAGGGCGTCTCAACCTGAGACAATGCACTCCTGCACTTTCCGGCTGTGCTACCTGCAGAGATCTGCTCCCAAAACAGAAAATGAAAGCAACACTGCTCCTCTTACCAGAGAACCCCGAGCTTGGCTTGCTTTCTTGAGCTCCTTACCACGAACAAGGCTCTGATACCATGTCAAGATTGTGGGAGAGAAGGAAGGAGTCTCACTTGTAGCTTTCTTGCTTGCACAATGGGGGAATACACACAGAGATGGAGGCTGAAAACAGTTTTCCTCTTCTTAGTTGTGTAAGCCAAAAAGAAGTCTTATACAAAGAAATAGAAGAACCCTATATATGGGTCTCAAACCAAACTCAACTAACTAAGGTGGCATACTAACTGAGCCACGAACTAGAGTAGATAAGGATAGCTATCATGTAGCTATTATTCATGGGCGGTGTACCAACCGCATCTGCAACTGACAAGTCGGTGACATAAATACACAATGGTCACCCTGGCGAATCAGGAGTGGAGCTCGATATCTCAACATATGTACCACCAATAGTGGAAATAACATTAAAATACACCTACTTTGACAAGTACACTATGATAGTAGACTTGTATAACTCATCAAGTTCATTGTAGTAATCTTTATCCCACTTTTTTGGCTTTATGCCCCTAGCTTTCAATGGCCTAATCCTCTTCTTTTGCACCAATATTTGCCATATTTTCATCTTTCAATATTGGAAGTTATACCATCCAATTTTTCAAGATTGAAAATAGCACTATCAGTTGATGCAGCAAATGATTGCAAAGTATAAAATATAGATTACTATAATTACAACAAAATAGCCCCAAAATTGAGCCAAAGGGGAGGACAGTATGTGGGAAACAAAAGAGAGTATATAGTTGTCCACAAATAGTATGTAGTATAATGCTCAAACAAGGTGTTTATGCTCAAAGAAATTACTCATAAATAGTATTCAACATTGATGTCTATAAGATTACAATAAAAAACAATACATCTATAGAAAAATGACCAATAGAGTAAGCTCCCCTTACTAGGAATATGGGGGTAGCAACCAGGATATATAAAATATAACTAGCAATGTAGCAACTAAGTACCAAGAACTATCAAAACATACAGAAAATTAGATACATAGATGCATACAACCAATGTGTGCTAAGCATCCACCACTAGAACCCACTAGCAATGATAGATAAAAGGTCCAAATTTCTTAAAAGCATATCAGTCCACAAGAGGCAATATTTATGAGAACAATGTATGCATATGTCAACTAAGCATGTACATATGAAAGATACTTCCACCATCTTTAAAGAACCAAGCTCTGCAAGAAGAAAACTACAAGTGCCTCCCACTAGAAGTGTATTTGGGATATCCAATGTGGGAGCCTCTCACTCGACTACTAAGACCCACGGACCACTTATCGTTTCAAGTGTTTCAAGCCAAGTGCAATGGCTACCTCTCACATTGCCATGCGTGCTCTCATACCTACGAGTGTAGTGAGCTTACCTTCATGCTTGATTGAGTTGTCTCCTCCCACAAGCTCTCTAGGTGTTGTGAGCATGAGACAATAGAAGAGAAGAGAAGGAGAAGAGAGGAAAAGATGGAGAGCTTCTCCACCATGGTCCCTTACCCTCACACACTCACTCCCTCACACTCCCTCTCTCAAGCACAAGCACAAGCAAGAGCAAGAAGAAGAAGAAGAATACATGCCCTACTCCTCTTTGGTCACCCATCCCTTTTTTACATGACCAACCATTTTAGCCTAGGTCCTCTTTCCCTATTCCTTTCTATTTTTACATGGTTCCTTCACCCATGCCCATCTACATTTACAATTGCACAGAAGGGAGCCTGGCGCTCTTTTACAAAATGAACTACGATTCACCTAGCACTTTTCTTGCTAGAATATTTGGTGCACTTATTATTGTGTGCTTCCTTTTACATTTGAGGCTTTTCTTGCACTTTTTCTAAGCATGTCTGTCTCTTCTATTTTTCTCACCTTAGGTCTATCTTCCATTTTTTTCCTTTTGGGGCTTTTCTCTCTTGAACTTTTGAAGGTGTAACGTTACCCCTCTCCTATAGCTGGGTTCCAGTCCCATGGCACTTGTTTGTGAGGGTTTGGGTGGTGAAAGGTTTGCCATGTGGGTCGATGGTGGGACTTTGGGGAGGTTGGCTGTGGAGAAGAAGCATAACAAATATGGATGAGAGGTTTTCAAGGATAGATTGTGTGGGTAATGGGGGCCTCTGATGTCAATGGTTGATTGTGGATTGCCGAATGTACCTAAAAAGGAAAAGGAAGTGCACTACTTGGGGGTGTGTCTACCTCACTGTGCAGTGCATGGTGTCTGTGCTAGTAAAACTAGAAGTTGGGCCAGAACCTTAGGCAAGCCCATGGTGTTGTCCCACACTTGAGGAACCAATTCATGTACAAGAGAAGGTGATGTGGGTGTGACTTAAGGAGATAGGTATACAGGTGAGTGGGAGATCCCCAGGTGCTATGGGTGTGACTTAGGGAGGCAGGTCTAGGCAAGCAAGAGCCCCCCAAGTGTGACTTAGGGAGACAAGTCTATGAGTAGGAGCCCCCCAAATGTGTCCTACCCTTGATGTGCCCTAAGCATGATAAGTGGGGGAAGGGGCTAGGGTGGTCCCTAGGTGCAATGCATATGATGCTCATAGAGTACAGATGGGCTAATTTCATTGTAGTATTTCTTTTCTTTCCACTTCTTTCCTTCTTGTCCTTCTCCTTTTTCTTTTCTTATCTTTTCTTTTTTTCTCTTTTTTTTAAAAAAAATTATAAGGGAAGCACATTAAGAAGCATCTTGTTGATGAGCAGGGCTCAGATTGTGTGGTGGCTTGAGGGCTCTACTTAGGAATGCCGTGCTCTGCAAATACCCCTTTAAGTTGGCTTGTACATTGAGTGGATTGGATAACAAAAAAGAGTGATTACACCTAGTGAATCTACTATCACTCATATCTTCTAAGAGCTTAATATAAAATGCTGGCATGAAAGTAGCTCTCATCATGAGGCGCACCATTACACATCTATCTATCCCTGCATTGAGATAAAAAAAGAGGAGCAGCAAGTTCTCTTCCTTTCTAGTAGTTTTTTTTTTAGTAATATTCGCAATAGGTGAAGTAGTTATATGTGATGATGAAGACAGGGTCAGGGCATGAGGAGAAGTCTTTGAGGAAACTTGCTATAGATGGGCGGAGGTCTCTTTTGGTGAAGATCAAGCTTTCTTCATAGATTGAGGCATTTACATTGTAGATCAGAGAGAAGTTGTATCTAGCATGTAGCTCCCAGTTTAAATCAACTCCAAACCTTCTTGGATAGGGCATGTAGATAGGATCATCCCGTTCATGGGATAGAGTGCTGTAGAAAGTGATCCATGCCTCTAAACTAGAATCCCAGATGTTTATGAGCCACCTAGGCTATGCCGCATATCCCTCCATCCTCCGAGGTACCTCCATTACCTTATCTTCCAAGTAGTCTCTACAAGTTCTTGTTGCCACCTTGTGGGGTGCCTCATCCACTTCTAGCCATCTCCTTCCTAGCCTTGTTGAAATTTTAATGATGTCCTCCACCACCCTAGGAGATAATACTCTATCCAATGTGTGAGGAAAGGTGAAGGAAAACTTGAAGGGGTGGTCATAGTTTTCCCATCGCTCCCACACTACAAGTTCCTAGCTCCAATTAACAAGATCACACTCCTTGCTTTGAGGGGGGAACCACTCGTGGAACTTGCAGTGTCTTGGCTTGAAACTTCCTGCGGGCGTGGTCCACTTGCATCCATTTAGGTGGCCCCATCTTCCTCCCCTTTCTCTTCTGACTATACTTGTCATTACAGAGGGGGGCTTGGTTCCTGCACTTGTTCTTTCTCTTATTGGTCTAGTTCAAAGTCAAGCCCTTCTTCCTAGACCACCGGTTCTAGTGGCTCGTGTTGAAGTGGCTACATTTGGTGTTCTAGCTCCCCAATCCCTAGCAAGGAGAGTTCCTATGTGGTTAAGCCAGTTCAGATTAGGTAAGCGCCTTGCTCCTCTACTCCCAAGTTGGTGCTAGGCTTGGGTGCCTTGGCATAGAGTCCATGTTGCTGCACCCTCCTTCATCTACTTTAGCCCTTGATTTTGATATCGGGCTACGATTGCAATCACATGCTCTTGCTCTCACCACCACAGTGTGTGCATTTGTTCTTGCTCCTATTTTTACATTCTACCTATTCCCTCAATCTGCTTTGCTCGTGGAGACTGATTGAAGCTGATTGTGTAGTTTTGTCAACTTCTTTGTGGCCTCCTCATCTCTTTAATTCCTTACTACATGCAACTCTGTCCTTGCCTCTTCAATTCCTTTATTTCTAGCTCTAGACATATGTTTTTTGAGAGTTGAAGGTGCACATATTCTCTAAGGAGATGTAGTTCTCTCTTTCTTCATCATACAACTCCTTTAGACTCTCTTCTCTCTCAATTACCTTTAAGGCCTCTTTTAGTGTGATTACTTCCCTCTTTATGATAGTCATCACTCTTGCTTGCTTCATCCTCTAGGCTGTAGATGCAATCTTTTCTTCTTCAAGTTTTGCAAGTGTGGCCTTTTTCTCCTTTGTTGCCTTGTTGAGTTGGCTTTGTAGCTCCTTTATCAATTTGTATTGATCTTCACTATTGCGCATAACCGAAGGCACCGAAGTGGTTGATACTTCTTATCGAGGTACCTTTGGCCCTTGGCATGATTCTACATCGGCTTTGCTAGCCTCTTTGTTCATACAAGGGGGGACTCCTTTGCTGGGTGTAGGCACAATTTCTTGTACTTTGCCAACTAAGTACTACACCCATGCCATGATGTTACTTTCATTGACCACTCCTTCCACAATTCCTTGTGTTGGGATGATTTTTGGTGTAGCCATGACTGGTGGAATTGGGTGTAGCAGGGCTTTACCCATGAAAGGATAAGTAGATATGTCTCTCCTACTGGGTCTACCTAGTCTCCCTTGAGGATTAGTAGGTTTGCCTCTACCTGCCCTCCCCTAAGGATTAGTAGGTCTGATTGCCATACTCAAAAATGGGGTTGGGTGTGAATATGATGCTACAATTTATGACAAGGTCTTAGGTGAGAGCAAGGTGATTACAACAAGCCTAATGTAGAAATAGAGACATAGAGAGAATGTTGATGGAGTCATCTGCCAAGATGAGGCAAATTGCCAATAGACTGCATGTCACTTGCCTTAGCTATGCCCTCTCTCTCTCTCTCTCTCTCTCTCTCTCTCTCTCTCTCTCTCTCTCTCTCTCTCTCTCTCTCTCTCTCTCTCTCTCTCTCTCTCTCTCTCTCTCTCTCTCTCTCTTCAAGGAGAGAGAAAAGCTTTTAGATTTAGCCAAAAAGAAAAGAGAATTCAAATGAAAAGACAAAAGAAGAGAAGCCTTTGGAGGGCAATGAATGATTGCCACATGGCACCCCTCTAAAACCTTCTATTAATAGCTATAGAAGATACCGTAAGCTAATAAGAGTTCTTGTCTATATCCACCAAAGAGTGTACTCATATTCCGAATAGTGATTAAAAACACACTAAAGGGCATAACCTAGATTCATAAACTAAAAGCATGTGGGTTACTCCAAGCCAAAACTTGTACTGTATTTGGTTGTCTAGGGATAGGTTAGGTATACCCTTATTCTTTTGCTTATCAATTTGATTATTTATCTTTTCTTTTAAATGCAAAAGAGAGAAAATAAAATTGTCTGTGCTTTTTATACAAAGGAGAGAGAATAGTATTTAAAAATACTTACAATAATCTAAGATGATTGATAATCTTGAGGCAAAGTCATATAGGTTTTTGGGAGGAACTCTTTGGTGCTTTTGACTACAAGTTACAATTTCATGAAGAGTGTGGGAGGGACTCTTTGGTGCTTTTGACTACATGTTACTATATCCTTTCTATGGAGATACTAGGTGCTCTGTACGTAGGTTCTTTCGACGCTTCATGCCAGTGTTTTCCCAGCTCCCTATTGAGGTTTGAATCATTGGTATTAGTAATAACTAAAACTACACCAACATTCTCCTGATGCTTTGCACGAATGTTAGGTTGATGCTTCACACTAGTGTCAATAAAATGACTAGGGCACTTCACATCCCAAAACCTTCTTTTAAAATGAATTATGTGCCCATGATGTTAAATGATAATGACAAATGAGAATAACCAAATTTCAACTAAAACATCATTATACAACCTTATGTAAGACTTGAAAACCATATGTCTTCAATATTATGATAGAATGCAAGGTAATGCTTTTTTTGTAAGGTTGTGAAGGTACACAAAGCATAAGGCTTAAGAGGTAGCAATTCAGATCTACATAATGATGTGAAGTATTTTCAACGTAGAGAGAGAGAGAGAGAGAGAGAGAGAGAGAGAGAGAGAGAGAGAGAGAGAGAGAGAGAGAGAGAGAGAGAGAGAGAGAGAGAGAGAGAGAGAGAGAGAGAGAGAGAGAAAGAGAGAGCATGCACTCATGAACCACACCCTCAAATGCTAACAAGTAGTAATGCTACCAATGAAATAGTCCCAAGATCATAATTGCAATGGATGCTGCCAATCCTTGATGTTGACATAGCGTTTTGTTTTTTTGAGATAGCCTCAATTGCCTAGAAGAGCATTGGCTTGCATTATTTAGCTTTGACATATAAATTACACTTGTGAGAGGTTTGAGGCTCACGATGACTTTAATTTAAATTTCATATGACATGAATGAAGTTGTAGGGATACGTTTTGGATTAACATATAAGTATGTGCATGCATCTAGAAAAATCAAGTGCAATAAAATGTAGATATAAACATAGTCTATGGATGCTTAAGCAAAGATTTACTTATAATGACATACACAATACAAAATTATGCTTATATACCTCCTACATGCTCATAAGTTCCACATAAAAGCATAGTTGAGTCATATTCAAAGAATTGCACACTTTTTTGGACACACATCATGCTCCACCTACTCAAACCAAATGGTAGATTATATTCAATAAGGACTTGGAAGAGACTTCTCACCTTCCTTAGCTTACCTTGCAGTCATTATGTATGAAGTATTCAAAAAGAAATGTGATTGCCACATTTGGAAGCAACATTGTTTATCATTGCAACATCATCTATTTGTCAGCTTGACATGGGAGCATATTCATAATGTATATGTTAAGCTTAACATGGTGTTTACATTCCAAATTTAATATATCCAAATGTAAGGGTACTTTAAATGCAAAAGCATATGTATGGGATTGTTGCTATAGCCTTGAGGAATGTAAGGTGAGGTTAAGGCTATAAAAATTATGTTATTAATAGCTCTATATTCAATATCTTACTACTATATTATTTTTGCTATAGGTTCAGAACCTTCAGATGGCTTCCCGAACCTACCCTATTTTCCAAACCTCCCTTTTTCAATCAAAACCCCCTCCCCTCCCCTCTTTCTCACCTACCACCACCTCCCTTTTTTAAATTAAAACCCCTCCCCTCTCTCTCACTTATAATCTCTTTCTTTCTTTTTCCTCTCCCCTTTTAAATTAAATTTCTCCTCCCTCCCCCTCTCTCTCTCTCTCATGTGTAGAGCCTAGGTTCTCTCTCTCTCTCTCTCTCTCTCTCTCTCTCTCTCTCTCTCTCTCTCTCTCTCTCTCTCTCTCTCTCTCTCTCTAACTAAACTTTTTAATTTAAACTTTCTTTTAGTTAAAAATTTTTAAAATATTTTTTAATTTAAAGTTTTGTGAACACAATTTTTCACACACTTTGAGAGAGAGAGAGAGGGGGGGAGAGAGAGAGAGAGAAGAAGAAGAAGAAGAAGAAGAAGAAGGATAAAAAGAAGAAGATGTAGAGAGGAGGGGGGAAAGAGGAAAGAGGAAAGAGAATAATCTTTTTTAAATGAAACATTTTTCATCTCCCCCTCCCCCCTCTCTCTCATGTGTAGGGCCTAGTTTTTTCTTCTCTCTCTCTCAGTTAGATTAAACTTTTTCATTTAAACTTTCTTTTTAATTAACATAAGGAGAGAGAGAGAGAGAGAGAGAAATATACAAATAGCAAAAAAGAAAGAAGAGCAGAGGGAGGGAGGGAGAGGGGGAATAGAGAGAAAGAGAATTATAGAGAGAGAAAATTTAAAATTTAATAGAGAGAGGAAAAGAAAAAAGGAAAAGAGAGGAGAGAGAGGGGAGAAGAAAAGGGGAGAGAGAGATAGAGAGAAGAAAAGGAGAGAGAGAAAATAAGAAGAAGAGAGAGAATTCAAACACAGAGAGATAATTATAGAGAGAGGAAATATAAAATTTAAAAGAAAGAAAAGAAAAAAAAGAGAGAAGAAGAAAAACAAGGAAAAAAGAGGAGAGAGAAGGAAAGAGAGGAGAGGGGGGATAGAGAAGAAAAGTGGGGGGAAGAGAGAGAGAGAGAGAGAGAGAGAGAGGAAGAGAGAGAAAGAGAGAGAATAAGAATAAGAAGAAAGAGGGTGGTCATTGTGACGTAATGGGCAATATCGCTCTTATAGCTCATAACTAAAGTGGAAACCAAGGCATAGACCTTAGCATCCTTGGCAATGAGGCTACAAAGACTTTGTTGATGCCATTATCTACATGTGCAGAGCAATCATTTGCTTAAAGGAAAAACTTCTTGGGAGGTCACATATCCCAATAGTGTCATCATGCAAGCACACTAAACCGCAAAGTGACTATCCACCAAGCTAGTCCTTGTTATTGTTCTATGCTACAAAGATCATTTGATAACCTTATTTTGGACAATACAAAGTACCTCTCACCTATGAATTAGCATAAAATTCTTCATTAATAGGGACCATTATCCACATTATTAGGACATGGTTGGAACTATTGGCAAAAATATAGGGGTATTATATTGCATGAAATTTTAGTACATTATACCTAGCAATACATATTTTCTCATGAATGAAAAATACACAATAAAATTTGAAATCTAGCCCCTAAACATTGGTCCATTATTTTCTTAACTTATTATTATTTATATAATTTTAAAACTATATTTTATAAAGTTTTCTAACAACTTTTAAATGGAATTATGCAAGAAAATCTAGATTTGTATGAATGAGATTGATATCCTTTTCTAACAACTTTTAAATGGAATTATGCAAGAAAATCTAGATTTGTATGAATGAGATTGATATCCTTGAGAATTCATGGCATATTCCTTTATCTCCCTCTTTTTTCCCCTTATTCTCTCACTCTATCTTTTTCTTCTTTTATGTGTGTATGTGTGTCTATGTTTTCCTTCTCTTTCTCTATTTCTTCCCCTCTAGCCTCAAGTCTTTCCTTAGGGTTTTTTTTCTTGGGGGGGGGGGGGGGAGATTATTTAATGGATATATATAGTTATAGGGGATGAAGGCTCATGAAATCACATGGAGAGTGTGTGTAGATTAGTGATAGGGTGGCTTGAGATTGGCTAGGGATCATGGAGAGAGAAAATGGTCACAAGAGGAGTGCAGGAGGAGGTGATAGAGATGTATGCATAGGCGTAGAAAGGGGGGTTTGTACCCTTGCCCAAATGGTAGTAGGAGGTTGGTTATGGGAGGGTAGAGGGAGGTGGGAGGAGGTGTGCTAGTAGATGATAGAGAATCAATGTAAGAAACTAGAAAGGGACAATGTTTTTAGTGAGTTTATTAAATAATACCATGTCACACTAGCATAGGTATATAAGGTATTGAGACTTGTAAATTTTCATCATTCATTAATACAAGACTATAGTCTCTTCATCTTAGCTTCTTCTCTTAGCTTTCATGGCTTCTTTCACCTCTCCTGTCTTTTATATTTCTCTCTCCTCATCAATCTTTATCTATTCTCTTTTCTCCACACTTTAATCTTTGGTCCTGTGATTTATGCAGGCATCTTCTATGTACTATGTTGTTATCATCCTTTGTAACTTGTCATAATTCCATGAGTTTTCATCAACAATCTTGTACTTATTCTATGTATCAATCTTGTGGCTTCAAGTATATTTTGCGCTCATCTTGATGACCATTGCACACTTAACATGTAATCCATTTGTACCACAATTTTTTTCTCTGTAACTGCCACTATTAATGCGCAAATTTACTGCATGCATCGCTATTTGCATCGCAAAACTGACAAAAATTGCGACATTGATAGCAATGCAAATAGTGATGGTGCTATGGAGACGCTAATATCAACGCATTTAGTGACGACGGAGGTAATTTTTTTAATGAACATTTTCATCGCTTTGAACATTTGTATGAGGCCTGTATCTTGTAATGTTTGTTACACAATTCCTTTAAGCACAACATATCAATCAATCAATGCACAATATTCTTTCATTAGCAAAAACATAAAAACTACCAATCCCATAATTGGCCAAAAAAAATTGCGAGTAGACCTACTATTCAATTGACTTGCCTTCTAGGGCACCACTAGATATACCCTAAGGGACCACACATCTCATCCTAGGCAGAGCTAGTAAGGCGAGGAGCTAGCCAATAACCCTCCCTGGACCTAACACTCAACCTTTTCATTCCTATGAGGGACAACACATGTTACATTGGGCTTTATTTCCACATATCTTGTGCCCACAATGCTAGGTGTTTTTCCCACACACATGACTCCTCATTAGTGACCACTTCTGTAATTAAAAAAAATTACCATAGCCTTTCTATTAAGTCCTAAAGATTAGGGTTTCCTATAAAAGGTAATAATGTGCCCTTGTAAGGATCTTTTACACATTTTGACAATTGAGACTTCATCTTGAGGCTTTGTTGAACCTCCCACCATAGCATGAGGTGTGTATCACGCAACCTATATTGTATCTTTCTTGTTTCACCTCCACTTAAGCATACTACCAAGAGTTGCAATGCACATTTCTATTATATGAAACCATCTATTTCCAAACAATAATGAATTTCTTGATTGACACTTATCACAATGAGAAATGTGAGCTTGGGCTTTGATAAATAGGTTTCAAGGCATGGAAATTTGGTGGCCGAATAGAGCCATATTCATCGCCTCCTAACTTGCATTTATATCCACATTGTTAATCCCACCTAGTGTGGCATCGATAGGGGTAACAGTACAAGTAACAATGGCCAAGCCATGAGGTCAATTGTCTATGCTTTCAAATGGCGTTAGTGATGCAACCAAATGTTTGAATAATTTCTCAAGAAAAGTTTTAGTTAGGGAGGATAGGTGATGAGTGTGTCGAGGCAAGAGATGGAAGCTCTTTGATTTACTCATTCTAGGAGTCTTCATTTAGCTTTCCTTTTAGGGAAACTCCTCTTAAGGTGCTCCTCTCCCTCTCACATCTCTTGCTTGAGTGAAAAGAGATTGAGTTTTGCATGTGTTAAGTGTTGCATGTTGTATGATAGAGGGTTTTGGGGATGCCTTAAATTGGTGTGTGTGTGTGTGTGTGTGTGTGTGTGTGTGTGTGTGTGTGTGTGTGTGTGTGTGTGTGTGTGTGTGTGTGTGTTGGGGCATGGGGCATGGGGGTTATGCAAGGGGGTGAATATGCTTAATGGAATTAGGAACTGACTAAGTTTTTCCTTTCAAATGTATAAGCTAAATGTTTCATTTTAAGCTTTATTTATTGTTATGTTAAAGTTATGTTTTTAATGCAAATTAAGATATATAAGGTCAAAACTGAATCTACTAGTGCTTCTCCTTGAATTGTTGTGCTTTGGGATGGTTGCTTAGTCAATATCTATTTCATATTTTACATCAAATTACTTGCTTCAAATGGTACTCATTACTTGTTGCTTTTGATTTTTCATTTCAAAAAGATAACTATCATGGGAGCTTTTATACCAATTAAGCTAGCATTCATGGTAGTCAGTCAAGTCAATGCAACATCAATAGTATCAATTCATCATTAAAATATAGTTTTTTTTCTTTTTAAGGTGTAAAGGTATGACAAATCAATCACCAAATGGTAGTAAGCCTAAAGCCTTGTGGAAGGCTTCAACTTTTCTTTGGGAAGAGCCTTTGGAAATAGATTTGCCAAGCTGTCATGTATAGGCATATATACCAAGTTGATCTCTCCTGCATAGAGCCTTTCTGTGACACAGTGGTAACACACCTCAATGTGCTTGAAGCGAGCATTAACATTGGGTTCCTCTTGATTGCCATAGCGCTCTGATTGTTAGTTTAGAGAGGAGTAGGTGACTGGTATTCCACAATAAGATTGGCCAAAAGGTCTTTGAGTCATATGTATTCCAAATTCCAATGTTGTTGTAAATGTTTCTTTGTATTTTGTGGCCATTCTATCCAATTTGAGTGGATATAAAGAGCTACAAAAGTTGTGGACAATTATGGCAACTTGATGGCACATTCGTATTTTGACTATAACTTTTGCATACAATATCCAATTCATGTGTTCTATAGCTAGAAACAAAGAGTGCAATGAGAGCTATAGATACAATCACTTATAGAGTTGATTTTATGTATTTTTAAGTTCTCTATTTACTTAGAATAGAATGGTTCTAGTTTGGATAACAAATAGTGAGCTCCATTATATTTGTTTAATGCCTCGATGATGCTATTGTGGTGCTCAGATGGTATGCTTATACTTTAGGACACTACTTGGATTGTTTAGATATTTATTAACTTAGTTTTGCAAAGTTTCATTTCTATAATAACAATTTAGGTAACTTTATGCCTATTGAGTCTTGATGCTATTCGGGCCACTTATATGCATTGATATCTATAATTGATATTTGGAGTCGGATATGATGATGGATAGCTTTACCACTTAGATTTAACCTACGTTGGATGATTTGGAACTTTGGCTTTATGTTTTAGTTGCTTTAGTCATTAACATTACAGATTTCAAGATTTACTTAGGTTTCATGCTCCTGGATGTAACTTGGATTATGGATGGTAACACCATATTCAATAATTTGGGAATTTTCCAAGTTCTGATTTCAAATAAGTGATAAATATTTGAGCACGTGGCTAAATCTTGATCGATATTTGAAAGTGGGATTTGGGAAGGTAGCTTATATAGCATTTAGGGTAGACTGCACCTTCTTTAAGTAAGATAACAACATTTGACCATGTGGTCAAATAATAAAGGTATTAAGGGTTCCCAAAGTGCATGGAAATTCCAAAATTCCCTAATATAGTGTTATGCTCATGTACTTAATGTCTTGAGATTGTATTGCTCATTTGGCATTTGGATTTGGTTCAGTGGGATCTACTTGCTATTGGCATTAGAGCATTCGATGGTTCAAAAGAAGCAGAGTAGGCCATTGAAAACCAAGAGTGTAAAGCCCAAAGGCATTGATGAGGATACTTGGGATGAGTTGAATGAGCTATGTAAATCTACTCTTATATTGTCATTGTCAAAATAGGTTTACTTCAATGTTGTGTACTTGAGGATAATGCTTATGCAATCTTTATGACAATTATGGGAAAAGGTATGCAATCTTTATGACAAACAAACTCCTACTTCACAGGTGTATTAGTTGAAATAGCTTATGGCCTCTTGCATGAAGGAAAGGACTGATGTGTTTGTGCATATAAATGAATTTCATTCTATTTTTAGCCAATTGACTTCGCAAGGCATTGAGTTCAAGGATTAGATCCCTCCCTTGTTCTTGCGCCTATGACACTTCTTGAGTCATGGAACACTTTTTGTACTGCCATGTGTGCTTATACACCTAAGGATGGTTTGAAACTCCAAGATATTGAGGGTGTCTTACTCACAGTGAAGATAAGTAGAAGAATGTGGATGTAGCCCCTACTTCTCATGCATTTATTGTCAGGGTCAGATGACATCATGGTAAGAGTGGTAATGACCATCATGGTAGAGACTCATAGAGGTCTTAGTATTACGAGCAGTCTCATAGTAAGTCTGGTGGTTTGTAAGGCCTCTTTGACATGCCATTACTGTGGAAAGTAGGGTCATATTCGATCATAGTGCCATAAGATGCGCGATGATAAGAGAAAAGAGAAAGGCAAGGGCAAAGTGCAAGAAAAGTTATACTGCGGATGTCACCCTTCTTAGCATAACGATTGACTTGTTTTTCCACAATAATGAGAAACAATACCAGAATTTCCAAAACCTTTGATCTATGGTCCACCTCTTCCTATAGAGCTTCCCTTACCTCTAAAGTTTCCATAACCTCCTAAAACTTGCATTTCACCAAACTATTGATTCAACCTATTTTACTGGTTATCACCAACCTGTCCTATACCATGGCCACTTAAAGAGAATATATCATGTGAAATACGCGGGATCTAGAGTAGGTTGAAAGAAGAAAAAGAAACTCATGAAGACATTGACCCTGACTAGGATAAATTGTTACACAAGTGAATTAGGTTCCAAGATTGAGACTTGGACTCATAAACACAATCTTGTGTATTGACGACACTTTACTGGAAAGAAAAGAGAACTACATTGCATTAGAAAAAGAGTGCAAGTACAATGCTCTATAGGAATTGAGTGGTGGTACTTTCTCCTACTGTGCATATGGGATTCTGGTCCTGAGCCCTCACTGCTTCTCACAAAGGGATTCTCCTACTGTGCATATGGGATTCTGGTCCTGAGCCCTCACTGCTTCTCACAAAGGGACTAAAGTAGGTGTAATTGCAAATATCTCAACATATCACATCTCCTTCCTAAACTTGAGTAAAATACTTGGACATATTCACTACTTCTTTCAAATGATTCATCCTACATGTTGATCTATTCATCAGTGATGATCATGAGGAGGACAACTCATCAAAAATTGAAAACGGCTTCTGTATATAGATAGAAGTAATCAAATCATTATCATCAGGCATAGCATCAATAGCTACTAAGACATCTGCAATGCTTCTCACCTTCAAAACATACTCATTTACAAACATCTTTCCTTTATTTAAGGTACTCAACTCTTGCTTGAGTTGAATATTTGTATTTATTGAAAACATATTATCAAAGATTTTCCAAGTCACATGTGAAGTTTCTACATTTCTAATGTGCCCCAACATAGTGTTGTCAAATGACTACAAATAGCCAATACATCACCTTTTTTTCTCTTGCATTCCATTCTTTCCATGCCTTTAATTCCTCTACAGTTGCATGATTACTTAGCTCTAGCTTCTTTTATTTACCTAAGACAAACTTGTAAAGGCATTTTTTAATAAAAAAAGTTCGTCACATGAAACCTCCATGATTGATAATTGTTCTTGTCTAGCTTCTTGATGATGGGGTTTGCATTGTTCTTTGTCGGTTTCACAAAATTGATACAAAACAGCAAGCACGTCTTCTGCAATCTTTTACAATAAGTATACAACAATACTCCAAACAATCTCTTTCACTAATTGCTCAATAGTATATGTAATCTACAATCTATTTCTAATTAAAACTTGTGTTTTCTTCTTGGCAAATTCTTGAGAACTTATAGATTTAAACTTTGTAACCTTTTAGACTACATAGGCGAAATCATAGTATACCCTAAAACTATTGTTTGTAAGCCTATGGATCTAAAATGGAGCCAAAATGGCCTCGAATGGCCCAAAAAGAAGTGGATAAGCTCCAAAGGGCTTATCTATGGTAGAATATACAATGATCTACTCGTACACCAAATCTCACAGCAATTTGAGATTTTTGCTCTACCCTGCTTTCGGTGCCTCCATAGGCTCTATCCAAGAGAAAGAGTGGAAGAATGAGAGAGATTCTTAACCATTGATTGCTTACTCAAATCCTTTTTTCTTCTCCTTCAATTCAGTCTTCAAGACAAGTCTCTCTCTCAGTGGTACTACTTTGATATCATGTCAAGAATTGCATGGTGGGGGGACTTGCTTGAGTTTTCTACCCCAAACACACACCATACACATAAGAGAAAGCTCACTCAAGAACACAAGAAGAGAGATGGGTGCCACAAAATTTTCTTGCTGGTTTCTTCTTCTTCTTTCACATACAATATAATATACAAAATTTATAGATAAGTTACAATATAAAAGAAAGCGGCCTACTAAGTCAAGCAGTGCATAACTAACTATACTAATTGGTTGGTGCTATAATTATACTAGCTATAGGTATATATAACAAACTAAATATAATTAGTGATAAGTTAGTGGCCATGTGAGGATCATAATGACCATTGACGTGATAAGCATAGATGTGTGGACCCATCTAGCTAGGCCATTTATCATCAATGTGAAATGTGAGAAGGATCAAAGCTTGCACTTGGAGAGCTATGGCAGGAGAGCAAGAGCAAGAAAGAGAGAGACGAGATATGGGAACTCCAACAGTCATAGTGTGTGACTGACCTTCCCTTTTATTCATCTGTCACTAAAAGAATAAAGAATAAAGTGACGGTGAATGGCGCTTGTTGTCACTTGCATTGTCCACTGTGGTGGGTACTATCAGTGTAGTAATACATGGGCGGCTAGGCGGAGGTGCCTTTACCTCCAACAACCTTCCACTTAAAGGCGAATCTGCCTTAGTGAGGAGTGAAAAAGAAAAAAAGAAAAGATAGTACAATGTACACATGTACAACAGGATGAGGAAAAACATCATCTCATCCAACGCCCATCAATCTCATGAGGAGTCAACAGACCTGTCCTCCACGACCCCACGTATAAAGTGATACCTTATCTCAATGTGTTTTTTTCTTCGCATGGAAGACCGGACTCTTGGCTAGCTAAATAGCACTCATAGAATCTGAATGTAGTGTATGTATAGTATCAATCCCAAGGTCATGAACAAAATGGCCTAACCATATGGCCTCTTTGCAGGCCTTGATGGCTGCAACATACTTGACCTCAGTGGTAGATAGAGCTATACACTTCTGAACCCTAGACATCCAAGAGACAGTACCTCCAGTATAGGTGAATACAGAGCCAGAAGTGGACTTCCTACTATCTGCATGTCCTGCATAATCGGAGTCTGTGTACCCGCAACTCATGTATCCTGGCTGCCATAGAAAATACACATATTTGCTATGCCCTTCATGTATTTTATGATACCCTTGACAGCATCCCAATGCTTCTTATCAGGTGTAGCCATATAGCGTGCCACAACACCAAACTGTCCACGTCTAATGAATAAGGGATCTTGGCCATCTCGGCCCTTTGCTCATCTGTCTACAGACAATTGGCCTGTGAGACCTTCACATAAGAAGGTAATGGACAACCAATAGGCTTCACGTCCTGCATGCGGAAATGCTCAAGGACTTTATGAATGTACTCCCTCTGTGAGAGGTAGAGTAGTCCCTAATGCATGTCACGATTAATGCACATACCAAGAATGTGAGAGGCTTGTCCCGGATCCTTCATCTCAAAGCTCTTCTTCAGCTGAGATTTAAGAGCATCTAGCTCATCATGAGCTTTCCTTGCTATCAGCACATCATCCACATAAAGTACCAAAATAAGCAATGAGCCATCACGGGCTTTCTTCGTGTAAAGACATGGATCCATAACACTCCTGCTATAGCCCTATGACTGCATAAAGGCATCAAACTTATAATACCACTCCCTAGGTGCCTCTTCAAGCCATAAGGCTTTTCTTCAACTTGTACACTAGCTACTCCTTGCCAGGTTCTGCAAAGCCCTTAGCTTGCTCCATTTAAATCTCATCATGAAAATCCCCATGCAAGAATGCAGTCTTGGCATCCATCTAATATATGTCCAAGTCAAGCTATGCAACTAAGGCCAAAACTAAGTGTAGGATGGTCATCTTGACCACAAAGAAAAGACTTCATCAAAGTCAACTCCATGCTCCTGTTTAAAACCCTTTGCTACCAATCTAGCCTTTGTATGCCGGCTTGGGGTATCCAAGGGTACTTTTTAGCTTGTACACCCACTTGCATGGTAGAGCCTTCTTGCGTGCAGGCAAGGAAACCAAATCCCAAGTCATATTCTTATACAAGGAGTCTATCTCAGACTGCATAGCCCTCTCCCAGGAGTCACTGTCACCCCTACGCATAGCCTCATCATAGATGAGCGGCTCCTGTGCATCTATAACCAAGACATAGTGCATGGAGGGCTCAAATCTATCAAGTGGGCGTCTATCTCTAGTAGAACGTCGCACTGCAAGCTTTGCTTCCTACCCAACATTTTTCCCAACACCCTGGCCATGAGCATCTATTGTTGCTACCTATCCAGCTGGTTGTACGAGAGCATGTGGCTCCTCTTGAAATATAACCCTATATATCTCCATGACTCTCTTAGGCTGTCTATGCATTTTTTCTTCATGGAAGACTACATCATGGCTACGGATGACTTTTTGAGCCTGTGCAGATCCATAGATGGTAACCCATCTCTCCTACATCTCCATAACCAAGGAATATGAATTTAACACTCTTAGGATCCAGCTTGTTACACTTGTCCTTGGGCACATGGCAGAATGCCTCACATCCAAAGACACGTAAATACACATAAGAGTGAGGCTTTTATGTCCAGACCTCCTCTAGAACTTGAAAATCAGTGGCACTACAGGGTGATCTATTAATGATATGCACAACAGTCGTAACTTCTTAGCCCAAAAGTGTTGGGGTAGGCCTATATGGCTAAGCATACTACGAACCCTTTCCTGGATGGTCCTATTCATCCACTCGGCCATACCATTTTGGGAGGGGTGTAAGGGGTGGTCAACTGACGCTTAATACCCCTCTCATCACATAACTGCTCAAAAGCATATGATACATATTCATCTCCATTATCTATCCTAAGGCATTTCAGCCTATGCCTAGATTGGTTTTCTTCCACAAAGCAAGCCATCTCTAAAAAACTACCAAGACATCAGACTTCTGCTTTATGGGATAAGCCCATAGCTTACGTGAAAAATCATCTATGAAGATAACAAAATACTTTGCACCACCCAAAGACTGACAGGGCATGGACCCATAGACATTAGAACAGACATCAGAATGTACCAAAGAGAAGGGCTTACTCATGCATGACATACCAGACTTCTTATGTGTAGACCTAGTCAGCCTGCCATAAAGACAATGATCACAAGAATCAAAATGAGAATAGTCAAGGGGCGGTAAGTACTGCAAACTAGAAAGAATTTTCATTTCCTTAACGGACATGTACCCCAAATGGGCATGCCAAAGAGATACATGAGGTAAAGACCCCACAGACAAAGCATGATTGATCCAAAAACAACTAAGGGGTAGAGGCTACCAGTCTTGGCACCTCTCGCAAGCACAAGGCTGCCATGAGTAATCTTCCATGCAGAGTCTCCAAAAGATACATGATATCTTGCATCATTCAAGCTGTCTAATGGATAGAAGATGGCATGTCAATGCAGGTACATGATGTATATCATGCATAACAAAACTGCTGCCAGATGGAAATTGCAACAGCCTAACATCACCAATGCCGAAAATCTCAAGAGACCTATCATCACCCAAGCACACAGAACCCGAAATAGAATGGTATGAATGGAACCAATCTCGGCAAGGTGTCACATGAAACGATGCACCTGAGTCCAAGAGCTAACATTGTGCATACATAGAGTGTATCTCTAACATATGCAAATGTTAACCCCAACACGAAGAAAGCAAAAGAAAGTGGAAAAGACGCAGGGCAAAGGCGGAAAAAAGGTAGCCCGACTGAAGAAAGAAAAGGAGAAAATGCCAAAAGCGCAAGGGCAACCTTAAAAGTCCAAGGCAAAAAAAAAAAGGGAAAGACTCATTTTTAAATAAAAAGGCGTGCCCTAAAATCTTGTAAAAGAGTGCCGGGCTCTCACCCATGCAATTTGTAAATGTAGAGGGGCGGTGAAAAGGAAGCTAGGAAGATAGAAGGGCAATGGAAAAAAGGGCCTAGGCTATGGCCGGCCATGTGAAAAGGGGAAAAGGGGATGACCGCCCAAAAGGGATTTAGGGTTTTGTATATAAAGTTGAAAAGTGAATGAGGAGCTCATTCTTTGGTGTGTGGCAAAAGGAGTCTTCTTCTTCCTCTCTTCTTCTCTCCTTCTTGCTTGTGTGTGCTCTTGAGAGAGGGAGTGTGAGAGTGTGAGGGAGTGAGGGTGTGTGAGAGTGAGGGATCAAGAGGGTGAAGCTCTTCACCATCTCCTCTCCTCTTCTTCTCTTCTCTTCTCTTCTCTTCTCTTCTCTTCTCTTCTCTTCTCTTCTCTTCTCTTCTCTTGCGCGCGCGGCTATGGAGGATGGAGCTTGGAGATGGAGGAGGCTTGAGGATGCTTGAGCTAGCATCTAGGATCGTGGAGCTACTGGAGTGCAAGAGAGAGGAGGGTACTCGATCGAGCATCAAGGTAAGCTCACTACACTCATAGGATCGACGGTGCGTCGGCTAGGTGAGAGATAGCCATTAGAACTCGCTTGGAACGCTTGAAGCAATAAGCGGTCCGTGGGTCTTGGCGGTTGAGCGAAAGCTCCCACATTTTGGTTCCGTTGCCGAGACAAACGGATTCAAGCTTGAGCATTTGCGCGCCTCATATCGAGCATCGAAGTAGGGTATTCATCCCCGAAACGGAGCTTGAGATAGGTAGGAAGTTGGGTGTTTTCGATCTTCAGAACAGGTAAGTATTTTGGGACATTCTAGTTGTTGATGATTGGAAAACATGGAGAAACTAGTTTAGTGTTTTGCTTTCGATTTATGTTGTGTTTAGGGTAGATTAACAGTGGGAAATCACACACGAAGAGGCAGAGGGTTGCTGCTGTGAAACAGGGGAAAAATAGCAGAAAACAGGGGGGAAAATGGAGTAAATGCGAAGATAACTGCGTAGGAAACGCCAGGAAAGGGATCTGTAGTGTTCAGGGAAGAACCAGCGGGGTAAAAACTCTGGGAGGGCAAGAGAACCCCCATTTCCAACCAACGAAGAGTGAGAGAGAGAGAGTGAGAGAGAGAGCGAGTTTGGCAACTGTCCGATCGACCAGGGCACGGAGGACATTGCGTTCGGCGATCCCTAGGTAACCGATCTCCCCCTCACCACTCCAACTCCATCGCTGGTGAATTTCGTGGTCAATAGTAATAGATAACTGGAGATAGTTGGGCGAATCTGTGTGCGCAAGCTCATCGAACAGAAGGACTCGGACGTCCGACCCAATGTCCGATTCCCAGAATCGGACACTCGAACAACCGTCCGATCGGAACAACTTGTCCGACTACTAGGCTCGGACCAACCTGTCTGACTCGGACACTCGAACCAACCCGTTCGATTCTGAGAATCGGACGCTTGGACCACTCGGACACTCGGACTTGGACCAACCCATCCGATCGGATGAATTAATACACGTCACCAATTGGACCACCTGCCCAGTCCGATTCCTAGAATCGGACCCGCCCATAATCGGACCACTAGGATCGGACACTCGGACCAGTCTGCCCGATTCTAGAAATCGGACCACCCTGTCCAATCGGACCATTCGGACGAATCGGACCACCCAAAATCGGAACAGCCCAAATCGGACCCCCTTGTCCGATTCTTCGAACACTTGCATGTCCGATTTTTGAGAATCGGACACTCAGACCTTGAGACTGCCACTCAGCCCTGAGACACCTGGTCCGATTCCTAGAATCGGACCACTGGTAAATCGGACGTCCGATTCCCAGGGTCAAGCCAAAACTAAGACCTGACCCATCGAGGGACACACTGGGGCACTTCCCCAGCGACCCACCCCCGCATGAACAACAGGAAGCAGCACAAGACCCTAGAACCCGTAGAATGGCCAGAACTGGAGTAGCAAAGCCTATCAGGCCCGAAACCAGTGAGAGTGAGTGAGACGCCGGGGAATTGCTCGCAGCACTCAAGTTGAATTTCTGCACTTGAAGTACACTTAAGAAAGCTGAAAGCCTGATTGAGCACAAGTGCACGAGGAACAACACACTCACGAGTGACCATAAGTTGAGCACTGCATTCAAAAATTAAAGGAACTCACTCAGATAAATCGCCCAAAAAACCCACCAATAGGAGAAGACCCAAGGTGTAGGCAAGCGCGCGAAGCACAGGGTAGAGTCAAGCAAGGAGCGTCAACGACAAGGATCTGTCGTACGAGCGGGCGCAAGAATCCAACCATGACAGAGGGAGGCTCAGACCATCGGTTTACAGGGGAGCTCGATGTGAGCGCATTCCCAGACGCTATACAGCAGATGGTGAGCAGTTACAATGCGCATGCCCACTACGAGCACCGTGGCAGGACAGCAGATGCAATCATTGTGGACCTAGAGGAGGAGAGAAGGCTAGCCTGCAAGGCATTGCAGGGCATAGCCGAGTATAATAAAGACCAACAAGCCAGGAGCCTAAGGCAAAGCATGGAGCTGCATGAGGTGCAGCGAGTGCTGAACTTGGCTGGCCGAAACCGGACAGACCAGGAAAGAGCACTAGAGGAAGACCTAACGCTGGGCGAGCTCCTCATGAAACGGCTGCTCGATTACACTGCGGTAGAACAGAGTGCCACTGCGCTAGCAACATTACTACTTGCAGGCCTAGGGGCAAACCAGGGCTCAAAGAGCCAAGCCAAAATACCTATTGTCGCCAAGCAACTCGACAAGTACCAGCCACCTGACGACCCATACAGCTTTGTCGAGCAGTTTGAGCAAGTCTGCAAAGCCAATGGCCTCAACGACCAGGCTCAACGTTTGCAAGCATTCGGACTTTGCTTAAGTGATAAGGGTAGGACGTGGTATACAAGCATGGACGCCATAGAACAAGCCAACTTCAATAACCTCAAGGACCTTTTTGTCAAGAGGTTTGCCGAACCCGGATACTATGACAACCTACTAGTACGCCTGATGAACGTCAAGCAGAAGGAGAAGGAGGGCATCCGCGACTATGTGACCCACATGAGAAGCCTCCTTAAAAGAATCCCCTTAGGCGAGAGACCGACTGACAAGGCAGTATCGACCGTATTCATTAGTGGGATTCGAGATGAGGAATTGTACAAGGCACTGGCAGGCAACTCAAGCTTGCAACGAGACGTGGTGGCTAGGGTTTTTGAGGAAGCCATCAGGGTCGATGACCAGCTGAAAGAGCGGAGCTCCAGGAGCTCAAACCTAGAAGAAACTAATCGACGGAGTTTAGAGTGAACGTCAACCTCTAGCGAGTGATCAAACCCATCATCCTAAGATAAGGGAAAGACCACCGAGACGGACCACGGCTTGGCCGAGACGGAATTGGCCAAAATACAAGACATGTTGAGGCGACCGATGCGTCCGCACATCCAGTGCGTGTACTGTGGAGGAAACCACCTGCCAGCAGAGTGTCAAGACCCTAGGTCAAGACCCTGCGCTAACTGCGGTAGGTTCGGCCATGATGCCGCACACTGTAGACTACCACAAAGACTACCATACGCGCAACCCTACGGCCAGCCTTATCCGGCTAACAGGCTGCAGCCATTCTTCGGGCGGGGAGCCCCGCTAGCCCTACCTGCACCTAACGATATGAAACCAGCGGTCCCTAGGCTGGACAAATCCTACCGGCATTCCTAGACTGCCTGGTCCCTATGTGACCCACCCACCGAGCGATACTCCCATACACTACGTAGAGGAGCCCAGTGACAAAGAGACCTACATATACCCTTATGTCTCGCATGACGACGAGGGCAATGCGGTCCTCATGGATTACCGACCCGTGCCGGTGATGGCATTAGGATGAGGATGGGGTAGAGGCCTAGGAGGGCAGCCACAGGTTCCGGTCACTTGTTGGACTTGTGGACATCCCGGTCACGTCTCATCGCGTTGCCCCGAAAGAGAGCAGCAAAACAGGGACAAAGCTAACCAAAGGTGCGCAGAGTGCGGAATCACCCATCTTTTCATAGACTGCCCAAAACGGAAGTCGCCTTCCGGTTCAGCTAATTTGTCGTCCGTCCCGCTGGGGCTGTTTGGTGTTGAAAACCTCGATGGGGAGGCCATACCTATTCCCTTGCGAGTTATGACCCGAGCACAAACGAAGCAGGCTGGCATCTCTCTGCCAGGACCTAGCAATCTTGACGCGACCTCAGTAGGAAAGAAAAGCCGTAGGCAGAAAAAGAAGAGATCGGAGGCTAAGGTCGCACTAAAAACCGACAGTGTTACGACCTTACCTCAAGGAAAGAAAGTCTCAGACGCGGAGGCAGAGACTTCAGCCCCTAAAACAGCCCAAAAGGGAAGCGCTAAGGTAGGGGAATACCCACACCCCAAGTGGCAATTAGAAGCCATAGAAAAGGTGAAGGAATGGGTGAGGGAGGCTCAACAGCACCTCAAGGATGTTGAACCCATTACGGAGGATGAGATTGATGATCTCTCCCGCATAAGCATGCCAATATCACCGCCCCAACCTAAGTCTACCGAGGCTACTATGCCACAAGCAGTGCCATCGAGGCCAAGCCTAGACGCAACTGACCCGCAGATCAGCTGCGGCCATTGGCCCAGACAGTCTGGGCTAAAGGAAGGACGAGTGTTTAGCAATCTCCTGACCACACTAGTAATCACCCCTGTAACGTTTGGCCTGGGAGATCTGCTTAAGCAGCACCCTGCCCTATGGCAGGACCTCAAGCAGTGGGTCGAGAGACCGCAAGAGCAGGCCCCGGCAGATCCTCAAGACCAGGATGCGGAAACACACTTGCCAAGTTTGACACTACACTCCGGGCCTAAATCCTTGCACGTCAACACTTTCTGGGAGGGCTCGGAGATGCACGCAGTCCTGCCGGTCCTAGCCCTGGGAGACACAACGAGGAAGGGGATTGTAGACACAGGAGCTGGGGTTAGTGTGCTTAGCCACGCAGTGCTACAGACGTGGGAAAACCCGCCTGTCGAAGCTGCTCGATTTAATGTCACACTAGCAAATGGTATGCGAGTGAAGCCATTCGGGGTCTTGAAGAATTGGCCGGTGAAGATTGCAAGAGTCCAGTTCTCTGTCGACTTTATAGTCATGAAGGGAGTGGACTATGATATCTTATTGGGCCGACCCTAGATGCGCAATGCTAGAGTTATCGAAGACTGGGGTAACAACCTGATCTTCCTTGGCAACCGAACTGATGCCGTGAGAATAGAGATGGACACTTGGAAGACCTCGTCAGTCGACCTAGACGCCATCTCTACTCTACTTAAGGGAAACACTCAGGACAAGGAACCCTATGGGTCCTTAACTAAGTATATCCCATGCCCAGAGGACGAGTAGGATTAGATGCACGTTCTCGCTACACTTGACCTGCCATTCTCAGACCATCAGGCGTACGAGCAGGCTGTCAAAACAATTGGCAAGCCAAAAGAAACACTCCCTACACCTGTCTACATGATGGCAGCAAGCCTCCATGAAGGGCCTAAGCCTGTCATCTTCCAAGTGCCTACCAACAAGAGGGAACTCCAGGGAATACTGGAGCACTTAACGGACCGACTGGCAGGCAACGCAGCTACCAATCTCAAGCCTCTCCAGGACCTCTTGGAAGAGCCCGAGTGGAAATGGACCAGGGTACATGAACTAAACCTCAGGTATAACTGGGCTTTGGTTCCCGACCAACAAGACGAGGCAGAACAAGCCTTGGGAGACGATGAGCGGTCGAGCGATAAAGATTCCTGTGATGAATACAAAGATTGACAATCCTTCGATGATGAAAGTGAGGGTGAGGTAGATACCATAGAATACGACACCGAAGGGCGAGAAATTGAGCAAATTCGGGCAGATGCTAAGCCGCAGAAGAGACAGGCCCTTAGAGTGGACCAAGGAGTTATGTGTACGAAATGTGATCGTGCTTGGTTGGAACGGATGGGAGCAATGGACCTTGAGCAAGCCGGCCTAGCCCAACCAGGAACGGTAGCACTGCTTAGAACCGAATCGCCATCTGAACTGCGGCCACCAGGGGAGACCACCTCCTCTAGTGAAAATGGGGGGTTTAACTCTGAATCGGAAGTTACTTCGGATAGTGACCCAGAAATCCCTAGGCCACCCATGACCAGATGCACCAAGGGGGACTTACCTGTCCACCTGAGGCACAGATGGTTGCGGCAGGATGAGGCAAAGCGTCCCAAGGATGCACGATCAGAGGAACAAAGGAAGCCGCAAGACCTCCCTAAACGTTTCTCTAAATTCAAAAGAGGGGACAGGGTAGTGGTTCTGCTAAGTGCCAAGCGCCAAGGGCAAACCAGCGAACCAATCGAAGGCCCAGCCAAGGTCAAGGAGGTAAACCTAGCCCTGGAAGGGGAAGTAACCCGCCCAGTGTTCATTGCTGAGGACTTGACCATGGAAGAAGAGTCCAGTCTTGTCACTCTTTTGCGGGACTACCTGGACGTATTTGCTTGGTCCTTAGATGAGCTACGAGGGGTAGATCCGAGTGTTGTGACTCACAACATACCCATGACGACGGATGCAATGCCGGTCAAGCAGCGACCATACCCCATGAATCCAAAGCATGCTCATGTTGTCAAGGAAGAAATCGACAAGCTGATGAGAGCTGGATTCATTTACGAAATTGAGCACACAGACTGGGTGTCACCCATAGTCATTGTGATGAAGAAAAACGGCAAGATTCGAGTGTGCGTCAATTACAAGAAGGTGAACGCCGCTACAAAGAGAGACAACTACCCCTTACCGTACACCGAGCACATGCTTGAGAGAGTGGCAGGTAAGGAAGCCTACAGTTTCCTGGATGGCTTCTCGGGGTACAATCAGGTGCAAGTGCATCCTGCAGACAGGCACAAGACCCGCCTTTGCCACTGAGTGGAGCGTCTTTGCATACGTAGTCATGCCCTTCGGGCTAACCAATGCCCCCGCCACCTTTCAACGCCTCATGTGCACCATATTCAAGGACATGCTTCGCAAGGAGTTAGAGGTCTTTGTCGATGACCTGTGTGTCCATTCGACCTGGATCGAACATCTAGACAAACTCCGTGCGGTCTTTGAACGGTGTCGCTTATACCGTCTCTCCCTGAACCCCTTGAAATGTCAGTTTTGGGTGAAGCACGGATGCATCTTAGGACACGTGCTGTCCAAGAATGGCATTGCCACGGACTTCTCGAAGGTCAAAGTTATTGTGGACCTTCCACCCCTAGGTAATTACAGGGGAGTTCAATGCTTCTTAGGTCACACAGGATACTATCGGCGGTTTGTACTGAACTACGCACTGATCGCTAGGCCATTGTACAAACTGCTAATTGTCTTCGAGTGGACTGAAGCATGCCAACGGGCGTACGAAGAATTAAAAAAGGCCCTAACAACGGCACCTATTCTACGAGCACCAGACTGGACCATTACTTTCCACGTACACATTGACGCCTCTAAGTTTGCCGTGGGGGCAGTGTTGTGCCAACCTGGTGAGCATAACCTAGATTACCCAGTGAGTTTTGCTAGCAGGAAACTCACTGAGACGGAGATGAATTATTCGACAACGGAAAGGGAGGGATTAGCTATGGTGTTCGCCGTGAAGAAGTTCTGGCATTACCTACTAGCCACCCCCTTCACCTTCTTCGTAGACCATCAAGCCCTGCTCTATTTAGTGAACAAACCTTGTGCTACAGAACGTATAGCTCGATGGCTTCTCCTGCTCCTAGAGTTCGACTTCTCCGTGGTGGTGCGGAAGGGAAAACAACATTACATGGCTGATCATTTGTCCCGTATACCCACAGGAGAAGCCGCTGGACAAGGCATCATGGACGAGTTACCGGACAGCCACTTATTCCATCTGTCTAGCGAAGGAGACCTATTCAGGGCCGATTTGACACCATACTGAGCAGACGACATAGTCCAGGTGCTTGAGCATGGGCTGCCCGAATGACCAATAGAACGGGCATGGCTTAGGCGCTTGATCCTGAAAATCCAGCCCTACCAGCTGATTGCAGGCCAGCTCTATAGGCTGGGGCAAGACGGATTGCTACGTAGGTGCGTATATGAGCATGAGATGCACGATGTGCTCTCAGAGGCGCACAACGGTATTGCAGGAGGACACTTTAGCAGAGACACGATAGCACGGAAGGTGCTGCAGTCCCACCTATGGTGGCCCACACTTTTTCACGATGCTACACAATTCGTCAAGCATTGTGACGAGTGCCAACAGACAAAATTCCCAGTTCGTAAAGATCAGATGGAGTTGACCCCTGTTATTGCTCGCCAACCCTTCGAAAAATGGGGGATTGACTTCAGAGGACCCATCAGCCCCGTGGCACAATACTCACAAGCCAGGTACATCGTGGTGGCCACGGATTACCTCACCAAGTGGGCGGAGGCGAGAGCCACGCGGAGAAACGATGCTAGGATGACTGCCAAGTTCTTATGGGAGCAAGTAATCTCGCTTTTGGTTGCCCCATCGAACTGGTTAGCGACCAGGGAACGCACCATCAACGAAGTGATAGCCCATCTCCTATCCACCTTTCTCATCATCCATCGCAAATCCTCACCATACTACCCTCAGGCTAATGGCCAGGCTGAATCAACCAACAAAATTCTCATCAATGTCCTGACTAAAGTAGTGTCAGCCTCACGAAGTGACTGGGATAACAAGTTGATGGCAGCCTTGTGGGCCTACCGAACAGCTTATAAAACGGCCGTCAGTCAAACACCTTTTAGGCTAACCTATGGGACTGAAGCCATTCTCCCATTAGAATTCTTCGTCCCTAGCCTGAGGATAGCACTCCAAGAACGATGGGAAGGGAAGGAAGCATGGACGCAATGCTTGGTCGAGCTGGAATGCCCTGCTGTTAGAAGTTCGTCTCCTAGCCACCCACGCACTTATCTGCGAGAAAGCCCGACGCAAAAGCTGGTTTGACAAACATGTCAAGCAATGGGAGTTTGAGCAGGGTGACCTAGTGCTCCTCTACTCAGTTAAAGGACATAAGCAAAAGATGAAATTCAGAGGTCTCGGACCCTTCAAGGTCCGGGCAATCAGCCGAACTGGTAATGTCAAGCTGGAAACACTTGATGGTAAAGGAATGGGCTTCTTCAATGGCAATCGGGTCAAGAAGTACTACCCGCCCACTCATCCGTTACATGAGCCACCAATGGTAGAACCACCCGTCAAAATACGAGTAGCCACAATTACGAAAATCTACGAGAATGAGGAGGAGCATGTAGAACCCGCCTACCTCCGTGTCACGGTCACTACCAAGCAGACGTGCTCCTTCGACGCCCTGATTGATGAGGGGGCAAATTTTAACGTTTTAACGCACGAGCATTGGATCCAGCTTGGCGCACCAATACTTCATCCCACAATAGCCAAATTAAGCCCATACGGGGCTCAATCCTACCCGATCCTCAGCACATGCCGAGTCACCGTTTCTATCGAGTCTGAAACTATCCCCATGCTGTTTTACGTGTTGCCAAGTACCATGGATGCAAGCACAGAGTCATTGCTCGGGCGAACCTTTAAAAAGCAGACCCACTGCAATGTTGATTATGAGTCGCAACGCATCCACTTAACGATCGGCAACGTGCATATTGTCACGACTTTCAGTAAGGGCCTCGTAACCCTACCATCGCTCACAGGGCCACCGATAGAAACAGCCATAGCTAGGACTAAGGAGGGGGGCCATGCATATCTATCACACCCAGATCCCCATAAACCGCAGCCCGCATCACCCAAAGCAAAACCCCAACAGACTCACTTGCAATGGGTACCTAAGCAGCCTCGAGAACCGCCTAGAACTAGATGTGCATGTCTGCAGAAGACCTACAAATCTAAACCTAGGAAACTAAGATGCCATCATCGCAAGTGCCACGTGATTAAACAAATATGGGTCCCTAAAATCCTCCTGCATGCACAAGGCTACTATGAGGGGAATGCCTCGCTGTGGATCCCTAAAATCCCAACTGTCAAACGCACTAGTTCTACATCGACCTCAAGTCTAATCAGTCCTTATCCCCCGATGCCTCAAGACCATGAATCGCAGGGCTCACCCCACTCATCTGACCCCTCTACGTGTCAACCCAAGAGTGTTGCACACGCCTATCGGCCCAAACAACGGCCATCACCACAAGTGGCATCATCCAACCAACCCAACCCGCCGCTCAGCAGCCTAGCTGACTGCAGCAGCATAGCCCCTAAGATCAAACCCGACCCATCCATCTGGCCAACGCCCAGGTTGCCGATTCAAACGGACCCCTAGCCGCCGCAGCTCTGTATTGTCCGAACCTCCAGCTCCAGCAAACCCCAAACCCCCACCGGCCTTAAGCCCTCCTATGAACGAAAGTCATTTCTAACGCTGGCCGCTAACCTCGCAGAGGAAACTGGAGATGATGTGGTGGACTACATCAAACAGCTCGATGCCATCTTTGTTGCACTGGCCCTCAGCTATGATCGCCTAGACTTAGACATCCCCAATCAAGAGATTCAGCTGCAGGCGAAAATGATGCATGCCCTGTTCTCGAGCCAGCAGTACAATAGCATTATGTCCAGAATCAATGTACCTCTGCTCGAAAGCATCGCTGCGCAATCACTGGACAAGGTGAACCTCAATGGGTTCGTAAGGAGGACAATTGAAGCTTCGGCAAAGGCCCTGGCGACAGGAGGAAGAGCCCTGGTAGGAGAATCCCCTTCACCCCGATCGACCCGCAAAGCCTCATCCTCCAAGGCCTCTACCATAGGGTTTGGAGGTGCCCTGACAAACTATGTTCTTAATAGTGAGGTTTTTCTAGTTTTCCACTCGTGAATCCTTAGTTGTTGCTTCCCAATTGCAATGGCTCTTGTGTCCATTGATATGCCTAAATGGGACTATTAGCAGAACCCTTTGCAACAGACGTGCGCAATATGCCTTGCTCTTGGGAGACTTTTGAATTCGCCTTTGCACAAGCTTCTCGCTCTGCCGCGCCGAGTTGCTCGCTAGCGAGGTCTCCAAAGAGCAAGCCATTAAGCAACGCCTCATCACATCATTTGACCCACGGACAATGTCTACCATCACTGATCAAGAACACGCAAGGTTGTCCCACCTGGCGGACACGGGATCACCCTTCTTGAAGCAGTGGTACGCTCTTAGGTTGAAATGGGAAGTCGACGGATGCCGCATAATGACCAACGCCGAACAACGCCGAGCCATCAAAACGGCCGAGAATGATCCCACCTACGTCGCGCCTACCTCGTATAGAGTGTTAACCACTCTTCGGGCGATCATATCTCAGTGCACCCCTATCTCGACCGCCTCTTAATAGAGGAAGAGCTCCACATCGCAAGTCGGGTCGACTCCGGTGATTTGCTCATAGATGTCCTCACGTACATCACACATGTAGGCATTCGACCCTGTGACCTGGACTACGCTGCACACCTGGAATATAACCCCAACTTCTACGTTTGGCTCCTACACAAATAAACATGAACGCCTTGGCCCCACAACCTCCAATCCTGGGACGGATTCTTCTTTTCCAAAAAGGGGAAGGGGCAGTAAGGGGATAAACGGAGTTAAATCTAAAAAGTAAACCAAAAGGGGGAAGGGGTAGTAAGGGGATAAACGGAGTTAAATCTAAAAAGTAAACCAAAAATCTAAAAAGTAAACCAAGTGTGAAAAGCTCAAAATTGAAATGCCATATAAAAGGAGGTGATAGAAGTCTGAAAGGAAAAGTTAGGGCTATGGACAATAAAATCTGGTATGTTTGTGGTTGTCCAGCAAATTGGTTGCCAAAAAATACCAAAAAGGGAATTGGCTAAATGTGCAGGTGGCGATAATGGCAAGCCAAGACAAAGCAGGCAAGCTCCCCTTCTCGGAGGAAGAATAAGTGAAGTACGGCCTCACGGTGGAAACAAGAGCGTTCAACCAGCTGAAGTTCTGCCACATATTCAACCTGGAAGAAGTGGTCATCGAGGAACCGGCGGTACGACAAATTATAGAGCAATGCCACTTACAGAGGTACCTGGACGCAGTGGGCCAGAGGATAAACTACACCCTGTGCACCGAGTTCTTGCGCACCTTCAAGAGAAACAGGGGCACCGTCATGGTGCGGGACAGGGAAGCTACCAGACAAGTGCAGGTCTAACTGACCCCCGAACTAATAGAAAGGGCACTAGGGCTCCCAAACAAGGTGGAGAGGAAACCATCCACGAAGCGATAGGGCAGGGACGAGCAGGAGAAGACAAACAGGAAGGTGACGAGAAAAGTGGCAAATCGTCGTCGCAGTCCCAGCCCCATGTGGAAGAGTAGTCTGATGAAACAGAAATGGATACCGACGAGGAGGGAGAACCCCATGCTACACCAAAAAGAAAGGCGGAACAACGGACTAAGGCCCTACACGGAAAAAGAGAGGAGGAGCGAAGGAGAAAAGAGAAGGAAGAGCTTGAATGGGCCCAAAGGGAGTCGGTAAGGGAAGAGGAGACAGAAGAACTAAGAGCCCTGAAGGAACGCGACGCTGCCTGGGAGGGAAGAAGGAAAATCCTAATGGAGCGTCTCAACGGGGAGAGGGAAACGAATGCCCACCTTCGGCGCAAGAATGATCAGTTATCTGCAGCCAACCTGGAAGCTCAAAGCCAGCTTGACAAAATCAGATAGGAGGCTGTAGAGCTAGATCAATTAAGGGCAGAATAGGTGCGAAGGATGCAAGTGAAGCTGGACCAGCTCAATGCGCAAATCGCAAAGGAACACCAGGAGTAGTCCCACCTGCACCGTGAGCTCGAGGCCCAGCAGCAACAACTTATGGCAATGACCCTCCATCAGGGGGAGAGCCTGGAAGATATGGAGAGAAGGGCAAAAGAATAGTCCGATCATAACGAGCATAGAGTACGGGACTTAGCACGCCGACTAGCCAAGGCCGAAGGAGACAGGGTGCTGGCTGAGAATCAAGCAGAAGCAGCCTAGCTCTCCATGATAGCTCAACAGCACACCTTTCTCAATACGCTGCTCCACGCCACCAGACCAGAAGGAGATGATTCCAATGATCAGCTGCAAAGGAAACTAACCATTGTGCGCAGAGCTCTCACAGCAGGCCTGCATGTGCCGATGCAGCTAGGAGGCCTGTCGCAGAGCCTAGAAGAGCAGAGAAGATATCTTGCACAGGTAGGCATGACGGCACAGGAGATAGACAACCTCGGTTTCACAGAGGAGAAAACATAAGAAGACGAGCAAGCAGAAGGGGGTGAACCGGAGCTCGATCTGGGACCTCAGGAGGAGGAATATGTCCCACCACTCCCTCAACCACAACAAGCCGAAGTATAGCCCCCTGATACGTCTGCCGAGCGAAGAGCGGCCCAAACCAACCGTAGGAAAGAGATGGTGGAGAAGGCAAGAAGAAAGCTGAATGCCAGACCTGTCCAGAGACAGCCTGCCCCTCTCCTACTGCGCACCCAAGATTCCCCTGCTGAATTCCGTGCCGAAATGATTATCTGGGAACAGCAGGAGTATAGCCGCGACCCCTTCGACCTGCGCTTTGAGTTTCCCACTGCCTTGAATAGGGTACTGTCCATTCAGCTGGTGGAGGATGTCATTGCCATGGGGACTAGGCTCAGAGCCAAATGGTTAGCGAAGCGTGAGGCTCACCCAACTGCTTGGGGAGCCGAGGACCGCGAGTTTTGGCAAGATAAAGTCCTCTAGGTGCCTAGATCAGTGGAAGGCTATAATTGCCAACCCACCTGGAGAAGACGCATTTTTTACGTCAACCTGGAAGCGTGGATAGCATTTTGCAACACCCTCCCTTCAGAGAGAAACGACCCCACTTTTATGCCGTATCCTCGAAGGGTAGGAGTGGACTTCAACCCATCCATCCGCGGCAGGTTCGATTTTCCCATCATCTATAATGCCAATAGCACCTCCCATAGAAACGCCCTCCTTTTCACCCTCCCTGACTTGTATAGCTCTATAGATAAATTTCTTAGCGAATTCACCTCTTGCCCCGACCCCGCATTCATCACCACTTGTAATTATATTAGGTTAATTAGGATCCTAGTCCACCAAGAACCCACACCCCAAGAACGCCACCTCCCACCCCTCTATTTTGACCCCAACGCCATAGATAGCAACACCATGACCCGCCTCATGATGCGTGCTTCTCTTTTGCCATCTTTCTGTGGTGCACTACTCGAAGACATGAACAACAGCAAATTCACCCAGTGCAACCACCCCTTTCTTTCTACCACCACCCTCAAAACCCGCCTCCACATCAAAGGCTACTTGTTGAGTCGAAAATTCCTTAACAAGGCCCCGCGCCCTCCACCAACCCTTACCCACTATTCAGATGACGAGGAGTAAAACTCCTGTCATGCCCTTGTACCGTTGCCTCCATGTATACACCTCCTCATGCTATTATATATATATTTATTTATTTATTTATTTATTTTAAGAAGAAAGAAAGAAAAAAAGAAAGAAAAAGCACACACGATCACAGCACCGCACCTAGGGGTCCTCAAATTAGGAATGACTAGTGACCTGGGTCAGCTGGCTCCGTCCCTAATCCCCTAGCCCCTTCATCATCCCCCACAATTGTTGAGGGCACATTAAGGGCAGGACATACCTAAGGAGATCGCCTCGCCCATGATATTCCTTTGCACTCATCTCAATGCCCTTACAACCCACCGAGGTAAGCAAGGCTTGAAAGAAAATGGAAAGCCCATAATGATGTCTCCAGCAATCTTCAAGTGTACTCCACGTCTTCATTGACACATTTTTCCATCAATTTACCCCTTGCTATACAAGGAACTAGGCCGACAGTCTTCTAACTAAGTAATATCTAAGTATGCACAAGCACTCACATAATGCCTACACTGAAGTATATTCACAGTTTGGGTCCTCAAGTGCAGGACAATACTCTCAGCTTGCTTAGAGTTCGACCTGTCTCCCAAACTAATCAAATATGTCTTGTGCACAATAGGGAAGACTAGCACTACCCTTAGGGAGAGACCACCTGAGAGGTTTTCAATTGTAGGTGTTGTAGACCACAATGGAAGTGTCATTCGTTCTTCATTAGCACCCAACTCTGACTGCTCACCCCTCACCATCCGACAGGCCCGGAAAGAATAGTCCTGTGTAGGATCCCCAACAAACCAACACGTGTGCCGGCCACCAATGCAAACCCCACGAAAACCACAGGCGTCCTTGTCACCCACGTCTTCGGTGCATGCTACCACCTGCTACCTACGACAATGAGTGCCATGGGACTGGCACTCGTCTAGGAGGGGGATAATGTTAACCCCAACACGAAGAAAGCAAAAGAAAGTGGAAAAGACGCAGGGCAAAGGCGGAAAAAAGGTAGCCCAACTGAAGAAAGAAAAGGAGAAAAGGCCAAAAGCGCAAGGGCAACCTTAAAAGTCCAAGGCAAATAAAAAATGGGAAAGGCGCATTTTTAAATAAAAAGGCGCACCCTAAAATCTTGTAAAAGAGTGCCGGGCTCTCACCCGTGCAATTTGTAAATGTAGAGGGGCGGTGAAAAGGAAGCTAGGAAGATAGAAGGACAATGGAAAAAAGGGCCTAGGCTATGGCCGCTAGGCTATGGCCGGCCATGTAAAAAGGGGAAAAGGGGATGACCACCCAAAAGGGATTTAGGGTTTTGTATATAAAGTTGAAAAGTGAATGAGGAGCTCATTCTTTGGTGTGTGGCAAAAGGAGTCTTCTTCTTCCTCTCTTCTTCTCTCCTTCTTGCTTGTGTATGCTCTTGAGAGAGGGAGTGTGAGAGTGTGAGGGAGTGAGGGTGTGTGAGAGTGAGGGATCAAGAGGGTGAAGCTCTTCACCATCTCCTCTCCTCTTCTTCTCTTCTCTTCTCTTTTCTTCTCTTGCGCGCACGGCTATGGAGGATGGAGCTTGGAGATGGAGGAGGCTTGAGGATGCTTGAGCTAGTATCTAGGATTGTGGAGCCACCAGAGTGCAAGAGAGAGGAGGGTACTCGATCGAGCATCAAGGTAAGCTCACTACACTCGTAGGATCGATGGCGCGTCGGCTAGGTGAGAGATAGCCATTAGAGCTCGCTTGGAACGCTTGAAGCAATAAGCAGTCCGTGGGTCTTGGCAGTTGAGCAAAAGCTCCCACAGCAAAGCACTAGATGAAGCTGCTGCAAGGATATAATCCCCATCACTATCCTTGGGCTGCATAACATTGATCTCTTCAATTTTAACACTTGACTTAGCAGGTACTATGCTGTGATCAAGAGACTTTTCTTGCACTTTCTCTTTCCCCTTGTCTTTGTGTCTTTCATTGTGCAATTCACGATACTATGGCCTTATGTGGCCTTTCTTTCCACAATGATGGCAAGTCAAATTTGCATTTCTCCCACAAGACTTACTGTGTGACTTGCCACACGACTTGGACCGAGATTTTTGCAAATCCCATCCACGGCCATTACCACGCTCATTTTTTGCATTTCCATCATGTCAGCCTCTAACTATCAAAGCATGAGACACACGAGAGGCATCCAAATTCTTACGGTTTATATATTCTTGCAAAAGAGAGCTCTCAACATCAGATAGCTTCAGAATAGTGGCAGAAGCACATAAGGTAGTGCGGAATACATCCCAAGACTCATTAAGAGTTCCAAGCAAGAACAACGGAGTTACATCCTCTTTGAAATCAATGGCCTATAGAACCAAGTTCTTAAGAATAGCATGAAACTAGCTCAAATGAGCTGACATGGTCACATTCTCTTTCATGTAGAGATCCATAAGCTATTTCAATCAATACATTTGACTTGCACGACTTTGCTTGTCATAGAGGTTCTTGATCTCATCCCAAAGCTGCCAAGCACTCTGTGCTTCCTCAACCACATTGTAATGCTCTTGTTCAGTGAGAGACAAGATGAGGGTGGACTTGCATAACTCATCAAGCTCCATCCATTCGTCATTAATCATATTTTTAGGCTGCTCTCCACTCAACATTAGTGGCTTTATCTATGATTTTTACACCAATACCTGCCAAACTTGGTTCTTCCAATAGGCATAATTCGTACCATCAAGCTTAGTGATGTTGAAGATAGCACTATCAATGGAAGAAGATGCCATACTACAAGCTGAAACAATGCAGACAAGTCAAAACTACTTGTTGTAAACTACAACATGACCAAAAAATCACCCAAACCAAGGCAAAATGGTAAGAAACAAGCATTTAATTATGTTTCCCACCAAGTACCATCAAAAGTATATCAAACTAGGATGATTCATCATGGAAATTCCATGTCAATCCATACATAAATGCTTGCTATAATAAATTTCAGAATTGTAGAAATGAGAGCCAACTGTGCCAAAAGCGGATCCCAAGTCAGTCAAAAACTGCCAAGTCCAAAGTTGGCATCGTGCATGCATAGCATAGGCATATGAGAGTCGATAATCATGAACCAGCACCCATGCATGTCATACAAACATCTGTGAGTGAGCCGATACACCCCCCAATCAATGAAGCAAAATGTACCTGCCACTGCCAAGACTTGACACAAGTAGGTTGCAACTCATAGAAAACGAACCCAAGTCAACTCATAAGCAAGTATAGTGGACCAAACAGTAGAAGCCAAGCATAAACCAAAGTAAAGATCCAAGTATTATCAAGTAACTAAAGTTCTCAATAGCATAAGCCGCCTACTCAATGTCTATCAAGCATCCAAAGATGCTCCCACTGGCACAAAAGCCGTAAGTGTCCAGCACAAAAGCTCAACAAAGGCATATGAAATCACCAGTGAACAAAATATCCAAGATCAAGCATCAATAAGACATCATGAGCATATAGGCTCTGTAGCATCCATACATAGCATCCATAGACATCAAGTACATCCAAAAAACTCTAGCAAGCTAGGAAATAGCCAAAGTAAGCTCCAGGCAATCAAATGTCAAGCCCAAGTAAGCCGTAGTAGCAATCAACTCCAAAACAATGTAACGAGCATGTAGTAGTGGCATAGGCCAAGCATGTCAACCGGTCAGACATAAGCAAAGTACATGCCATAAGTACATCAAAGATGGAGATCCAAATGCTGTGCAAAGTGAGCTCAAGCTCAACCAATGATCCAAGAGCAAATTCAAGCTCTATGTCGATCCTCAAGTGTCAGTACATCAACGTATACATCCAAAACATGTTCCATTTCCAATGGGCATGAGCAAACATAAGCAGATGAGCTTCAACCCACTATGTTACAATAGTGATTTACTGCTCAAAACTGAGTATTTGTAGCCCTTAGATCATGCCAAAGTCATGGTAAAGCACTAGCATTACATCCACCAATCGATAAGCATCAATGGCATAGCATACAGGCATCAAGTGAAGTGTAGATGAGCTCCAAGCTTCATGTAAAGGTCTGTGACAGACATAAACAGTAGGTATGTTGTATACACAGTCAAGGAGGAGCTCACAAACAATGCCTCAAATAAAGCCCAAGCATTGGAAGACATCAACCATCATTGCCAAGTGTGCCATAATGATCTATGAGCAAGGCATGACCATCATTTGATTTGGGGAGCTACTGTCCACTTTTGCCTACAACAGGCCTTGTTCACATGAGCTACTGGAGTCTGATGATGTTGTACCACAAGAAGCCTCGAGTAGCCACAAGAGGTCTATGATGAGATATGAAGCATGGGAGCTTCAATGGTGCTACCCCCTTTCTCTTCTTAGACTTGTAGACCTATGAGCTCAATGAAAACCTGAAGCAAATGAAGGAATACCTCTGATGCAATGCCTTGAGGGTGCCGAAAGGGGTTGGGAAGGTGCTTAAGAAGCCAAGGAGTGATGGGAGCTCGAGAGAGTCGGATATGGCTACCGAGAAGGAGACCCAATGAGTGTAGGTAATCAATAGGAAACTGAAGGAGACACAAGCCAAGCTTTAGTAGTCATGAATCCAAGCTCTGATACCAGTTGAAAGGTGAGAAGGATCGAAGCTTGCACTTGGAGAGCTGTGGCAGGAGAGCAAGAGCAAAAAAGAGAGAGACGAGAAATGGGAACTCCAACAGTCACAATATGCGATCGGCCTTCCCACTTATTCATCTATCACTAAAAGAATAAAGAATAAAATGACGGTGATGGGTGCCCACCACCTGCAATATGCAATTGCGAGTACTGTTAGTGTAGTAATACACGGGCGGCTAAGCGAAGGCGCCTTTCCCCCAACACAATGTCAACACATGTTGAGCTTACCATCTCAATAAGTTGAAGCCCACATTTTTCATATTTGAGCTAGAGGTACATATTGTTCCTAACTTGTCTTTTCTAATTAGGATTTTTATGAGGCTAATTGAGGTGCAAACAAGGGGATAGAATTTTTCAAAAAAAAAACATGTCTTAGCCTGGGTCACATGGAGTGTTTTAGGTGCAAATCATGTCAAGTCTGCTCATGGATTTTTCTTAGTTTTCCCTCATTGCTTGGAAAGGAAAATTAGACTTTTTGTTTCCTCACATGTGCTCGTTATAGTATTTTCTATTCAAGCTGCATTTTCAACGCTATTGTTTTGTGTCTTTTCTTATTGATTCTTTCCTCGCTCTTTTTTGTTTGTATGTTTGATGTTATTTTAGTATGGGATAATCAACTTGGATATTCTATGGTCCTCTAGGTCATGCTCTCTAATCTTAAGCCAACGTCAGCTTGTTGTTGTCCTTTTCCCTAGTTTTTCTATCCTCATGGCTCTTCTTGGTTTGCTTGCCTAATTTCTTCCCTTTTGTGCATGCATTACAACAATTGATATGTACAATCTTGGTAGTGAGAGTAACTCTTTTTTGGACATAAGTGTCATGATTGTCTAGGTTAGGCAAAATGGTGCAAGACCATAATAGCTCATGGTAGTTCTCTTGAAAAGATCAACCTCTAGTGCAACTGAGTATTTTAGTGTTGATGTTTTTAAATTGGCCCTCCGATTTTTAGTTGTTTTGTACTCTATAGTCAAGATAACCTCAGACAATACACGAGTTGTGATGTACTAAGTGAGTGAGTGTGAGATGTTTGGGTTGGAGGTGTGAATGTAATATGTGGTAAGATGGATGTTCTACATGTTAGTGTCCTCAATGTGGGTGTCCCTAAGTGTAGTTAGGGTGTGGTCAATGAAGGGAGGTATTTGAATCAAAAACCTCGAGGTGTGTGATTTGTGACTTGTGTTGCAATAATTTTAAGGTGAGTTTTGCAAGGGGGAAGTTGCTCTTCACGTTGGTGGTGCTCCTATCCTAGTCCTTGGTTCAAGGGTTTTTGTGGTCTAAGGGGGTGTGTTATGACTTCTTCTAAATGTGTATGAGAGTTATGGAAGTGGTGGGATGAAAAGGGGTCTAATGGATGCATAAATAAGTCAGGTCCTATCAAATGGGATGAGTAGATGTGGAGAGCTAGTGGATATGAACTTCTATTCCTAGTGCATGGGTCAATCCAAAAATGACTACTTGGTTGGTGAATGGGTCTCTTTAGAGGATTTGGCTAGGGAAAATTGGTTACCCTAGAGTAAAGGGGTTTCCATGTATCAATCCAACAATGACTACTTGTATGGTAAAGGGATTATGCTAGAGTCATGTGTGGTTAGCTGTCTAGGTTAACACATTTCTCACCTTTTCTCCAAGGTTACAAAGATTTTACTAAAGAAAAATGTAAAGAAAGGCCTTGCTTTTTGCTTTAATATCTCCATGCTTGGCAAAGATCCTACCCTCTCCACCCACATTTTAACAGAAGCTATTCAAGAAAAATTTTCCCCTTCCTATCAAGACCAAAAATGAACTTTTTCCTTCCCTCATAGAGACCCTTTAAATTTTTATTTTTAAAAGCCATTGTTTTTTTACATTGTTTTGGTTATGGTTATTTTTTGTCATGCTCATGCTATTTTCTGTTACAATTCAATCCTTCCCGGACAATAATCCTCTTTATCTCACAAAAATCACCAAAAAAAAATTTGTACTTTGTAACTTATGCCTAGCTAGCCACATGTGTTTTGGAGTTGCATATGTGCACGACCTCCTATTATGCTATGTGGGGAGAGCATGAGTGATCTCATGGTCAAACCATCCTTGGTCCTGGCAAAAACAGAACCAAATGTTATCCTTGATAGAACTTAGGACGTGCTCTTGTTCTTTCAAGACCTTTGACATATGCATGTCATATGGCTATCTCTCACTTAACCAGAACAAGTGAGCACCTCCAAACCAGTCTATCACTTATACCATTCTTATCCAAGAATAATAGATGCAAACTGATATTGGAATCATAGTGAACAAGGATGTATTTCTTGTTATAGTCAAGCTCTAAGGCTCTTCACTTGCTCCACAATCCACGTGATGTTCCTCATGTCAACTAAGACCTTGCCCACCACCTCACATGCATGTGAAGAGGAGAAGATAGAGAAGCACTCAAGATAACCTTGCTTATTGAAATAAGAAGATTATCTCAATTTTGTTCTAGTTATCATCAATATTTTCAACCATAACTCCTAATTAACCCGAAGGTGTATGTCAATCTTTTGCTATGATACTACTTATAAGGTACTCCCTTGCAAAAACCTTAAAGTGGTCCTAGATCCACAAGTAGGACTATCTGGTCCTCTTTCTGAGTACAGCGGATGTAGCTAAATGTGAGTGTTCTGATTTTACTTCATATGGAAGAACATCAAAAGGCCACCCTAATAGTAGATAACTTAAAGTGTACTACCAAGAGTTGTGATGCCCTTTCTATCATATGAAACCATCCATTTTCAAAAAAATATTAATTTCCTAATTAGTACTTCCCACAAGAAATTATGTGAACTTGGCCTATAATACTTTGTTTTTTAGGTTTGGAAATTTGGTTGTCGAATGGAGCCATATTTGTCATTTCTCCATTTATCTTATATCCATATTGTTATTTGTATCTAAATCAGTGGCAATGCCAACAATGATCACCATGGCATGATTGGTAGGGATATTCAAATAACATTGCAGGTCCATAAGGTCAATAGTTGATAATTTTGGCTAGCATTAGTTGTGTGGTGAGAGGTTAGACTCCTCACTTGGGTAGAGTTTCAGCTAAGGAGGGTAGCTGATGAGGTGACAAGATGAGAGATAGTGGATCCTTAATTTACTTATCATAGGAGACCTCATCTAGCTCTTCTATTGTAGTGGTGGCTCCTCACAAGGTGATCCACTTGCTCTTGTGTCTCTTACTTGACTAGAGAGGTTAGGTTTTGTGTTATGTGTTATCTACTATGGGGTCATGTGGGTGCCTTTGAATAGTTTTTCATCTTTTTGCTAAAACGGGGGGGGGGGGGGGGGGGGGGGGGTGTTGGGGTACACAAAATGGGATTAGGGGGTAGCTATTGATTTTCAAATGCAAATGTTTACATATAAAAGCTAACTATTTCATTAAGTTTTATTTATTATTTATTTAAGTGTTGACACACTTTTTGGTGCAATCAAGATCATAAGAGTACAAGGTGGTCGTACTAGTGATTTGCTTGAATTGGAGGTCCCCAACTATCAAATTTCTATGTTTTCTTTTTGAGATGGCTTCTTCCACAACATTGACATCATCTCTTGCATCAAATAACCTACTTAAAATGGAATTCATGACCTATTAATTTTTCTTCTTTTTTTTGTCAAAAAGGTGGTTATCATGGTCACTTTTATGCTTATGGGTTTGTCATTCACCATCTTGGTGACCAGCCACATTAGTGTATCATCAATGTCATAGATTTGTATTAAAATGAAGCTTTTGTTTTTATTTATATTACCTTATTTAATAAGGTTTGAATTTCCCCTTTGAACGAATAGTTCACATGCTACAATTTCTAGCATGTTGATTACATGATTGAATGGGAATGTTACAAAAGCCCCCACATAGACATGCTTATCAAAGGATCAAGATATTATTTGACTTGTATTCATGACTATGCTCTAAACTAGCACCCATGCAAGGGTGGGATATTACAGAACTTGTAAAGTAATGATGTTTGCAAACCCCCCCCCCCCCCCCTCCACTCCCTTTTTCTTTCTAAACACCTTGCATGTTAACTATATCTCAAGGTGATTCACAAAATGTACATTTAATATAATATACACATATAGATGTAGCTAACAAAATGTAAGACTTAAGTGCTTCAAAAGTTAGCCAATGTGAAGCACAAGGCTATCTCAAGAAAGACAATTTTGACAACTATCATGCTTTGGGAACATGCTTAAAATTTATTGAGAGCATAGGCCATGTAAGCTTTATATGTGTTAAAACCTATGTGAGGTTATTGATTTTTGTGAGGAAAATTGAAATTCTATATGATGTTTACATATCTCCCTTTCCTCAACTCCATATACATCTTTCATAGTTTGTGTATAGATATGTATTTTATGTATGGTGTTTTATATGAAAAATAGCAATTATGTGTAGTGTGGGTGAGAAGATTCCCAATCTAAAATGTGAATGGTTCTTATTTCTCTATGTTGTGTATATATCAATGGTTGTGGTACAAAAATACATCTATTAAGGTTGTGTAAAGCGAGGGTATGCAATCTCTCTCTCTCTCTCTCTCTCTCTCTCTCTCTCTCTCTCTCTCTCTCTCTCTCTCTCTCTCTCTCTCTCTCTCTCTCTCTCTCTCTCTCTCTCTCTCTCTCTCTCTCTCTCTCTCTCTCTCTCTCTCTCTCTCTCTCTCTCTACCCACTCTGAAATTTTGAGGAGCTCTATGAACTTTGATACAACAATACACATGTTGTTGAGAGTGTGGTCTATGTTTAACACCACTCTATACTCTCCTCTCTCATTCTCTCTCTTGAAAGGTAGAGCCTAAGTAAAAGCACACAAGTGGAAGCAAGAGGAACGAAAGATCTATGGGGGAGCTATGGGCAGATGGAGCAAGAGATAAAGAGAGAGGGACACATATGTGGGAACTCTAACATTCACAATGTGTGATTGGCCTTCCCTCTTATAAAATAGTCACTGAAAGAATAAAGAATAGAGTGACAATGATGGACACCTACTAGCTATAATATATAGATATGGAGTCATGATATGTGAAGTAAATATAGGGTGATGTAGGCACATGCACCTTTATTCCCAACAACCTCCCACTTAAAGGTGAACATGCCTCTAGTGAAGAGATAAAGTGACAAAGTACAAATGTACATAAAATACAACAAGATGAGGAATAGAATTTATCTCATCTTATGCCCATCATCTTCCTAAGGAAGGCAAAACATTATGCTAAGAGACTTTTAGTGAGCTGATCTATAGGATTGTCATTAGTCGAGATCTTGAAAAACTCAATAGTCTTGTACTCTACTACCTCCCATACTTTATCTTCACATGGAAGTTCAGATTCTTGGGCAACTGAATGGCATTCATAGAATCCGAATGCAGTGTAGGGGTGACATCAATACCAAGGTCTTCCATGAGATAGCCTAACCATAGGGCCTCTTTGGAAGCCTCAATTATTTTTTACTACAACATACTTTGCCTCAATAGTAGATAAGGCAGTGCATTCTTGCACCCTAGATATCCAAGAAAGAGCAGCTCCAACAAAAGTGAAGACATACCCAAAGGTGTACTTTCTACTATTTACATCCTACATAATCAAAATTAGTGTAATCCATAAATGTAGTATCCTGACCATCATAGCAAAATGCTCATATCTACAATTTCTTTTAGGTACCTCATGATACCCTTCACGACATCGTAATGTTGTTGGCTAGATTTGGCCATATAGCATGCCACAACTTTGACTGCAAATGCTATGTGAAGGCATGGCTATCATGGCATATATCAAACTACCCATTATGTATGCATAAGGGATCTTGGCCATCTTAGGCTTTTTCTCATTTGACTAGGGATAATGTTGACATACCTTTACATGGGAAGGTAAAGGACAGCCAATAGACTTCACATCCTACATATGGAAGTACTCAAGGACCTTTTCGTATGTCCTCCTTCTATGACACGTAAAGGAGCCCCTAAGAGTGATCATGCATGATGCGCATTCCAAGAATGTGTGAGACTTGCCCCATATCCTTCATCCCAAAGCTCTTCTTGAGTTGAGCTTTCAAAGCATCTGACTCATCATGAGCTCTCCTAGTAGTCAACATATCATCCACATAAAGTACCAAGATAATAAGGTTGCCATCACGAGCTTTCTTCATGTTGAGAAAAGGATCCATATTGATGCGAGAGGAGTAAGGTTGTGACTATATAGATGCATCAAACTTATGATGTCATTCCCTAGGTGCTTGCTTAAGACTATAAAGCCTCTTTCTCAATTTGTATAATGCAAGTCCCCATACAAGAAAGTTGGCTTAACATCGGCTTAACATCCATCTAATAGAAATCTAGATCTAATTCAGGAACCAAGGCCAACACTAAGTTTAGGGAAGTCATCTTGACTACAAGGGAAAAGACCTCATCAAAGTCAACACCATGCTCCTACTTAAAACCCTTTGTAAGCAATCTGGCCCTATATGCTAGCTTGGGGCATCCATGATACTCTTCAACTTGTATACCCACTTGCATGGCAATGCATGTTTCCCATTGGGAAAATGAACCGAATCCCATGTATGTTTTTCCTATAATGAGTCATTGAATGCATAGTCCTCTCCCAAGAGTGACTATCACCTTTGTGTATGGCCTCCTCATAAGTAAGAGGCTCACTAGAACCTATCACCATAACATAGTCTGTGGAGAGCTGAAAGAGATCATGCCAACGTCTATCTCTACTAGATTGTCTCAAAATGAGCTATAGGGCATGTATATCCTATCCAACCCCATTATCATGGGCCATTTAATATTATCTTTGTAGGCTATCTAGCTAATTGTATGACAACAAAAGCCTTCTCCTGAAATATTACCCTATGTACCTCAACTACTTGCTCCAATTGCTTATATATATTTTTCTCAGGAAAACAATATCATGGATACAAGATAGCCTTCTTAGCTTGTGGATCTCATAAGCAATTTCCAATCTCACCTGCATCCCCCCTCATTGATTTAGGATCCAACTTATTGCATTTATCCTTGGGAACATGGGAAAAAGTCTCACATCCAAATACGTGCAAATGAGCATATGATAGAGGTTTTCTAGACCATACCTCCTCTATAACCTAATAACTAATAGTAGTGCATGGGGATATGTTTGTTAAGTGTATGGTAATAGTAATTGCCTCAGCCCAAAAATAGTGTGATAAGATTGATGGCTAAGCATACTATGCACTCTCTCCTGAATTGTCCTATTCATGTGCTCTACAACACTATTTAGGGGTGGAGTGTAAGGGGCGCTCAATTGACACTTAATACACCACTCATCACAAAACTACTCAAATACTTTAGAGACATATTCATCCCCATTATGTAACCTTAAGCATTTTTGCCTATACCTAGACTAGTTTTCAACAAGAGCAAGCTAATGCTAAAAGGTAGCCAATACATTTGATTTCTATTTTATGGGATATATACCCAAACCTTATGCAAATAATCATCAATGTCACAAAATACTTCACACCACCTAGTTAACTAATAGGGTATGGGACCACATACATAAGAATGAACAAGAGCTAGAGGCTCAACCATGCTCGTAATACCAGACTTTTTATGAGAACTGCATGTGTGTCTACCATAAAGATAGCGAACACACGAATCAAAACATTTATAGTTAAGGGAGTGGAAGATAATGCAAATAAGAAACCATTTTCATTCCTTTCAAGACATGTCCCCAAGGTGATGATGCCATAAAGATACATGTGGTATGTCAACCACACCCAAAACATGGTCAATAGACCTAGATATAAGTAAGGGATAGAGGCTACTAGCCTTGCCACCGTGAGCAAAGACAATATTTTCATAGGTATTCTTCCATGTAGAATCACCAAAAGATACATGATATCCTGCATTATCTAACTGTCCAATAGAGAGTACGCTTCTGGTCAAAGTTGGAATATGGCATACATCATGCAAAACAAAAGTGCTAGCTAAAGAAAGCTGTAATCTAACATCACCAATGTCAATAATATACAATATCAAGTTATTTCCTGGTCTCACAGAGCTTGTCATATTACAATAGGAATGAAGCCAATCCCTATGCAGGGTAGCATGGAAAGAAGCCCTCAAATCAAGTAGCCAACACAGAGAAAAAGTGGATGAGGCATTGGCCAACTGGCTAGCATCAAGAGAAGAAGTTGCCAAGATGTAATAATCATTAGACTCAATCTCCAAGGTATTTATCTCCTAAATTTTCACATTGAACTTACTAGAAGCAATGTTGTAAGGAAACTATGCATCATCTTCATTGACAGAATGAAGACAAAGATGAGCATTTGTTTGTTATGCAACATAAGATGAATATTATTATAGGAAAGAGAACACATGACAATGTATGGTATATTGATTTAGGTACATCTAATCATATGATCAATCATGCTAAATGATTTGGAGAGATTTACAAAATCTAGGTTATGTGTAGTGTCAAGACAAAAAATGGGCCCAACTTTGGCTCTAGGGCTCTAGCCTCCTAAACTCACCAAAAAATACCCATGGCCTTGCAGCCACGATCACGTAAACACTATGAATTGATTTAACCAAAGAATGTATTTACTATTTCTAAATTATAGTCCAACGAGTTTTGCTTCCTGAATCAAAGTGATTGGAGTACCCAAATATAATGGTTTCTAGCACCTCGTAGCACAAACGAAGGGAGCACCCCCCAACTAATTGCTATGGCCCCACTAGAACTCTCCCACACCTTAGCGATTAGCCCCAGGATGATGCGATGTTTCAACATAAAGCACATGCAAAACATAGTCCTCTCTTTTAATATTCATTCCAGGAGATAATTCAATCCTTACGAAATTAGGCCCCAAAGGAAACAATTATCTAAACCTACGGCTTAGGGAACCTCACACTCAATGTGGGTCAAATATTTGCAAATAAGTGCCATGCATCCAAGAGATAATTCTCATAATGCCACATATAAAATGTGGATGCAAAGTGAATGTCTTTAAGTGCATAAACAAGTAAACTTATAGATCAAATAGTGTGGATTGTGCGCAAACAATTCTTTTTATGATTTGACTCTTATGTGATGCATCGATGCTAAGGCAACACAGAAATAATTCATGCTACTATACTTTCTTTGACGTAAAATAAATGAATCATGTATGTCAAGATATGCATAAAATCATATTTCAACTGATTCTTAACTCCCTACAATCATTTCCCCCTATTGTTTATGATTTTTGCTTGTGGTGGTAGGTGTAAATAGTATTTTTGTGTATTTCTCGTGTGTCCTTCCCCTCCCTTCACACCGAAAAAAACGTTTTTCATGAAGTTCTTAAGCTTAATCATTAATATTACAAGTTAATTGATTCATTTTCCACATGTTCACACTTTCCGAAAATGGTTCTAGCTTGGACGGAGAGTCAAATGAGATCTAAATCGTGAAGGAATGGGACGGCCAGCTTCATGGCATCAAAATCTAACTTTTCCTCCATCATGCTTATTTCGACTCCCAAATCTAGTAGTTGCTTCATAACACCAAACCTTGTAGGGATTAAATCGGGGGTCAAATGACCTTCAATGATGAACGAAGGCTTTCATTGGGTTCTTGGCGTCAAGATGCATCTAAGAAAACTCCAGCTCCTTGATCCACAACCGTTTCATTTTTTGTGAAAATTTGCTCTTTTATTCCTCTCGAGGTCTTTTGTGCTTTAAATTAGCTTCAAAAATCCGCTCTCATTTGGTGACCATGGGATAAGGCAACAGCCCATCGAATCCACAAATTGACCTACACATTAAAAAAACCATAAAGAGTATCAAGCTGCTTCAAAAAACAATACATAACAAAACACAAATACAGCTCTCACCCTACCCCCTAACCAAATCAATGCAAAAAGATCCACATGAGATAGGCCAAGTATAATATGACAGAGATCTAGAGCTAGTCGCTAAGCAATTGCTCCAACACGAACTAGCTATAAAGAACAATCAAAGGAGTCATCTACTCTTAGAAATTTTCTTCCTTTCGTTTCATTTCTTTTTCTTTTATTCAGGGGTTAAACCCTTTTTTATACACCTCTGTATACTATAGTCTTTGAATATATTTATTGTTTCTTCTCTTCTTTTTTTTATTTGGCAAGCTTCTCTAGTTGCCTCACAACTAATAGGGATTCTTGGGAACAACTCCCTAGCAGGTTAGCAGAATAGGATCACTAGGACTACTCACAAAAATAGCTTTTAAAATGCCCAACAATGCCTTTACAGGAGGTGAACAAACCTCCTAAAATACACAAAACCTAAACTTTGGGACTTGGCCACAAAAAGGAAGGACATGTACATATATAGTACAAAGGGAAAGAATTCATAAAGGAAGGACATCACACCTAGACTTGGCCACAAAAAGCTTCTGCGCAGCAAGAGGCTCGCTCCAAATACATCTTCAAATCTGTCTGGTGCAACACTAAGACAAGAAACCATTAACCGTACATACACCAAATGAATACACGGCCCTCAATCTTAAGAAATCGACCAGTGCACTACAAAATAAACGGCCCTCTTGGCCTAATGAAAATAAAGCTATAAATCACACTATATAGTATTCGACTACTGCTGAAAATAAACCCTTGATTCCCCACAAAAATCATACTGAAAGACAATACAAAACCAAGGGATGGGCTGCTTAGCCCCTATCCTAAATGCATCAAGTTATTAGTTAGGCCCCCTACATAAATAGCAAGGGGTGTTTGGTGAATTTTCCATTTAACAATCTTATGCATCCATGAAAGAATAAGAAGATGGTCAATTGCTACCTAGCTCATCACCCGTATTAACCATCAACAGCCATAGCAAGGCATGTCAGCCAGCAATCCCCAAAGTATTCTCGAGCTAATGAGATCAAGCAATTCAAACAACCTCTCAGGACCACAATTTAGAAATATATCCTCGACAAAAGCATAATTTGCTAATGAATCTGCAAAGTGGTTCCACTACAATGAGGAACTAGTTGACAAGTCACTATCTCAAACATCTCAAGTATATCCAAGCCTGCACAATGATACATTCGGAGAATGGGATCCCTTGCACTATAAGTCCCATTCAATTGATTGATCACTCAAGTACTATAAGTCACATTCAATTGATTGATCACTAACTGTGAGTTGCCTTTCACTAATAAACGATGGATACCACCCCATCGGGCTATATTCATCCCCATGATTAAGGCCTTGTATTCTGCCACGTTATTAGTAAAATTGGTGCCTAAACAAACTCCCATTTTCATAACAACTGTACGCCGAGGGTCTTTAATAACTTTACCGACACTTGCATGCTTAGCAAGCCCTCGAGAAGCTCTATTAAAATACAAAGTATAGACCCATCCTTCATTGATAGGCCACGCCATATTGATCAGTCTACTCATACTTATGATAGTCAAAGTCGAGCTGAGAGAGGGGATGTATGACAAGTATGATCTCTCCTTCCTCATTAGAGTCAATAGGAACACTAACAAGGATAGTATGACAATGGTGATAGTAGACCTTAATATCCCACATATAAGATTCTTCTTGCCACTCAGTAATCTGATAACCCTTACTCCACCAGATCACTCAACCTTGGTGGTGACACTACTCTAAATATGGATATTCAAGATAAGGAATGATTTTACCCATCCAATTTTCTTAGCACCTACTACAAGTTTAAGCTAGATCCTGGAAGACTTGCAAAGATACCAAGTCTGATGTCAATCCCTATACATAATAGGGATTCAACTTATTAAAGTTTAGTTTATTTTTAAACTCTATCCTCTACAAATTTGCTAAAAGGGTTATAGAGCCATTCTTTCCTAAACAAATGATCTTATAAGAGTCATCCCATTTGGGTTCTAACTTGCTGGCAAATAATCCGCAAAATACATCATAATGTAAAACCAATTGACCCTTCACAAATGTATGTCTTTTAGCATGAAGGTCGTGAAGTGATTTCATCCTCTTTCTCCCTACCTCTTGATGTAACAAAGCTTACAATTGGATCTCATCAAGATATGCTAGGGAGGTCAACCTTTCTTGCAATGATTCCTCTTCACCCAAAGAATCATTCAACGCAAACCTCACAATAGGTAACTCAATTTCCAAGGGCAAGACACACTCCTCTCCATATACCAGCTTAAATGGGGTGTGGCCAATTGCTCTCTCGAATGTCACATTATAATCCCAAATAGTCACATGAAGTTTCTTATCCCAATCATGCTTACCCTCAAATTTAATCTTGGATAAAATCCCTACAAGCTGCTTATTGGTACTCTCTACTTGTCCATTCACTTGGGGATTATATGGGGTGGTTTTATTATATAATGCTATGATTCTTGGTTCATGCAAGCTCTACATATCTAAAAATCAAAAAATCAATAATAAATAATAAGATAAATCATGAAAAAATCAAGAAAAATAAAAAAATAGATTTTACATATGAAAAATTTATAGAAAATTACAAATATGTCCGTGAATGTATTGCAGGGCTAGGACATGAGGTTTAGCCTTAGTTTATCCCCATTCTTTATGTTAAAGTGTGTATTTATTGCTTTTTATATATGGCAAACACATTTACACATACCAACAAATGCAAAACCTTAAGCAGTGGGGGAAAAGGGTTGTGGGAAGTTGAATATTATTGAAATGTTGATCTCATGCATAACTTGACATAGAGGATTTATTTGTTTTAAGTCTAAAAGGGACAGTAGCATGAATTACTTCGGTGTTGTCTTAGCAACGAGGATTGCGCTAGAGTAAAGTCATGAAAATAATTGTTTGTGCACAATCCACATTGTTTGATCTATAAGTTTACTTGTTTATGCACTCCATGCCATTCACTTTGCATCTACATTTTAATATGTGGTATCATGAGCATTATCTCCTAGATGCATAGCACTTGTTTTCGAGCGAGATTGACCCATGTTGAGTGTGAGTTTCCCAAAGCCGTAGATCTAGATAGTCGTTTCTCTTGAGGCTTGATTTGGTAATGGTTGAATTATCTCTTGGAACAAACATCAAAGAGAGGACTATATTACATATATACTTCATGTTGGAATGGTGCATCCTAGGGCTAATCCATGGGGTGTAGGAGAGTTGTAGTGGGGCCACAACAATTAGTTGAGGGGTGCTCCCTATGTGTGTGATACGAGGAGCTAGACACCATTATGTTTGGGCACTCCAATTGCTTAGAGTCAAGAAGGGCAACACGTTGGACTACATTTTAGAAATAATATCTGCAAATGTATTATTTGGTTCAATTTGTTCATAATATCCATACACTCCTGACTGAGAGGTTGTGGGGTTATTTTGATGAGTTTAGAAGGCTCAGCTAGAGCCCTAGAGCTAGTGTCAGACCCATTTTTTGTCCCAATGGAGCCGCTACTTAACACTTGGATATTACATTGAGCACTTGGTTACATAGTTGAGCTTGAGGGCCTTACAATGAGACTGTGAGACTTGATGACATGTATGTGCTCTTGGCATGCTTAATGTATGTAGTTGATGCTTAGTGGACTGATCTAACATTACTTTTGAACCAGCACCTATCTTTGTCACAATGTTGTCAGTGATGTATGAATCTTGGTTGGTTATGTATTGAGCTTCGGTTACATTGATCAGTCCATTGTGCCTTTGGTTGGTCTCTTCTATTACCCATAAGACCCATTCTATGCATGATGGTTATGCCTATGGAATGTAGCTCAGTCTAACACATTGATCCTTTGATAGTTCTCAGTACTAGTCACATATTCACTCACTGCTAGTTGGAGCTATTCCATGGCAATTGCAATTTGTCTTATATCAATGATTGCCTCTCTTTGGCATTGATTTCTTACCTATGTACTTCATTTTCAACATGTTGTAATTGTGGTTTACTGCACTATTTATGTGAGTAGTCACCTTCATTTGACATTTCTTTACATTGAGTTTCTAGACAATTCATTACTTGGTCAATACCCCTTGTTTTCAACTTGATTTAGTAGTGATTTTAGGGCTGTTTGCAGTAATTACAGCAATCTACTTTGACAACTTGTACACTTGTTTACCTTCATTATGGCTGGTGGCTTGAGTGATAATGATATCATTAATATTGACAAGTTGGACGGCACCAACTATAGCTACTAGAAGGCCCAAATCTTGCAAGTTTTAGTGCAAAATATGTAAGTTAGGCCTTTGAAACATAAGGGTGTCAAGCCTGAACTTATTGATGCAGAGGATTAAGCTGAATTAGATGAGCTATGTAAGCCCACCATCATATTATCCCTCTCTAAGCAAGTGTTCTATAATGTTGTCTTTAATGGGAAATACACATGGAAATTATGGGAAAAGATTCACAAGGTCTATGACAAATTGAACCCTGCTTCTCATATGTATTGGCTAAAGGAACTCATGGACATTCGCTTGAAGGAGGGCACTTCCATGTCAACTCACTTAAATGAGTTCCATTCCATTATCAGTCATTTGTCTTCATAGGGGATTGAATTCAAGGGCACTCTTCTTCCCTTGTTCCTCTAAGTTACACTGCCTAAATCATGGGATACCTTTCGTACTATTATGTGTACCAACATACCTTACTGATGGGTTACAATTGCAAGATGTAGAGGGTGCGCTCTTTTTTATTGAAGAGGTTAATAAAAAGAATATCGATGCTTCCCACACCTCTCATGATTTGACAGTTAGAGGCAATAATGGTAGAAGTAGTAATGATCATCATGGGAGAGACGTCAATAGTCTCACTCTCAATCACATGGATAGTCTTGTAGTAAGTCTTGTGGCCATAAGTCCTCATTGGCTTGTCATTACTATGGAAAAGTAGGGCATATTTGGCCATAATGCCATAAGGGTAAAGTACATTTAAAAAATGATGATCGCAACATTGTCCCTAGTAAGTCCAGTGTTAAGATTGAAGAGATTAATACTGTGCAGAGTGATTCTGATAATGATTTCATACTTGTCACTTCTTCTCTTAATACTTCATAGCTAATTGATTCTTTGTCAAGGTATACTCAGTGTTGGCTGATAGATTTAGGGGCTTCCTTTCATGTGACCCTCATAGAGAGTGGTTTCACTCCTATCGTAGTTTGACTGGATTTGTCCATTTGAGTAGTGACTTGGAACTCGAGATAGTTGGTATTTGTGATGTCACATTTGGGTTTTGGTTGTACATTTACTCTTCATGATGTACGCCATGTACCAACTTGCATGAAGAGCCTCATCTACATTGGCACTTTGGATTATGCAAGTTATGTAGTTTCTTTTGGTGATTCCCCATGGAAGTTTATATGTGGAAGTAAGTCCAACACCCTCTATCCATTGCTTGTATCTGGGTCAATTGACCATATTTTGGCAATGGATGCAGCTCCACATGTATCTCTTTGGCATTGTTGCCATGGGCAAATATCCTTGAAAGGAATGAAAATGCTTACTTGTTTGTAGTATCTTTCACCCCTTGACTATAGGTGCTTTGAGTCTTGTGATCATTGTTTATATGGCAAGCAGACACACAATACGCATAAAAAGTCTAGTATGACATGTATGGGTGAGCCTTTGGCTCTCGTTCATTCGGATGTACGTGCTTCCATGCCCTACAAGTCATTAGGTGGTGTGAAGTATTTCATTGCCTTCATTGATGATTATACATATAAGGTTTGGGCATATCCTATCAAGCGAAAATGAGATGTCTTGGCTACATTTCAACATTGGCTTGCTTTGGTTGAGAACCAATTTGGGTATAGGCAAAAATGCCTAAGGTCAAATAATGGGGGTGAGTATGTCTCTAAAGCCTTTGAGGATTTTTGTGACGAGAGTGGTATTAAACATCAGTTGACCACCCCGTACACCCCACCCTCGAATGTATGGCTATACATGAATAGGACAATTCAGGAGCGAGTTCCCAATATGGTTAGCACATGAATCGATCCCCATGTACTGCTCTTGACTATCAAATTGCAAAGGAGGTATGGTCTGGAAAACCTCCCTCATATGCTCCTTTGTCTGTCTTTACTTGTGAGGCTTTCTGGCATGTACCCAAGGACAAACGCAATAAGTTGGATCCTAAGTTTACGAAATGCATCTTTCTTGGTTATGGGCATGCAAGTGAGATGGGCTATCGCCTATGGGATTTGCATGCTCGGAAGGTTATCCATAGCCATGATGTTATTTTCCATGAGGAGAAAATGCATAAGCAATCTGAGCATGTCGTTGAGGTATGTAGGGTGATATTTTAGGAGGAGCCTCCTGCTACTATATAGCCAGTTAGACAACCTACAGCAATTGGCTAATGCTCCAATGGTCTAGGTCCCTGATGCTCCATAGAATGTACTTACCCCACAACCTATTTTTAGGCGGTCTACTAGAGATAGATGATTGCGCGGTTTGAGCCCTCTAAGGATTATGCTATGGTCACAAATGTTGGCGAGCCTCTTAGTTATGATGAGGCCATGCATAGAGGTGATCATCACTCTTGGAAGAGGGCCGTGCGGTTAGAGTATGACTCACTGCAAAAAAATCATATGTGGAATTTGGTTCCTTTGCCTAGTGGCAAGCATGCTTTTCCATGCAAGTGGGCATGCAAGTTGAAAAGTACCCTTAGATGTCCCAAGGCTAGATTGGTTACTAAGGGTTTCAAGCAAGAGCATGATGTGAACTTTGATGAAGTCTTTTCTCATGTTGTGAAGATGACTACCCTATGTTTGGTATTGGCTTTGGTTGCTCAACTTGACTTGGATTTTTATCAAATGGATGTCAAGAAGGCTTTTCTTCATGGGGACTTGCATGATGAGATTTACATTGCATTCAAATTCTATGAATGCTATTTAGTTGGCCAAGAATCTGGTCTTCCATGTGAAGACGAAGCACATTGAGGTGTGTTACCACTTTATTTGAGAGGTTGTTGGGGGTAAAGGCACCTGTGCCTAACCGCCTGTGCATTAATTACACTAACAGTATCCACAACACACCCGTACACTGCAAGTAGTGGGTGTCCCCCCATCGCCATCACTTCATTATTTATTCTTTCAGTGACATTTGAATAAAGGGAAGGCTGGTCATACATCGTGACTATTGGAGTTTCCACATCTTCTCTCTCTCTCTCTCTCTCTCTCTCTCTCTCTCTCTCTCTCTCTCTCTCTCTCTCTCTCTCTCTCTCTCTCTCTCTCTCTCTCTCTCTCTCTCTCTCTCTCCTTCCACCATAGCTCTTCCTTCCATTTCATGCTTCCATTTCAAGGCTCACTCCCTTCACATCTATCCAAAAACATATACACCAATTTTGTTTTACAAATAACATAGGCTTGCACACAACTCAAGTAAATATATTATTATACCCCTTAGGACAAACTAGCAATAACACACTAACTACGTTCATACAACTTACTATGTGGATCATCTAAAAGGATTGATTCAATATATGAATCATTATCATGCTCATAGATTTCAATCACCACATAAAGTATTTTCTATTATACATTCCATATTCACATAAGTGATTTCAACTTCATTAGAAAACTTCAGACTCACTGCATGGTTCAAGTAGATAATTATAGACTTAGAGCATGCTTACAAAACTAGTTTGTCTCCTCTACATGCTCACATGCACATGTGCACACGCAGTCATGCATATAAGACAAAAGCCAATCACTTTCTCAAAGGGCATGTTATTGTAATGGTTGAAGTGTGCCTCTACAGTTCTTGGGTAAGTTACTTCACCTTAATTCACATTTTGGATACAACAAGGCTGTTCACTATTTCATAAGTTTTTTTAAAAAACAAGTTGATGAGCTACTGGGAATCCTTTTTTAGAACATAGTTTTCTTCATGCTTTGAAAGGCCTTGACTCTAACTTGAGAGGCGGGGGGGGGGGGGGGGGGGGGGGGGGGGGGGGGGGGGGGGGGGGGGGGGGGGGGGGGGGGGACAAACATAAACAAGAAGGCAATGCTATATTGCGCCCAGCATGCATCCATTTATTATTATAGATTTTTTCTTTTCATACAAGAGCATTTTCTATTTCTTTATTATCTAAATGATCATCTTAACCATCTTTGTTAGGGAGGCCCTAAAGGTACGTCAGCTTGTTTAATTCGTTAAATGAGGCAATATTTAGGAATAAAAGTAGTTGTAGTGTATCTAGAAATAATCCTCCTCAATGGACGAGATCATTTGATGTTGGAATGTGGTATAGTAGTTATGAGTGAGGAAAACAATGCCAGTGATAGATACCCTCATTTGTCTTCTTCTTAGTGTAAGAATAATTGGTGGGAATAAGAGATGCCTTTGTTTGTCATATTGTCAGACATGGTAGTTTGAAGTCTATAATTGATGTTTTAAGAAGGGAGCTCTTAGTTGGTATAGGGACTCATATGCACAAACATACACCCAGTAGTATACACACATCTGCAGAAGTAGTATACACACATATACACACCCATTCACTCAATTGGCACAAAAAACAGGGGCTCTCTCTCTATCTCAGACTTGTATACACCCACATATGCACACACTTGCATACACACATACACAGCCCATAGAGATGGGGAACTGCAAAGAGACAGTGCTTGTGAACAAGCGAGTGTGTCTTAGCTCCTATCCTAAAGGGGGGCTCGAGGAGGGCAACCTTGTAGTGAAGGAAGAGAAGGCTTGCTTTGCATTGAATCCGGGCTCTAAAGATGTGCTTCTGAAGACACTGTGGGTGTCAGTGGACCCTTATCTCAGGCTGCGCATGCTACAGAGCGCAGGAGGGCGCTATCTGCCCACATTTCAGATTGGCGAGGTTTAACCATTCTCTCTCTCTCTCTCTCTCTCTCTCTCTCTCTCTCTCTCTCTCTCTGCCTCTGCGCGCGCACACGCACACACACACACACACACACAGATTTCCACAGATCTTTAATGGCAGTCCCCCTGTCAATTTGTCCATCACTGTCCCCGCGCACACACCACGCATCCCTCCAAAATTCTCGCAATGTCAGGAGAACCTGAGTCCCTCCATGGATTGCTGTAACAAACCCACATGTATAGATTGCTGGAACCAATACCCAATTGCAAACATGTGTGGGACTGACTCTACCCAAAAGCACAGCAAAGATTTCTACACAGATTGACTGTAACCCACAAGCACAGCAACGATCTCTACACAGAAAAACCCTAATGTCACAACCATGGATTCAAATGCTGACATTCATCTGTCCTTCTCTCTTTTGGGGGCAGCCTCTGGCCACTGCAACCCTGTGCAGAGTGATGGGGTCAGAGAATGAGGGGTTCAAGGAGGGGGATATGGTGGTGGGCTTCCTGGAGATTGCAGAGTATGTGGTGGCTGCAAGTGGGGAAGGCATCCAGAAGGTTGATCCCTTGCCTGGAATACCAGACTCCTATCATTTGGGCGTCTTGGGTAATGCTTCCCAACTCCCCTCTTTTGATTTGATTTAGTTGAATTCAGTCCCTAAGCATATCCTATTTGTCTATCCCACTCTCATGTGCCCATGAATTGAATTGACTTGTGCCTTTGCCAAACCCTCACTCTTTATGGGCCACATCCATACATACAAGTCCATCAGGCCACAACCATGCATTCAAGGGAATGGTACCTCTATAATTACCTCTATTTGTCTCCACCCATACAAGAGAGTTGTCTCTTTTATAAGTAAATCTATTTGCCTCCATGTATGCATTCTACCCTAATGTCCCCTCATCTCTTGACTCAAAAACTAGCCCTCAATCCCTCATGTGCAAAAACTCATTTAGAGTGGTTAGAGGACTAATGGGTTGTAGGCTACCCCTCTTTGTCAAATGGGATCAAATCATGCTCGGAAAATAATATTATAGGATAGGTTTGTTTTTTACAATTGATATCTTGGTGGAAGGAGGGCCGGGGAGGGAGGGGGCTCGCTTATAAATATGTAAGGAATGATATTTTAACATCTCCTTTGTGCGCATAAAGAAACTTGCCATTAAAAGAATGTTTCCACATGTTCAATAGAAATAAGTGTCATTTTATTGGTGATAAATTTTCAAATAAGGGGTTTTTTAAATATGCCTTAGATACACATGATATATAGCATTTATTCCAATGATCCACCCCCCTATCCGTGGAGATTGATATGGATATCCAAATATCTTTGCAACATATTTTTTGTGACATACAAATACACACTCATTAAAACATTAAATTTGAGGATATTGTACAAGCATTTGTATTATTTAATAACTTTGTCATTTTTAATGTGCAGAGGTTCCTTAGATGTGAAAAGTACTTATCTAATTTAGGGAATGGTTGTGACATTTATTTGCATAATAACAGTTTCTTGCTACTGAGCTATGTAAATTATGTGAAATTTACATGGGTGTGCAGGATGGTCTGGGTTCACTGCGTGGGTGGGGTTGAATGTGATTGGGGAGATGAAAAAGGGGGATGAAGTGTACATATCATCAGCAGCAGGAGCAGTGGGCATTGTGGCTGGTCAACTTGCCAAGATCAAGGGTTGTCGTGTTGTAGGTAGTGCAGGATCTGACAATAAAGTAAGATCTCCCTTTGACATATACACATTGATAAATTCTATCTCAACCAACCTTGAAAAATGTCTCCTTTATACATGAATATGAATGAAATTTTTCTCATGTTTGCAAATTTATTGTAGGTGAGAATGCTAAAGGATGAATTTGGCTTTGATGATGCATTTAACTATAAGAAAGAGAAAGATTTGGTGGCTACTCTAGGAAAGTAAGTAGATGAGATATTACTACCACAAAAACAAGTTCAACAATAATTTTGGATACTACACATCATTGTTATAGACCAATGTAGCTCTAACACATTTACTTTAATCTTTCTAGATATTTTCCAAACGGGATTGACGTGTACTTTGAGAATGTTGGAGGAAGTATGTTAGAGGCTGTCTTGCAACATATCAATAAAAATGGTCGAATTCCTGTGTGTGGGATGGTATCCCAATATAATCAGGTAGCAAAACAATGTAGTACTTTTACAATTCATGCATGTAATGCCTATTTTAAAGTGCACATTGTCATCTACTTTTTATTGACTACATGATCCTACTAAACAGTTGAGAAGTAACCGTGCAAGTTATAGTAAAACCTTACAAAATCACTCCAAATATAACATGAATTTGCACTTTTGCAAGGTGCATGTGCCCTATATCTAAGTGAGTTTCCATGTTGTAATGTCAACCCATTGAATGTGGGGTGATGTACGCTCCTTTTAGTAACACAAAGAAATTTGAAGGTTTATATAAAGATTATTGTTTTGGAGCAAACACCATCTTTTTATTTAATTTTTTTATAGGATCGTTAAAAATGATACCATATAAAATGGACAAATTTTATGAATCTTTGTAGGAATGGACAGAGAGAGAAGGTGTTCGGAATCTTTTCAACCTAGTTGGATGCTATGTAAAGATGCAAGGTTTTTTGGCATGGAACCATATGGAAAATTGGCCAACGTTTACACAAAAGGTAAGCACATTCATTCGTGAAGGAACACTTAAATATAATGAGCATATCTTCAAGGGCATTGAGAGTTTCCCATCTGCATTGGTGGCTCTTTTCAATGGAGAAAACATAGGAAAGACTCTTGTTCAATTTGGCATCTAACAAGCCAATGTTACTGATGATAATTTGAGGATACAACAAAAGAAGAGAAAGTTGATTGGTCATAAGCATTTGATACCCTATAGCTAGGAGTACTTACCAGAGAATCTGAGAATCTACCAACAAACTATTGACTGATCCTCTCTCTCCTTTAAAAAACAAGGCCTTTTGTATTATAGCCCTCAAATATATAAAGTTCTCAAAACTCTGGAAACTTTTGGGATAGAGTATACAACATTTGTTGTTGTACTTAATATATGGATGAAGATCACATATTACCTTTTTGGTGTAGAATATGCATGTGTTTACCACTAAAGCCTAAGTCTTACAAATTCATTCTTGGTAAGAAGTTAGGTGGGTTAGTCTTTCTAAGTTTCTAATATGCATGTGTTTACCACTTACACAAAATGTAGACATGACATGGTGTGTAGGGGGCTTGTTGGTGTGTGTATGTGGGGGGAGAGAGAGAGAGAGAGAGAGAGGAGAGAGAGAGAGAGAGAGAGAGAGAGAGAGAGAGAGAGAGAGAGAGAGAGAGAGAGAGAGAGAGAGAGAGAGAGAGAGAGAGAGAGAGAGAGGAGAGTCTCAACATATTAGGGTGATTTAAAATAGAAAATTGGCAATACGCAACATAAAAGGAATTGAGATGCAACCACAAATTACATGGGGAATGTAGGTTACTTGTAGAGCATTCAATAGTTTGAAAGAGATAACCTTGAATCTAAGCATCATGTATGTAGCTTACATGGGGAATGTGGCTTACTTGTAGAGCATTCAATATTTTGAAAGAGATAACCTTGAGTCTAAACATCATGTATGAAGTTGTTCATTGTTAATTGTGCAATTTAAGACTACTACGTTGTAAGAAAATATTGTATATCAAGTGGGTAGGTCATCAGGATAAGTTTTGAGAGACATAATTATGTGAAAGCCTAATCACATGAGACCCACAAAATTAGGCCTTGCTACATGCAAAATAAGTACTTTTTATTTTTGACCAAACCCCAATCCCCAATCTTCTTAGGCCTCAATCTTTACAATGTTGAACATTGACTACACTCTCGAGGAGTGCATTACCATGTCTAGTGAAATTTCTTGGGACTTCCTAATTGTAAAAGATGTTGACAAACCCAAAGGAAACTTGTAGCTCCTATATTGGTGCCATCATGCCTAGGGGGTAACCCTTGGTTGTGAAGGAAGTTTGTCCCTTGAAAGGGGAAAGCAAAACTTAGACGTGAAACACATTACTGTAGCATAGCCTACTCAAGCCAATAAACATTTAAGAAGATATGGGCCTTCTTCACAGCAATATCAAATCTAGAAACAAAGGTATCACATCAAAGTAAATGATGCTACAGTTCGTGGTCTTGCTTAAGTAACAAAGACATTGGTAGAATACTACCCAAGTGTGTATGAGGCAAATAAAATATGCAAATGTATATGTAGATAATTGTCTTTTGAGTGCAATACTACTCAATTATGTATGTAGACAACCATCTTTTGAAGAATGAGTGTTGATAGGAAAGAGGTGAATAAAACTTTTTCATGGAGCTTAAACCATATCATGCATACTTTGAGACCCAACATCTTAACAGATCATTCTCAATGGAGGAGTTTAGATTGTATTTTTAACAAATGGGAAAAATAAAGTTTCAAGGTATAATAGTAGTCTAAGGAAGCCTTTGCAATTTCTAGCAATCCAAATAAGATAACATTTTAAAGTTTTGCAAGCAAGCACAAGAAATTTTGTGCTCTTTCTAATCCATGGGTGAAGTATACATATTTTTTCTACCTAATGATACAATGTGGTCTAATACTGAGTACTAGAGGCCAATAATGTGATTGGTATTATGTACAAACTGATCACCAAAATGGTGACTATTAGGTTAATTCCATTCCTTAAGCATGAATAGTTTCCAATGTAGTATGCTTTTTAAGTTAGCAAGCTCAAGATGTTGTTTATTCTAGATGGCCCTCACAATAAGCTAATGGCTAGAAGTTTGTCCTCTATGTAAAGGAGGCAATTGGCTGACTCAAATGAGATCTCATCCATGCAACTATGAAGATTCTAGGATTCCTTGCTTAATGGTATAAATAAGAGTATAAGCAATTTGTCAAAGAAAAATCTCACTAATTGATCTCCAAGATGAGCTCTCAAATTAAATCCATTTGGCTATAGAGTGAGGATTGAAAATGGTCTATAAGATTAAATCATGAGAGTGAGACATTGCTACTATGTGAGTTGTGTTTTTCTTTTGGTGACTTTTCACTTTTTAGGCTTTAAAAAGAGTCCTTGAGTAAATTTGGCTAAAAATAAGACCATTTTAAGCCCTAACACATGATCCCCTTAACCTTTTCTATTGTAATGTATCCCCTACTTTGTTTGAAGTTCTAACTTGGGAGCATCAACTCTAGACTTCCCTAATTAATACTATAACTATGACGACATTCTTTGTCAAAGTTAAGGCTAAAAAATTGATCTTCAAGATAGATCTCAAATGAAAATCCCTTTGGCTACAAAGTAAGGCTTCAATGTGGGCTCTTATATGAAGTTTCTCTAGCTACAAGAGTGAGGTAAGCATGTCTTTTGAGCCCATAAGTTTTGCTATTATGATGTACCCTCTTTTTCTATGGAAGTGCTAATCAAACATAGGAACTTAAGAGGAATAAACTTCCTAATGTGAAGACCTTATTGATCAAGTCTTCTGTAGATGATGTACACATGGTCCTTTAGATCTAACTCATTTCTCAAGAGGGTTTTGTGCTTATTATAAGTATCGAGAATACAATTCAATTGGTGCGAAACCAAATTAACATGCATCAAAGCTATCTATATCCCTAAAATCTTTTTGTTTTCAAAACTTTAACTTTCAGAAAATATATCTTAGGAGCTACTCATGAGGTTTTGGATTCATGCACTCTTACACTCATGGATTCTTCTTAACCATACAGATGCAACTCCATTGTTGATAATGTAAGAGTGGTCATATTAGGTGAAGTCCTCGTGTGTTTGGGGAAGTCCAAAACATAAAAATCTACTCATAAATGTACCTTGGATCATAAACAAAATTAGGAGCTACACATTGGCACCATGTGATCTGATGATTCTCACATCTATGTGTAAATTTGTACAAGGAATACAATCCCTTATGATCTACAATAGTACTTTCTAATCACTTTTCCATGATTAGGCTATACACAGCTGCCACTCTGTTTGAGGCATACGTGAAATCAAGTGGTTATAGACCCCTCTAAGCTTCATCTATCCCTCAAAAAATGGTTTTGAATACATGTTGGGGCTTTATACCGCTTGGATCTTACCCCTAGATACCAAGCACCATATGACCATCACCTTTACTAGTGCCCTCATAGACCCTATTGGCATGGGGGAAACTAAGATTGATTAGAGATTGATTAATAGTAAGTCCTTTAATCAATGGGTGATATGCACCTTAATGGGTGACATAAAATTCCTATCGCACTCTTTTGGGTGGGAGGTCATGGTGGTTCATCGAGGCAAATGAAGTTTGGAATTCTTGGGCTTTTCTTAAAAATTTATCATTCACAGAGCTTAAGTTTGAGAATATTGCATTTCTCTAAACACATTATTTCTTAAAGAGCTTCCATACTAAGGATATTACCATAATAGGAGCAACTATGGTGTATATTGTTCAAATTGATTTCATGCTACATTATAACATAGCAACAAGAATATCCATGGTGCCTACTACTTGAACTAATCCATGTGAATGATGAAACTACAACACCTATGTCACCTAGGATGATTGTCGAGTAGCTATTTTCTCTAAGACCATTTGTGATGTCAAATTAGGAAGTTTTAGTGATGCCCTTAATATTAGAACTTGAAAACATATTCTTAGTAGGTTAACATGGGACACAATGAAGAACTCTTTGTACTTGGAAAATGTACAATTGAATGCAAAGCACATCATTGCAATGAAACTAGCTTGTGTACGATTGGATACAAAACACATGATTGCAACATAACTAACTTGTATACAATTGGATGTAAAACACACAATTGGATTGCAAGGTGCATTAGTGCAACACAACTAACTTGTATACAATTGGATGCAAAACACATGATTGGATCACAAAGTACATGATTGCATCACAACTAACTCATATACAATTGGACATAAAGCACACAATTGAATCCCAAAGTACTTAATTGCAATGCAATACAACTAGAAATGAAGCATTTGATTGAGGTGAAAAGTCAAATAATGGTCAATATTAATGCTTATTTTATGCAAATCATGATTGAAATATAAAAAAATATTGATCAATATTAAGACTTATTTCATTTAGATCACGATTTCATTCGAATCACTGTTTCATTTAAATCATGATCAACCAACATTTGCATTAATGAGAAGTCTTATACATCAATATCTAGGTGGAGCCCACTCTATTCATGTTGTTGAAATAGATGGGTATATTCTACTATAAGGTTGATAAATTTTGCAATACCCAAACATTTTTATGGCTCATTCCTATTCATAGCTAGGCTAGCAGGTCTTTCTTATTGCCCTACAAAGATTTGTTCCTTACTCTCATATGGTACACCTAGTGAAAGGATTCTATGTACAATGTAACCAATGGAAAAATTTTCATGCTTTACATCAAATATGAGAGAATTTTTTGAGATGCATTGTGGAGCCACATGCTTGTGAAGATTGCATTGGAGTATTGTTTTAATCCAATGGATGGTTTGGTGGTTGAGGAGGATACATCATTTGAGTATTAAACTTTGTTTCTACACATCAATCGATGACTCCAATAAACAATTTCCTTGATGCATTGGCAAAGTCAAAGACAATATTTTTGGTGTGCAAGTTATTATGAAGTAATTTTTTTTAATGCAACACGTTCATTGTGTTTACAAATCCAACCATCAAGGCGAGAGCCTTCTCTTGGATGCTCGCATACCACCAAACCTCATCTTGGGGTAGCTGAACAAAGTGCCTACGGGACATGTCATTTTGATTTCTCTTAGAAGCAGTCACATCCAACCAATGTTAGAGTTTCAAACCATTTTAATACTAAAAAACAAAGTATTGGAGGCCCCTCATAACTACGCATAGTTGGCCAACTGTTGTACAAATATCTCATGTTCATCAACATGTTAGAAGTGGCTAGCAAAGTCTTCTTTTGCCACGTTTGCCATTCTCCTAATCACTTCATTGGTGAAAGCTTTGCACTCTTCTTTTTTTAGTATATCTCTTTCTTTACACTTTTCACCAACATGTGCCATGGTGACCTAAGAATATGCACACAAAATTGATTTCATTTTTTTAATAAGATTATTTATGACAAATTATTCCATTGATTTTAATGTGATAATTATATGAAATAAATTATCATACCCTAAAGATTGATTGTCTCACAAGTTGTATTTCATAAGAAAAATTAACATACATGTTAAATTTTAGGCACTAATTTCTAGAATATTTCTATCCTAAGCACGCTATACAGCATAGGCCTATACGTGGGATTGAAATAATGTATCATTATGTTCTAAACATGATTTGTAGATGGACATTCATTTTTTTCTTTAGATGACGTAAGATGCAAATGCACTTTACCAATCTAACATCTTCCCAATCACCTAAGTTATATTTCTTCTAACTGCTAAGTCCTAAGATATTTCTAGCCTTAAGGTATACTTTCTCTAATCCTCAACATACTAGTGTACAATGAATGCAATCTGAATCCAAGGTGCTCCTATCTATGCGTAGTCATTTTCCTAACCCTAAACATGGTGTAGGATGCATGCAAACTAGCACCAAGGTGTTACTAATTTCTAGCATATATTCTTTCCTAATCCTAAACACATTAGTGCAAGCTACATGCAACCTAGCGCCAAGGTACTAATAATTTCTTACATAAATATTTATATTATTTCTTATTTATTTATTTATTCTCATTTTAATCAATTAATTACTTACTTTCAAACTTCTTTTTAAATCTAATAATTAAATAGCATTTAATGTGCAAAAGTAAAGTACTAGTTTTATAGGTCCAAATTATTGTTAGTATTTAATTCTTTTGTATGATTGAATTTTGATCGATTCATGTTGCACTTGTATAAGGGAGCATATACTCCATACGAAAGAATCTTTTTTATGAAACGATGTTCATGTGAAAAGATATTTTGAATTAAATATTCTTTCGTACAAAAGGTTAGTCATTATATAGATATTAAGATATTATATACATTACATAGGGGTATCAAAGATATAAAAATTATTTTTGGATAGTACAAGTACATAAATGCAACCTAGGGTACATACATTAGCTAGGGTTTAGGAGGTTGTTGCTATCTAATCTTTGTAATTTATCATAGGTCTTTTCGATTAGCCTTTATTGCTTGAATTTTTCAATTGAGAATTCCCTTTTTAAGGGTGAAATAATAGATTTTAAATATCTATGCGATCCCTTCTACAACTGCTAGTATCATGCTTTATGTTAAGTTTATTTTGTGTACAGAACTAGTCTAATAATCTAGAATGCTCATGTTGTTGACCTAAGATGCTTTGCTATGGCTCTTAAAATCCTTAAGGTCTAAGTAAAACCTTCTAATTATAACTCATGCCATTTTTGTAAATACATGGATGGACCCTCCCCAATTACAAGTTCATGGTCCTTATGATTGTGGATCTTGTAGGATATTCATTATAGTGATGAGGGAAGGCTTGTCTCCTTCTTAGCATAATTCAATCTACAAAATTTTCCCTACTAGTTTCAAATATTATTAGGAGAGTTTAAAGTGATTTCTTCCGAAAACTAACTTATCCAAGCTTACTAAATTTGCTTGACAGTTCAACTCCTTGGGTAGCTTCCTTCTTTAGTTTTGTGCCTCGATCTTTATAACTAGATAAGTTTCAACAATTTAACTACATGCTCATAATTATATTAGAGACACCTTTAGGATTTATTAGTAATTCCGGTAGTCTTCTTAGATTAAGATTTCTTTTGTAAGCAATCTATTCTAACTAGCATAAATAATCTTTTAATTGCTAACTCCATCTCTAATGTTTGAATTTTGAAGGTTAATTTGTGTAGCTATACTAACTAGTTTTAATTAATCACTGGCTTATAAATGTTAAGACTAACCTTTGACTTTATATTTTTGTGTGTGCGTGTGTGCGTGCGTGTATGCGCGTGTGTGTGCATGTGAGTGAGTGTGTGTGTGTGTGTGTGTGTGTGTGTGTGTGTGTGTGTGTGTGTGTGTGTGTGTGTGTGTGTGTGTGTGTGTGTGTGTGTGTGTGTGTGTGTGTGTGTGTGTGTGTGTGTGTGTGTGTGTGTGTGTGTGTGTGTGTGTGTGTGTGTGTGTGTGTGTGTGTGTGTGTGTGTGTGTGTGTGTGTGTGTGTGTGTGTGTGTGTGTGTGTGTGTGTGTGTGTGTGTGTGTGTGTGTGTGTGTGTGTGTGTGTGTGTGTGTGTGTGTGTGTGTGTGTGTGTGTGCGCGCGCGCGCGCGTGCGTGCAAATTGCCTTGATGTCAAGTCATGCTAGGGGGACTCCTTGTAGTATTAATTATTCACTACTTAGAGTTACTAAACTATACTTTTGTTTTATTAGAAAATATAAGAAAAATATCATTACTAATCTAACCTTGGTTTGTTGCATGGTTAATCAAAGTGTCACTTGCATTTGAAACATCAAGCATCCATACATTCTTGTAGGGCTATTATGAATTTATTAATCTTAGAAACAACTATAAATTGATTAAACTAGATATTCTTTTCTTCCTTCAACGATATTTGTATCTTTATAAATATTTACCTCATTAATTCACTTTATCCATGTAAATTTTCATTTTAAGGACATTACTATTGTAACTTCATAATGAATGACATATTGATTATTTTATCATGGATACTAATGTTATCCTTTGATCATGATTCTATTTATAGTTATTCAAATTTATACACTATTAGTTATCATTATTTTGATAATTCACTTAGCCCCATTAGTCATTACATCTTAATCCATTTTTATTTTATGTAATGCAAAAAGAGATGTTAAAATTTTTCATGTATTCATGCCTATTTTGTTGCAAGAAATTCATCTAACCTTTTTCAAGCTTTGATTTCATCAACTAAGAATGGAAATATAATGGGTATTTAGTCATAATTTGAAGCTTTTGCATGCAATTGTATTATTAATGGTCGATGAGGGTCCCTTGCCACATTTAAGGGCCTTGCCACATTGATTTACTTGTGTGGACTCATGAAAAAGGGGATTGAAGGGCTAGATAGTAAAGAAAAGGGATCTCCTTGTCAGATAATTGTATAATTGCTTTGGTTTGACTTGCTTGGCACTTTGCCTTTGTTTGCTCATATATATATATATATATATATATATCTCTCTCTCACACACACATGTATAGCAATCTTTTGGCTTGGGGATCACTTGCCATCTCCTTCACCCCATGGGAGGTATTTATAGAAATGAGAGGGAGAGAAGAAGATACCAATGATGTCATGAAGAGAGGGGAAGGGAAAATCATGGCATGGATGGGAAGGAGAAGGTCATTTTGGAGGTGGTGGTCCCTTAATAAACTAGGGGAGGGGAGGAAGAGTAGCTTTTTGGTAGCCATTTTGGCTACCCCTATTCCCCCCTTTAATCCCCATTTCTCCCTTTAGTAAAGGGGTAGGGGTTGGTTTTTTTGTGGTTGTTTTAACCACCCCTACCTCCCCCTTTAATCCCCCCTTAGCCCCTTTAGCTTTTGACCTTAGCCCCTTCCCACTTTACTTCTTGGTTTACTTAACGTTTACGCATAGGATAGATCATGGTCTCAACACTGATTTTTGAGATTGTTGCACAAGTTTTAAACCTTGATAATTTCCTCATTAATGTGACTCGAAGTTTGGAGCACAACCATTGTGAGATTTGATAAGAAATCATATATTAAGAGACCTCGCATCTTTCTTAAAAATCCAACATATTAATTCTCTTACCCTTAGAAAAATTAGGATGTCTTCATCTTGAGAGAAACTTAGGGTGGTCTCTTCAAAGAATGGACTCCTCAATCCATGTTACATCTTCTTTTGGAAAGTCTCTCCATTGTACAAGGTATTTTTGGAGAGTGTGATTTCTATGTGGCTTCTCCCTAACTTCTAGCATCCTCAACTCCTTGAGTTGGCATTACAATGAGTCCATCATTAAGAACATGTTCAAAGCTAGGGATGTAGGATTTTAGGAGTCTTACATAACTTATATTATGGATTTTGAGATGAGATGAAAATCTTAAGCATTTCTATGAAGACTCTTGCTGATTTTGTAAGGCTCATGATGAGTTCTTGAATTTCCTAAATGATAATGAGCATTTCTTTGGCTAAACTCTTAGGAAAACCATGTTTCCCTCTTTGAAGGTTCAATAAGTCCTCTTGGGATCCGCATATGCCTTCTACCTATCTTATGCTACTTTAATGTATTGGAAATTTTCTTCAAAGGATCATTATCAGTATCACGAGTATCGATTATGTAATTGACTATAAACTTGAAGCTATTGGGAGTTGTAGTAAGTTGGATCAATTGAATTAAATAAATGGTGATTAGTATAAGCAATGGCTATATGCTCCTCCATATCTTCTAGCATTATTAGGGTAAGGTCAGAGAAATTTAGAGGGGTAAAGCACTCTTGCACATACAATGCTTGGACGGGGGTCATTCCAATGCTCTGTTGATATGAAGTGTTGTAGGAAAACTCAACTAGATATAGGTATTCAATCCACTTTTTTGGCACTTCCAGAGTTTAGTTGACTTGTTTCGTCTACCCATCTATTTGAGAATGATAGGCTGTGTTTAAATAGAGTACCAATGGCTTGAAAGAGACATGTACTAAAACTTGGAGGTGAAAAGTGACTCCATGTCATCATTGACAATTCTTTTAGGCAACCCATGCAATCAAAAGATTTCCAATAACTAAACAATGTTGGATTCCTCATATGTAGTTTTTATAGGAATGATATATGCTACCTTAGTTAGCACATCAACGACCACCGCGATGGATTCATATCCTCATTGTACAATTGAAAGATCGACTACAATATACATATTGATGCATTCTTACTTCATCTAAGGGATGTCAAGCAAATGCAGTTTCCCTAGGATCTTGATTCTTTCATCTTTGACTTGTTGGTGACTCAAACATGAAGTCACATATCTTAGTATATGAAATTTCATTTTTGACTAGTGGTAGATCTTTCATATCACATTCCATGTCTTTGCATAGTTTGGATGTTTGGCTCTACAAAACTATTATGTGCTTTCCATAGGATCTTCTTTTTAAGGTCCCAACTTTTGGGCACACACAAAATATGCTAATAGTATAAGAGCTCACATTCTATGTAATATTTATAATTGGCCTTCTCCTTAAGATTTTCTCATTTTTCTTGCATAGTCCGCTTTATCTCAAGGTATTTAGAATCATTCATGATTTCTAATGCTTCCAAAATGGGGTTGCTAAGCATGGAAATTAAACTTGTGGGAATTCCTCTACTTAGAGGTTCCTCCAAGAGTGAAGAATTTAGAAATGCTTTCTAGTTGAGAATATCAACCACCACATTATCCTTTTTTGAGCAATATTTGATTTCAAAATCAAATTCATGGAGTACTTCAATCCATCTCCTCTATCTTGTATTGAGATTTGGCTAGGTGAAAATCCACTTGTGGCTTTCATGATAAGTTACCAATGTGAATCTTCTTCCAAGAAAATAGTGCCACTAGAGCTTTAGTGCATAAATGACTACTAAAAGTTCTAGATCTTATGTGACATAATTATTCTCATAAGGTTTGATCTTAGGAGAGGAATACACTATTGGGCAACCTTCTTCTTGAGTAAAAATACACCCAAGTGTTGAGGGTAAAGGTGCCTATGCCTAGTCGCCCACACACATATACACTACAGGTGGTGGGCACCCATCATTATCACTTCATTCTTTATTCTTTTAGTGATATTTGAATAAAGGGGATGCCACTAGATCTTTAGTGCATAAATGACTACTAAAAGTTCTAGATCTTGTTCTAAATCTTATGTGATGTAATTCTTCTCATAAAGTTTGATCTTATGATATGAATACACTATTGGGCAACCTTCTTCTTGAGTAAGAATTCACCCAAGTGTTGAGGGTAAAGGTGCCTATGCCTAGCCGCCCACACACATACACTACAAGTGGTGAGCACCCATCATTGTCACTTCATTCTTTATTCTCTCGGTGATATTTAAATAAAGGGGATTCCTATCACACATTGTGACTATTGGAGTTCCCACATCTTCTCTCTCTCTCTCTCTCTCTCTCTCTCTCTCTCTCTCTCTCTCTCTCTCTCTCTCTCTCTCTCTCTCTACTGCTACTACATCCCAGGATAGTATATCTCCCTGCATCTGTTACATATACACATCGCACCACTTTATCACAGCCGACAGTTGTTCCCCTATCACAGCCGACATTTGTTCCCCTTTTGTAGCCATTATCTGGAGTACCAGAGCTACATACGCACATACACATATACGACACTTATCACACTCACAGCACCGTGTTTTCAGTTTCCAGTTTTTAGCTTTTCATTCAGCACTTTTATTTTGGATAGCTGGACCTCATCAGTTGTATCACAGTTTGTCTCATAGGCCAGTTTTGGTCTTTAGAAGACGTTAATATAACTTTCTCTCTCTCTCTCTCTCTCTCTCTCTCTCTCTCTCTCTCTCTCTCTCTCTCTCTCTCTCTCTCTCTCTCTCCCCTTCCACCATAGCTCTTGTTTATGCTCGTATGCTTCCACTCTAGGCTCACTCCTTTCAACTGGTATATCAGAGCCATCTTCTCCGAGAGCTCGAGCTCGACCCGACATTTCTTCAGCTTCCATTTGAATACCTATAGCAGTTCATGGTCATGGACCCAATCATAGCTTCAAGCTTCAAGATATGCATTGAGCTCCATCCTCTCTCGCAACTTGTTGTGGTATGTTTCAAAGCTTCATGTGGCCTTTGTGAGCACTTTAGAGTGCTTCTAAGGCCTCACCATCACCAACATAGTAGCAATAATAGAGGTTGCATGCAACATATTTGCACCCGATGTCCTTGCCCCTCTTCCTAGCCCACTCAACCTGCTTTCCAGCTTCCAGACACTCCTCAGAAGACTTTGCATCAATCTTGACCACCCTTGGAACTAATACTCAGCATTTGGCATTAGATTTGAGTTCCTCTCCAATCCTATTTGCTATTATTCATAGGAAACCTACTATTATGGGTTTGTAATAGGGTCCCTTTCACAGATTGGAGCTTATATATATCTTCATTCCTGCCCTTATGCAATCACAGTGATGGTGGGATATTGGGTAATGGTTTGTAAGGCTACTAACCTAATTTGAGCTTGTGCTTATCTCACTTTATCAAAGAATTTTATTGCTAAAATATTTCACTATACCAAGCATTTGACAGGTCAAAGCATATGCCTCTTATCGTTTCATACTTTCAAGGCCTGGTATTGATGCCCAAATGTTAGCTTGACACTTGGGGATGATTGATACATGACTTGGAATGCTTTTGGGATTCGATTGAGCTTGCATTTGCTCAATTTTAGCTACAATGGACAACAAGGTTTTCTGAGGGAACACTAAAGGCCTATCTCTCTTGAATGTTATCTAGGTGTATCATATACATGTATTGATGCTTAGGATTGGTCTATGCACTCGAATATTCTATGGAATGATATTGAGCTTCGATTTTGAGCTTGGCAATATTCATCTTAATTGTGGTTCAAGCCTTGGTTGCTTCAATGGCTTATTCAATTTTTACAGGCTTGAAGAATATGTTGGATTTATGCTTTTGAATGTATGCTTTATGGATCTTGGATGTTTGGATATCATTCACATGATTTTTTGAGCTTTGCTTGCTCATTTGACATTTGAATTTTGCTTTAGTGGGAGCTACTTAGCTTTGTGTATTGAGCCACATTGGCACTTGGGATATTTTACGAAGCATTTGGTTTATGCAGTTGAGCTTGAGCTTATTACAGTGAGATACTAGGACTCATTTTGTGACATGTACATGCTCTCTTGATATTTATTGGATGCAAGTACCCTATCATGGGCTGATTTGATCACTTGGCTTGGACCTGATACTGATGTTTGTCAAGATGTTGTCAATGGTATTTAATGCTTCCAGATTATGTATTGATATTTTGCTCGGTGGGTTATGCATCTAGCATTTCTCTTCATTTACCCTTGAGACCTACCCTGTGCATGACATCTATGCCTATTGCATATATGTTTCTGACACACTGTAGTTGTGATAGTCTTCAAAGCCAATTTTTCTTGGCTTCTTCCCTCTTACTTGCTCACAGTTGGTAGTTGGCATATTGCTACAATTTATTACAACAACTTGTCATTTCAATTTTATGTATTCTATTTGAGGGCAGTCACCTGGACTTGACGATCTTTTGCTTACTGGTTGTGGACAGCTCATTACTTTAGTAGTATCTCCTATCTCCCACTTGATTTAGGAGTGGTTTTGGGGCTGATTTGTAGGGTATTACAAGAGCCCATCTTGCCCTTCTGTGTACTTGCTCGGTCTCATTATGGTTAGTGGCTCTCACAATAGTGCTATCTTCAATATTGAGAAACTGGATGGGACCAATTATAACTATTAAAAAATCCAGATATGGTAGGTTTCAATGCAAAAATTGTAAGCTAGGCCACTCAAAAATGGGAGTGCCAAACCCAAAAACATTGTGGTTGAGGATTGGGAGGAACTGGATGAGCTATGCAAGCCCACAATCATTTTATCACTCTTTAAGCAAGTTCATGATAATGTTGTATAACTAGAAATCAGACTGCATATGAGCTTTGGACACAAATCCTTATGACAAGCAGAGTATTGCATCTCAAATGTATTGGCTAAAACAATTGATGTACCTTCACATGAAGGGACTTCTACGTCTGCACACTTGAACAAGTTTCACTTCGTCATCAACCATTTAGCTTCGCAGGAGATTGAGTTCAAGGATACTTTGCATCCTTTATTTCTGCTTGGCTCTCTACCTGTCATGGGAGACTTTCCATGTAGCCCTTTGTACTAAGGATGTGCTAAAATTGCAGGATGTTGAGAGTGCCCTCTTGATAGAAGAGGTGAACATAAAGAATGTGGATGCTTCCTATACGTCACATTCATTAACTGTGAGAGGCTAGCACAATGGAAATGGCTATGGTAAAAACTCTAACAAGTCTTAGTTTAGGACACATGGATAGTCTTGCAATAAGTCACATGGTTGTAAGTCTAGTCTTACATATTATTATTGTGGGAAAGTTAGTCATATTCGGCCACAATGCCATAGAAAGCATGAAGACGAGTGCAAGGAAAAGGGAAAGGGTAAAGTGTAGGACAAGAATGATGATCGCAACATCTTTCTTAGCAAGTCTAGTGTCAAGATGGAGGAGATTAATATATTATATCCTAATATATCAAATGATCTTATCTTGGCAACTTCTTATTTGGATGCTTCACAACTAACTAATACTTTGTTAGGATATACTTAGTGTTGATTTATAGATTCAAGGGCTTCATTTCATGTGATCCTCATAGAGAGTGGTTTCATTCCTATCGTAGTATGACTAGATTTGTCCATTCAGGTAATGACCTAGCATTGGAGATAGTTGGTATTAGTGATGTCCATTTGCATTTTGGTTCAGACAACATGTTCACTCTTCAATATATATAGCATGTACCGGGCCGCTCTCACGAAGATCATTATCTATGCTAGCACCTTGGATGATGTAGGTTATGTTGTCTCTTTTGGTGATTCCTCATGGAAGATTACTTGTGAAAATCTTGTTATTTCATGTGGTTCTAAGTCTAGTAACCTCTATCCTTTGCTTGTATATGGGTCAATTGACCATGTTTTTGCTATGGCTACAATTCCACATGTATCTCTTTGGCATGATTGTCTTGGGTACATATCTTTTAAAGGAATAAAAATGTTGACCAATTTGCAGTATCTTTTGCCCCTAGACTATATTAAGTGTTTTGAGTCCAATTATCATTGTTTATATGGCAAGCACATACATAGTACGCATAAGAAGTCTAGCATGAAGCGCATGGCTGAGCCTTTCGCTCTTGTTTATTCAAATGTATGTGGTCCCATGCCCTACCACTCACTAGGTGGTGCGAAGTACTTTGTCACATTCATTGATGATTATGCACATAAGGTCTGGACTTACCTTTAAGTGTTGTCTTACTCTTGTTGAGAACCATCTTGGATATAGGCTAACATGCCTAAGGTCAAATAATGGGGTTGTATGTCTTAAGAGATTTTACACAGTTTTGCAATGAGCAGGATATTAAGCATCAATTGATTGCCCCCTACACCCCTCCCTAGAATGGTATTGCCGAACATATGAACAAGATGATTCAAAAGATTCTATAGAATTCTTAGCCAAGAAAGCTTATCCCATTACTTTTGGGTTGAGTCCATTACTACTACTATACACTTGATCAATGGGTCCCCTTGCACTACTATTGATTGCTAGGTTGTAGAGAAGGTCTGGACTAGAAAACCTCCATCATATGCTCCTTTTTGCATCTTTGGTTGTGAGGCATTCTGCCATGTTCCCAAAGACAAGCACAATAAGCTAGATCCCAGGTCCATGAAATGCATCTTTCTTGGTTATGGGGATGCAGGTGAGATGGGCTATCGCCTATGGGGTCAACAAGCTCACAAGGTTATCCGCAATCATGATGTCATTTTCAATTAGGACAAGATGCATAAGCAGCATCATGAGCAAGCGGTTGAGGTACATAGGGTGATCTTTCAAGAGAAGCCTCTACTCTCATACAGCTAGCTAGACATCTTGCAGTAATTGATGCTCCAGTAGCCCAAGCCCCATTGATTGTGCAAGATCAACCTTCTTTGAGGCACTCTACTAGAGCTAAACATCAACTTGAGCACTTTATGCCCTCCATGGATTATGTTATGGTGATGCAAGTGAGCTTATCTCTTATGATGAGGCTCTGCATAGAGATGATAGTCACTCATGGGATAGGGCTATACAATCAAAGTTTGACTCCTTACAGACTAACCATATGTGGGATTTGGTTCCTTTGCCTAGTGGCAAGAAGGCATTGCCATGCAAGTGGGTATAAAAGTTGAAAAGTATCCCTCAATGTCCCAAGTCTACTTATAAGGCCGAATCGATAGCTAAGGGTTTCAAGCAAGAACATGGTGTTAACTTCGATGAAGTATTTTTTCCTATGGTCAAAATGATAACCCTACGTTGGTACTAGCACTGGTTGCTCAACTAGATCTGAACTTTTATCACATGAATGTAAAGATGACTTTTCCACATGGGGACTTGCATGATGAGATCTATATGTAGTAGCCTAAGGGCTTTGAAGAAAAAGGCAGGGAACACCTAGTGTGCAAGTTATGAAAGAGCCTTTTTGGCTTAATCAGGCACCACCTAGTGAATGGTATCACAAGTTTGATGCTTTTATGCATTCACAATGATATATCCTAGTGCTATGGATCCTTGTTTATGCACAAAGAAGGCTCGTGATGGCAGTTTTGTGCCAATTCTGGTACTCTATGTGGATGATATGCTTATTGCTAGGAGAGAGCTCATTATGATTCGGATGCCTTGAAAACTCGGCTCAATAAGAGCTTTAAAATGAAGGATCGGGAGAGGCCTCCCATATTCTTAGGATGTGCATCATGCACAATCGCTCTGAGGGGCTCCTTTATCTATCACAGAGAAGGAGTATATCTAGAAAGTCCTTGAGCGATTTCATGGACAGTAGGCCTATTGGCTATTCTCTACCTTCTTATATGTGAAGGTTAGTGCCAATTATCCGGAGTCTCATGAGCAGAAGATTGAGATGGCCAAGATCCCTTATGCATCCATTATGGGAAATTTGATGTATACCAGGATAACCACTCATCCTGATATAGCATTTGTAGTGGGAGTTGTGGCACGCTATATGGCTACACCTAGCAGACAGCATTGGGATGTCGCTAAGGGTATCATGAGGTACTTGAAGGTCACAACATCTATGTGTATATGTTCTGGTGGTCAAGATACAAGAGTCATGGGGTACAATGACTCTGATTATGCATGACATGCAAATAGTAGGAAGTCCACATCTAGCTATATCCTTACCTTTTCTAGAGGTGTTGTTTCTTAGGTGTCCAGGGTGCAAAAGTGCACAACGCACTTTACTACCAAGGTAGAGTATGTTGCAACCACTAGGGCTTGCAAGAAGGCTCTTTGGTTACATCGTCAGGCGGAAGACCTTGGTAATACTGATGTGGTCCCTACATTGCATTTGAATTCTATAAGTACTATCCAATTAGCTAAGAATCTAGTCTTCTATGCGAAGATGAAACACATTGAGGTGTGTAGCCCACTTCACTATAGAGGTCATTGAGGACAAGTCTATTGACCTTGTCAAGATCTCAATTGACCAAATTCCTATATATTTTCTCACGAAAAGTCTCTAAGTGGAGGATTTTTCCTTCCTTAGGAAGTTGATAGGCATTGGATGAGATGAAGTCTTTCCTCATCTTGTTGTACTTATGTACCTTTGTACTTTGTCACTTTTTTATCGTTCTCTCCTAACTAGGGGCACGTTTGCCTTAAGTGGGAGGTTGTGAGAGCAAACATGCATGTGCCTAACCACCCATATATTACTACACTAGGGCAACACCCACACACTTGTACATTGTAGGTGGAAGGCACCCATCACTATCACTTCATTCTTTATTCTTTTAGTGACATTTGAATAAAGGGAAGGCTGGTCACACATTGTAACTATTGGAGTTCCCACATTCTCTCTCTCTCTCTCTCTCTCTCTCTCTCTCTCTCTCTCTCTCTCTCTCTCTCTCTCTCTCTCTCTCTCTCTCCTTCCACCATAGCTCTTGCTTCCCCTCACATGCTTCCACTTTGGGCCCAATCCCTTAGTCCTCTGAGAGTTTGAAAATTTCAAGTAGTAATTAGGTATTTCTTTAGCTCATCAAATCATTCTTTCTTTTGCATTGTCCATATGATCTTTGCGTATCCCTTGAGTGTTTGGTGAGAGGTACAACTATCAAGGAAATAATCCTTAATGAAGATCTCGTACCACCATGTGAGGCACAAAAATCCATAGATTTCTTTAATGCTCTAGGATGGCAATCAATCTTGGACATCTTTGACCTTTGTAGGTTCAATTGATATGTCTTCCTTTGAGATGATATATCCTAGATACTTGATCGTTCTTTTAAACAATACATTTGGTCTTCTTGCAAAGAGCTCGTTTACACAGAGAGCCTCCAAGACAATTTGAAGATGACCTAGATAATCTTCTTCTTCTTTGGAATAGGTTAGAATATCATCAAAGAAAATCGAGACAAATTCCTCAAGGTACAGCTTAATTCTAGACCAACCTATTAAAGATAATAGGAGCATTGATCAGCCCAAAGGACATTACAATGATTTGGTAATGGCCATACCTGGTCATGAATGCTATTTTTTGTGTCCTCTTCTTTTATTTGGATTTGCTAATAATCAAGCCTTATGTCAATATTTGAAAATAACACAGCACTTTCAATCTATCTAGCAAATCATTAATCCAGGGAATGGGGTACTTATTTTTTTATAGTCACCTGATATAATCCCCAAAGCTTGAAGGCTCCATCTTTTTTCTTCTAGGAAGGAAATGAGTGCCCCAAGATAAGTTGCTAGGACATACAAATCCATATTCCAACAATTGTTCAACTACTCTTTCAGCCCTATTGCCTCATGGATAGACATCTTATATAATCTTTTTGCAACCAACTTTAGTCTAGGTATAAGATTGATTTCATGATCTACTTCTTGCTCAGAGGCAGCTCAATTAATTATTTAGAAAAGATATCACCATATTCACTCATTCATGGAGGCTCTTCCTCTTCTTTAGAGTGTTCCGCATTATTGAGTTTGATTAGATAAAGAACAAGTCCTTTCCTTATTCCTTTTTTCTCTAAAGAGGCTTTTGATTAGAAACTAGCCAATCTATCCCCAAGAGATAGCCATAAACTATCTATCCCTGTAGTAAATGAACCAATATATCCCCAAGAGACAATCATAAACTCCTAATGATATGTTGGCTTTTATGGTTTTCTAGTTCGAATTGGGCGTTATGAACTACATGGGTTGAAAGTATCTACCTTCCGTTTGCTAATTCAACCAAATTTTTCTTAGTAATATTTCAGCTTCTTTGCATACTTAGAAGAAATAAATGAGTGGTGGCTCTATAAATCAATGAGCATTTGAAAAGGAGTACCTCGTTGGTCTAGTAGAATCTAGATATTGACACTCAATACCTCGGTTATTTATAGAAGTATAAATGGATCCTTTTTCAATGTCATCCTCAAGAAAAGGATCAATCTCATCACCTATGGTAGCACATACACAAGCTCCAACTCCGCATCCTACTCCCCACCTTACATGCCCTACTCCATACACATGCCCTCAATTGCTCAAGTTTTCCCCTCTTGGATGTTATGAGAAGTTTTGGAATTGGCATTCAATCCATTGTTGATTACATCTATAACATCATGGCCCATTTCATCTATTCCCATTATTATTGTTGTTTTTGTTTCTATTTTTGAGAGTGTTGACAAGATTAGCTCTCTTGGGATAAGGAAACTTATTATCATTTGTATTGAACATGTTGTTCTACTTGGAAAGAGTTGCTACCACTAGTTGTGTTCTCATTAAAGCATCTCTTAAATCACTTCACCTCATCACCTCAAGTTGACAATTGAGAGGTGAATTTATTCCTTAGTAGAAACACACCACTTCTTGGTTGACGTATCTGTGGGGGGCATATCTCTACAACATCACAAAATAGGACTAGTAATCTTCTAAGGTCATCCCTTGTTACTTTAGATTGAAAATTCATGCATCTCCAATGTTTAATAGGCATGTGATGAGTATTTGCCTCGAACTATGTTAACTGCAAATGAATAACGGTTCATAATTTTTTAAAGGAGGCCCATAATTTTTAGAAAGATGTTTTATTAATCACTTATATAATTGTGAGAAACACCTTTTTAGAAAGATGTTTTATTAATCACTTGTGTAGCCAAGGAACTTCACATGCTACAATTGCAACACCCTGTACTCTACTTGAATATTAGGTAGTGCAACTATAAGATATTTCTTGCTACTCCAAGTAGCAACACCACTCCCAAGAGAAAATATAAACACATTGGCAGAACTCTTATATGAAATAATACCTACCAAATCTTCGTCCATGTAACCATGCAAGTCCAATGATATAATTGCTACATAGAATAAGGCATAGTCAAGTATAGACTTGGCATAGCACAATGTATGTCACAATATATCCAAATGTAGCTTCCATGGAAGCTACATAAACTAACTTGTCCAAACAACTATGTAGTTTAGATTTGATGTAATGATTGTTAAATAAGAATTTCCACAATATTTCTATACATGGTGACATCCTCAATCACATCACCCTCATGTATCTAAAGTGTAGCCTTGACATCTAGAGGTATTCAAATTGGCTTACAATTAGCCATACCATAGTTTTTCAGCATATCCAAATCATATTGTCTTTGTGACAACCATATATCCTCTAGAATCCTTATTATCTCTATGCCAAGAAAATAGTATAGCTATCCCAAATTCTTGTTAGGCACAAGATGGTGCAGACTAGTGGCTAAGTGTCAATTAAAGATGATAGCAATGGTGCAATGATGAAAGACATGTGTAGCCAAGGATAATAGTGGAAGGACTTCAAAGCATTGCAAGCAAATGGCTATGAAAGGAGCAAAGAGGAAGAGATGAAGGTTCCATACAGAAACAATTCCACATCGACATGCACACATGATTGCACACCTAGTCCCAGTCACACACACAGTTACCTCCATTGTCTACTATTATTGCAACCATAGTTATTTAGCTTATGCTTCGTATTTATGAGTAGTCAACCCTTGTATGTGTTCAGTGGTCTATTGAGCCTTGCCCTTTCTTATTATTGTCTCTCAAAGAGATCATGTTGCCTTGTAAGGACTATGTGAACTAAACTATTGGAATGTATGAGCATTTTTTTATCGTCCATGGTATCCATTTAGATATGTTCTATTTGATATGCTATGAGTGATGCATCTGCAATGGTAGCATATCTCTATGTTGAGTTTGAGTATGTTAGGACTCTACAGTCCTACATAATTGGTACAATCTGATCGCACCTAGTGACCACAACCCAAACTTGGACTCAATTACATGTGAGACCACAGTGATATTTCTCATACACATTGGTATATATGTACACATGCTCTCAAGTTCCACAAAGGACATCTAGCCTATGCTTATACGGTAGTCCATGTATGACAATGGCATGGGTACCATCTCCTAAGGGCACTTCATTCCTCAATGATGACGAACTCGAATAGAGAAGTCTACTCTATATCCCCACAAACACCACTTGTGCTTTGTTCCCTAATCTCGAGATGTGCTCCTAGGTCCATCAACAATTGCTCCTGTGATGCCTCTAAAGCTAGTAGGGTAGTTGTTTGCATCAACAAAACTACTTGTGGTTTTACTCATTCCACATTGTCGTATTCCAATCCATACATGGGTGGCTAGGAACATGTTCCATTTCCTAAGTTTTATAGCTCATCATTCTAGGACCCGAATGATTTTCTTTGAGAGTTTGAGGTTGCATATACTATCACTTTTCCAACTAGGTGGATCCCGCCCATATAAGGTGGCCATATTCTAGTCATCGATGTGGAAGAAGGCAATGGCTTGGCTTGCAGTGAAAAATAGTTGGGCAACTTTTGATTATTCCAAGAGAGCATTACACTTAAGGTTTCATCTAGATCGACAAAAGTTGAGAGACTTTGCAATCTCAAGTAAGGAGATGCTATAGTCCACTTAAGAAAGAATGTCTCCAAAAACACAACCTATTGGTGAAATGTTGCACTCATTATATGTGCAAGGAATTAATCGGGATATCCATAAAGATTTGGCTTTAGAATATCTATCTAATCATAATTTGGAATATTTTTTATAAGCACATTGTCCACATTAAAATGTTTCTAACTAAGGAGAAGTCAAAAAAAGAGAAAAAATCGGCTAAATTTGCTTATAAAAGCCATCATCAGGTATCTAGTGACTTGGATTTGGATTTGAACCTAGAGAAAGAGGGTAGTAGTGAGGAAGGGAACTCTAAGGATGAGGGATGTCAAAAGCTCACATAGTGAATGAAGCACAAGAGCAGCAAATCTTGAGACGGTACTCATTGACTTGCAACCAAAACCCTTAGCATACCAAGTGTAACAATCTAGATCATTTGGCAACCGATTTCCGTCTTAATCAATAATGGTGTGGTATTTGCCATACGGCTACTCATAATATGGAGGTTTTCTGATACAATACCAAGAGTAAGATGGGACACATTGAGGCATACCAAGGTGTGCCTCAACAACACATACACCTTAGTCACTCTTGTAGCTACAACATGCTAGATCTAGGCCTTCTAGATGAAAATATGGCAGATGAGGTCTCTAACCTACTTGTCGCAAGGAATTGAGTTCATCTTCATCAAGCACCCTTGATTACCATAGAGCTAATTGATACTCAAATATTGTGGAAAGAGCAATCGCAAGATGCCTCATAACCTCCTTCAAATTCAATTTTGTACAACACAGGAAGATCTCATAGATCTATATCATCTCACAAAGTCAAAGTATGCTTTCTTGCAAAAATTGTTCACTCTATGTAGACAATGGGAAAGGGTATACCTAGACCAAATTCTTAGTGAGAAAGAGCTTCATATTGCTAGTAGAATAGGTTTAGGTCATATCTAATAGATACCTTGACCTACATAATGTATGACAACATAGGTCCACATGATATGCATCACTATATGGCATTCAAATATAACCTTTAGTTGCTCCTTATGTTGTTGAGGCAAAGAAGAGCAGCAAAAGAAGAGGGTCTACACACACTCTACTTTGACATAAACATAAGAATAGATAGATATGTTGTGGTAAGATTACTCTTTTGGAAAACAATGTTGCCAATTTACTATCTTGAGTTGTTGGAGGATCTAAATGCAAGAGAATTCACCAATTTTAGTCATTCCTTCCTCCTGATAACACCATTAGTGGCAAGACTGGGCCTGGAAAGGTACATGATGAGCAGAGCCTACGTGGAAAATTCTTTAAAGTCATTTCCTCTAACAACATAAAAGAGAAGAGAAAAAGGAAAGAAATATTGGGTTCCTCACATCAAACTCCATCTAGAAACACTCTAGCTCATTGATTTGCAACTGTTTCATTTTGCATGAAAATTTGGTCTTTTGTGCCTCCCCCAGGCCACTTTTTTGCTTCAAAAACGGGTCCCAAAATCCAACTCTCACTTGGAGAGGTTTCTTATTTAGATGAGTTTCTGAAGGAGATGTCTCAATTTAGTGTGGATGGTGGTGTGTTTGGATGTTTTATAATGATGGAAATTATTTTTCTAGTAGTTTTAAAGGACTTTCTTGATGTCTTAGTGCATGGAATTGAATTTGGCAACATAGAAACAGTTGTAACCTTGTTCCAAAACCCTAGAATTGTCATGTTTTCCCTTTGGGAGGATGGGAGAGGTATGTGGATTGTTGTGGATGATGAGATTTCTTGTATGAACACTATGGGTTGTAGATTTGGAAACTTTGTTCATTTTAAAGAGAAATTTGTGGTTGACTTTTATGTGTTCGCTGAGGAGTTGCTTGAGAGTGATGTTCCATTGAATCTCTTTGTTTTTTAGTGTGCTGAGAGGATTGTGGATAGATTATTGTATTTGATTTTTGATTGGCTCATAAGTGTTGCATCATTTTATGAAAGCAACTACTGCGTATGAATGCTTACACACTTGGGAGGGGGGGGGGCTAAATATGTGAAGCATTTTTGCGAAAACTAAAAACCCCTAGAAAAACTGTAGATAGGTTAATATTTTGTTAGCCTAGATGTTTATCTGACAATTTGTTTTGTTGTTTTGAAGTTGGATTTTTTGTGCTTGTCTAGCTTAGGAATTATTTTTGTCATTTTGTTCGGATTTTTGGAGAGTGGAAACTTGATAGCCTTCGTCGAGATTGGAGTTTTTTGGACAGGTTGGAGCTAGAGTTTGTTGGAAGCTACCAAACATCTTGAAACATGTATGCTTTCTTGCCGACACTCTTACACTTCACATGGATTATGGATTCACGAGCACTTCACATTGCACTTTCCAATGCACTACACTCAGAAGTCATCTCCTAATCTTATCAAATACTTCCATGCAATGGGTTGGGTTGATGCACGTTTCACACCATCGTTGAACACTAGCACGGCATGATGCCCGCTACAACTATATGGAGTAAATTTTAGAAGCACATGCACTTAAGAGAGAACTTTTCATAGTGCACGCACTATTTCTTACATGCAACAAAGTTTAGGAATCTCTAGTTGAGTGGAAAAGGTGGTTGGGTGAGTATGAGGGTCGTAAAGGACACTGTCAGTTGAGAGAGGGATTGTTTTACTTGGTCAATATATCATGAGGACCATTATTTTCTAGAGAGATTGTGAGAATTTGGGTGGGTGGAGCAAAGTATGACATTTTCCTTTCTGAGTGTTGAGAGGTGAGGTTAAGGATTTAATCTAATCAAGGAACTCTATTTGCATGTTGCATGATGCACTGGCACATGTAGATAAGCTAGGCACCATTTTCGAGTGCATACATTTCTTTGTGTGGAGCATTGCTTGTCATATTGCATGGCATAGATCCAACATTGCATCTCTTTTTAAATCATGAATGGTTGACACGGCGTACATTTTCAAACCATGTTATTCAGGACACAATGCATATAAAAAAAGGGGCAAGTACATTTGAAGTACATTCTCTTTGGTGTTATTCCAGCAAGTAGGCACAGGAAATGGGATGGCAAAGATGGTGTTGAATCATATATATGAGTTTTGTGATGTGGGCAAAGATGTTTTTGTAGTAATTGGAGCAGCAACAGAGATGGGTGGTTACTAGCACACTAATACAAAATGGGACAAAAAATATTTTTTGTATGGCTTTGCTGATGACTATAATGGTTACTAGCACACTAATTCAAGAGAATAGTAGGCTAGCTAGTGGAACCATTAAAGAAAAGCATAATGGTTTGCAATGAGGAATTTTGAAGAAGGGGGTCATCACCAAACTGATAACTAGACGTTGTCGCAGCGTGTAGGGTTGAAGGTCACCACACGGGTTTGGCAAGAGAAGAATATATGGGGTTTCAAGAGCTTTTACTCCAGAGATGGTAGAGATAAGAGAAGGGTTGAAGGTTTCAAGTCAAGTTCTTGAAGATAAGAGACAGCAAGGTGAAGGTAGATTTAGGGAGAGGAGTAGACAGAATAGAAGGGGTTCGAAGAGATTGAAGATGTAGAAGAATACTCCCAAAAAGAATTAGAAAATATAGAAGAATACTAACAGAGATGAAGCCTGTCAGTTTCTTTCAGCATTATGAGAAAATATAACTCTAATAGACAAAAACGTGTACAAAATAATACCTTCCTCTATGCTGCTCAAATCGCCAATCTGATGCCTCCATTAGCTATGAAAGGGGGGTTAAATTATAGGACACCTGCCCAAAATTCTGCCAAATCACTCTTTCATCTCCCACATTGGAGCGTTGTTCACTGCCTAAAAACAAAGATCCCGCGTCGCGCGATTTCGTTAGTCTCTCTTTTTACATAAAATCCCCTCAAATTGGCTAAAAGCTACATGCTTTCTTTTACATGCCATCCTAATCTAGAAGTTTTCTATAGTTTTATGGATTTTTTACAAGATATAATATCTAGAATATCAAAAATTGGTTAAAAACTTGTCCGAAAAAAAAATCTAATATTTTGAACCATGGACACTAACATTAATGCCTAAAGTGGCATTGGCTCTCTAAATCTAAAAGGAAGCCAGACTCTAGATTTTTTTTACACGATGTGCGCGTAGCGACATGGCATCCACCCCTCCTAACTTGGACATCCTCTGGCATGTGCCAAAGTCTTACGGATTTGCAATATGTCTTCATGCACTTGAATTATATTCAAGTCTTCTAACTCATATGTTGAACTTTCTCTTCGTTTGAAGAGCTTGATTCATTTTCCAGCTATGGGTATCTTTATGCTGGTCCCATCCAATTCAGCCAATGAATATGTGGCATTGTCATGAATGACCTTTACCACATACGGGTCAAACCAACGCTTTACCATCTTCCTAGAAGCATTATATTGATTGTCTAGGCTGATGTCATAGACAAGCACCCAGTCATTTTCTTGAATTGCTCTTGGCCGAAGTCCATGTCACTTATCAAATCTTCTTTTGTTCTTTAGTCTTGCTGTCTTTAGCTTCTCAATAGCTGCTTCACCATCTTCAGACCTTCTTTCTTGCTACCATATGCGCAAAGTCAGCAACTCTTCTCTATTGATGCCTTCCTCCCAAGGTAGAAGACTCCATGTGAGAATAGATTCTTTAATTGGCATAATTGGTTGTTGTCCATGCATAACTTCAACTGGCATATAGCCAGTTACTAAACCGTGAGTAGTCCGGTCAGCCCATAATGCAAAAGGTAGCATTTTAGGCCATTCTTTGATCTTTCATCTACAAGACTTTGCTAGAACTTTGAGAATAGGTTGATGACCTCTCTCACTCTTTCCATTTCCTTCAGGATTGTAGGCTGATGTCAAAGCCAACTTGATACCCAATTGAGCAAAGAAGTTGCGTGCCTCATTAGCATCCAATTTTCCTCTATTTGTAGTTACTTTACCCACACAACCATATCTGCAAAACACATCTTCAAATAAAAAACGACAAACAGCTTGAGTGGTCTTGGTTGTTAAGGCTTTGCCTTCAACTTGATTGGTTAGATCCTCTCTTGCAAGCACTAAATACCGTATATTCCATATTCCTGTAGGCATGGTTGCAAGATCAACAACCCATCTATAATGTATAGACAAGGGATAAGTCGATTGTAACCCATCTCGATGCTTGACCGTAGAATACATGGGAAATACATCTGACACACATAACAAGTTTCAACAAAATGTGCTATATCCCGACATGTTTTGCCACCAATATTTTTCTTTGACTTTACTAAAGGTTCCCCATATGCCTTTATGGCCAGCCCATACGCTTTCATGAAATTCTTTCATTACCTGTTGTTGCAATCTTTTGTTACCTAAAACTCGGATAGGCACTCCTTTATTCTTCTTTGCATGCTTGCATAGATGTCCTTCTTTAAGAAAAAAACCATAATCTTTCCTCTTGATATGCTTGAACTCCTCATCAGTCTAAGTCTCCTTCTTCTTCATTGTGCTCAAATATTGCCCGATCTTCAACCAATCTTCTTCATAATATTATTCAAGGAAATGAACTAGAACTTGAGCAATGCAATGAGCATGCTGGCTTCTAGTTGACTGCCCTATTGTTTTTAGCTTTGGACCAGTCTATGCTGTAACTGAAAATGTATTTTCAATAGCCATGGAATGAAATTCAACAAGTATAGATTCTTCAGCTTCATCTTCTTCCATCAGCTCTTCTTTATTGTCATATCTTGCACGTGATAGCATGTCAGCAACTAGATTCGCCTTTCCTACAATATGCTTTAATTTGGGGTTGAAAGATTTTATATATGCAATCCTAGTGCGCAGATCGGTCGCTGTATGCACACGTAGTGAGCGTCAGAAGGTCCCCAAGAACAAAAGAACTCTACTTTTTGCACACAAATCAATGTAGAAAGCTTGCACGACATGAACAAGAGACCAATTGGGTGCAATCTCCCTCCATGCCTTGTGTGAGCGCTCCACGAAGCATGTATTTCATATATTAATCATCTTCAAGCTCAAATAATAGCCCAAATTACAAAATAGCACGCTTTAGCATTTGAGTTTGCTTTTGTGCCAATAAAGAATTAAAGCTAATGGGCGCCCAAGAAGTCAGGCATACCCAAATACAATGTCCAATACAAATATTTAAATCGTGCGCCCATGCGCATGCAAAAATAATAAATAAATATCAAGCGCTTTGATAAATAAGTGCGACAAAATATAGGCACCATGCCTAAGATACGTACCCATCAAAATATTGATGATAATTTGAATACACACTAACCTCCAATGCTTTCCACTGCCACCGCTGCTATCTCTACACATTAACTGAAGCATTCACAATCGTTAGTAAAATAATACAATTAAACCGACAAAAGTGAATACTTAGCAGTCTTCAGCTACATAAATAAATTGGTTAGAAATCAATCCTAACCTTAATTTATCACGAGTTCGCACTCTAAAATCATAAATGTTTATTAATTTAAATATGTATTTTGCGGAATCACCCACTATGGAATCACCCATGTACACATCAAATTAACAAAACGCTCGAAAAGGATAGGCGTCCCCATCGACTTCTCGCACAAAGAATCCACTTTGTGTATGAGCCCCGGTAATAAAATCTTACGGAATCCACCATAAAACCTCACGGAATCCACCGTGGAATATGCCTCCTGGCATCATACCCCCGGGGTGGGATAGCAATTGTCCTCAATTGCTATTAGCTCAATGTGGAGCTAATAGAGTGGGGAAAGCATTTAAGTCTCTAACGTGTATCCATTGGGCCTCTTCAACAGGATGGTTTTTAAACTTGACCAAATATCTAGAATATCTACGGCCAGTTCTAGTGGTCATAAAGTCAGTATCTATAATAGTTTCAGGCTCAAGGATTTCAGTCTCAGCATCTAGCAAAGGTGGGTTTTCATAGACAGGGTGTACAGGTAGTTGGCCTCTAAAAGGTCGTAATAAACTAATATGGAAGGTGTTGTGGATTTTCCAATTTTGTGGTAGTTCTAGTTTAAATGCATTGTCATTGATTTTGTGAATGATCTTGAATGGTCCATAAAATCTAGGTGCTAATTTCACAACTAGATGTTTATCTACACTTTGTAATCTACGTTTTTCTATGCATAACCAAACATAATCATCAACTTTAAAATTCATGGCCTGTCTTTTCTTATTTGCTTATTTTGTATATGATTGTTGGGCTTTGGCAATCATATCTTTAACTTCATCAAAAATAGTAGCATGCATGTTAGCAATATCATCAGCAGTCTGAATTTTGTTTGATAATGATGCAACAAGTGTAGGCAATCTATATCCATAAATAACTTCAAATGGTGCTTTCTTTGTAGCTGTATGAAGTAAATGTAGATGTATATCCCATGTGTGTGGTTTTGAAATAGTGTAAGCACGTAAAAGATCTAAAATAGTACTGTTAGTAGCTTCTGTTTGACCATTTGTTTCAGGATGAAATGCAGATGAAAAATCAATCTTTATTCCTAAGTTAGCAAAGAAAGTAATCCAAAAATTATTGCAAAATCTAGAATCATGATCAAAAATAATAACTTTTGGTAAGCCATGATTAGTGAAAATAGTTTCCAAAAACAATTGAGCAGCTTGAGATGCAATTAAAGTTTTCTTGCATGGAATAAAATATGCTTGTTTGCTAAATGTGTCTACAACAGTCCAAATCATATCATGGTTAGCTTAGTGTTAGGTAAACCAATAATAAAATCCATTGAAATCTGTTCCCATGGTCCTGATGGAATAGATAATGGCATTAGTAAACCATATTGTTTACCATGGTGTCTTTTAACTCGTTGACAAACTAAATATTTAGATACAAAGTTAGATACATCAGTGTCCATATGTGGCCAATAAAAATCTTCAGACAATGTACGCAAAGTAGATATAATACCTCTATGACCTTGATATGGAGGACAATGAATCTCATGCAAAACAAATGATCTAAATGGAACTGTTACACATAATCTTTTTTCATAAAACATGAATCCATTATTGTAAGACAGTGAATCAATAGGAATCCAATTATTTGCAACTAGTTTATTCCAATCAGCTTGAAAAGTAAGATCCTGATGATAAGTATCTTTCATAGGGATAAGGGAATCAAATGATATCACAGAAATATTATGAATTGTCGGTCTTCTACTCAAAGCGTCAGCTACAACATTCTCTTTTCCTGATTGATATTGTATAAGGGGATGAAAACTTTGAATAAAAGCTGCCCATTTAATGTGTCGGTCAGATATTTGTGGTTGACTAAAGAGATGTCTAATGCTTTGTTGGTCAGTTTTAATCATAAATTCAGAACCCATTATCTAATGTTTCCATTGACGTAAGACTTGTAACTCATGCACATTTTTGGGTATGGGCCAATTTACAATTGCTTCTATCTTTTTAGGGTCAACTTTAATACCTTCTGATGAAACAATATGTCCTAGATATTCAACTTCTGTTTGAAAGAATTCGCTCTTTTCTAGATTAGTATATAATTGATTGTCTTTTAACAACTTGAAAACTAAAGACAGATGTTCATAATGCTCATTCTCATTTTTACTAAATACTAATATATCATCAAAGAATACTATGACACAATGTTGATGTTTCAAAAATATACGATTCATCATTCGACTAAATGTAGTTGGTGCATTAGTTAAACCAAAATGCATCACTAGAAATTCATAGTGTCCAAATTGTGTTCTAAATGCAGTTTTGAAAATATCAAATTTATACAATCTTACTTGATGATAACCAAATTTAAGATCTATCTTACTGAATAGGGCAGATCCTTGTAGCTTATCCATAAGATCATCTACCTTAGGAATTGGATATCTATTCTTAACAGTAATTTTATTTAGGGCACGATAATCAATGCACATGCGATAAGTATTATTTTTCTTCTTTACTAATAAAACAGGTGCACCAAATGGAGAACTACTAGGTCTAATTAATCCTCCGTTAAGCAATTCTTCTATTTGATTTTGAATTTCTTTCTGTTCAATTTGGTTATGTCTATATGGTGATTTACATGGTGGTTATGTACCAGGAATTAAATCTATTTTGTGATCTTCAGGTCGTGAAGGTGGTAGTCCAGGTGGTAAATCAACAGCAAAACAATCTTGAAATTGGGCAAGAAATTGTGTATGCCTAGGATGCATTTGTTTTTCTTTAGCTTAAAGTTCATTTACCCATATTAAATAAGATTTGCTACTTTTACGTAATGCACGTTTAGCCTGAGTATGAGTAAGCAGTGAAAATTTATTGAAAGCGTGCATACCATGCAATGTGATTTGTTTTCCTTGAAAATAAATTTTAATTGAATACGTAGAATAATCTATGTCAGGATTATACTGATGACACCAAGGCATTCCTAAAATAATGTCACTAGACTGCAAAGGTACAACTAGGAAATTTCTTCGTTCAGTATATTCACCAATTTTAATTTTTAAATTATGCACTTCTTGTGTTCCATTATATCTTGTGCCTAGGAATGCAGCTTTAATGCGATAATGTGTAGAAACAGTTTGTAAATTCAATTCTTTGACTAACTTTGCAGAAATAAAGTCATGTGTGACCATCATCATGTAAAATAAAGTCATGTGTGCTACCATCATCATGTAAACTAGTCTTTTCTTTACCATGCACAAAACATTTCATTGTTAACAAAGAATGGGGAGTTGGCATACATGGCAAAGTATCCGAAATAGTACCAATGTCGTCGTCATCTTCCGTAAAGTCAGGCATTTCCTCACGTTCTTCTTCTTCCATTGTGCCAAGATAATTGATATGGACAGGTGGCTTTTTGGATTGGTAATTGGCTGCTAGATGTCCAGATTGATGGCATTTGTAACAAACTATAGGTTTGGCTTTAGATACATTGTTGGTAATCGCAGAAGTTTAGGAATGTTGGGATTTGACTGTGAGGATGACTTAGGGTTTGGATTGGTGTTTGATGGCAAAGCAGGTGGTCGTGTCCAAGACTTACGAAATGAAGATGGAAGAAAACGACTTTGATTGAATCTTCGAAAATTTGAATTGAATTGTTTGGAACCATAGTTACCATTAGCTTGAAATTATTGTGGTCGCTTGTCTCTTTCGCGAATCTAGTGTCATGAGCCAAGGAAATTGCATCTTCAAGAGTTGTTGGCTTGAACATATTGACTTCAGCATAGTAATGTCCAAGTAGGCCAGACATAAACTTGCATTTGTGAGTCGCTTCAAGTACATCTTCGAGCATGCGTACTTGCAGTAGGGTATTCCAAAAACGTTCAGTGTATTGGGAAATAGGTTCGCGATCTCTTTGTTGTAGAAGATCCCATTGCTTGATGGCTTTTTCATGGAACTGAGGAGGAAGGAAATTCTGCAAAAACTTCTTTTGGAAACTCTCCCAGGTAGTGGGACAATCAATGCTCTTGCGGACCACAGTCCACCATAAAGATGCTCGATCAACTAAATGATTAGTGACACATTTAATTTTGTCTTTCTCAGCATATGTTTCTTCATGGAAGTAATCATCAAATTGACTGATAAATACAAGTACAGTCTTTCCATCTCGTGATCCATTGAAAGTACAAAATTTAAAGTTTCTTTTACTTATCTTTGTTTCTTTGCAGATGGATTGGGCTTCAAGTGTTGCATCGATGGTACGTCGTATAAGATCTTCGGGTTGCGGTCCATCTTTGTCGATGGTAGATCGTTGCAAATTAGCCAATTGAACTTGCAAAGCTTGTCGGGCTCTTCGTTCTTCTTCGAGCTGCATCATAATTAAATCCAACTTTTGCTCCATCGTTGGTTCGGGTAAATCACCTTCAGCCATAAGATCGTCCATGTTTAGATTGGTCATCCTGCAAAATTCAAAAGACCTCACACTCTCGAAATCTTATTAGCGGGATGAGCGTAGCTCAAAGACGGGTATACAAGGCTTGTATATTTTTGTTTGGCTTTTATGGTCTTTCTCCTTTGCGTATGCGGTATTTGTTGTCACAACTGTCACGTAGAAACTGCGTATGACCTTCTACGTTTGCTGAAACTGGTTCAGCAAGTTTGCATATGTGAACAGAGTCTACCAGAAAGCAATAGACGGATTCTATGCTTCTACGTGTAAACTGCCTTTATGGGAATTGTTGAATAAGTCTTTAGTGACTTCTGTGACTTGTAGGATTAAGTTAGCTTGGTAACTTAGAGGACTTATGGCATTAAAGCTTAAGTAATTAAGCTTTATAAAACTGACTCTCGACGATTTCATTTTTAAGGAGGGGGGCCATTTTTTGCGCCGCCGATTCAGGCGACAGTATGCCGCATTACCAAATCGTGGAATTGATAGTTCTTAAGCTTTTTAATAAGCTTATTAAGCTTTAAGATAAAGCTTTAAAGCTTTTTGGATATGGAGCTTATATGTTTCTCTATTTGAAGATGACTTGAAGAAGGAGCTATCCATGTGGTCCTCCGCCTCCACAGGCTGGTCCTTCGCGATCAGAGAGTGCAAAAGGGGATTCTTGACCGCCAGGAACACATTGGTATCGACTGTTCGCGACGAAACTAACTGTAGAGCTCGATCGTTCCAAGAGCTCCGCCTTCGTGCAAGATGGTAAGCGATTGGAAGCTCTCGATCTCAGCTTCGCTCTGATACCACTGGTGCGCAGATCGGTTGCTGTATGCGCACGTAGTGAGCGTTAGAAGGTCCCCAAGAACAAAAGAACTCTACTTTTTGCACACAAATCAATGTAGAAAGCTTGCAAGACATGAACAAGAGACCAATTGGGTGCAATCTCCCTCCATGCCTTGTGTGAGCACTCCACAAAGCATGTATTTCATATATTAATCATCTTCAAGCTCAAATAATAGCCCAAATTACAAAATAGCACGATTTAGCATTTGAGTTTGCTTTTGTGCCAATAAAGAATTAAAGCTAATGGACGCCCAAGAAGTCAGGCATACCCAAATACAATGTCCAATACAAATATTTAAATCGTGCGTCCATGCGCATACAAAAATAATAAATAAATATCAAGCGCTTTGATAAATAAGCACGACAAAATATTGGCGCCATGCCTAAGATACGCGTCTATCAAAATATTGATGATAATTTGAATACACGCTAACCTCCAATGCTTTCCAATGCCACCGCTGTTATCTCTACACATCAACTGAAGCATTCACAATCGTTAATAAAATAATACAATTAACCGACAAAAGTGAATACCTAGCAGTCTTCAGCTACATAAATAAATTGGTTAGAAAACAATCCTAACCTTAATTTATCACGAGTGCACACTTTAAACTCATAAACGTTTATTAATTTAAATATGTATTTTGTGGAATCACCCGCTATAGAATCACCCATGTACACATCAAATTAACAAAACGCCCGAAAAGGATAGGCGTTCCCATCGACTTCTCACACAAAGAATCCACTTTGTGTATGAGCCCCGGTAATAAAATCTTACGGAATCCACCGTAAAACCTCACGGAATCCACCGTGGAATATACCTCCTGGCATCAAATCCATCTTAGCATAGCAATATCGGGTGTAGAGCAAATGGCAATCATGCCAAAGAGTGGAAGACAATCAGTTTATACCACTATGGAAGCACCTATAAAGTATTCATGATCACACTTTAATGTTGTTACAACTCCCCATAACTCCCTTTTTACTTGTGCATACAATATCTTCTTTGACGTTCATTGAGAACTTTTTGATGCGCAGATCGGACGTTGTATGCTCGCGTAGTGAATGCCGGAAGGTCCCCAAGAACAATGAACTCTACTTTTTGCACAAGTTACAAGGTAAAAAGCATGAACGACAAGAGCAAGAGACCAATTGGGTGCAATCTCCCCCCATGCCTTGTGTGAGCGCTTCACAAAGCATGTATTTTATGTATATTTCATCTTCATGCTCAATAATAGCCCAATTTACAAAAATATAACAAGCTTTTAGCTTTTGAGTTTGCTTTTACAAAAATAGAAATAAAGCTAATGGACGGTGCCCAAAGAGTCTAGCACGCCCAATACAATGTCCAAATAGAAATAACATAACCGTGCGCATGGGCGCATACAAAATAATAAATAATCAATGCCTCAATAAATATGCATGACAAAATATAGGCGTGGCACCTATCAGAATATAATCCATAGATCGAATACTCGCTAACCTCCAATGCTTTCCTCCGCCACTGCTGCTATCTCTACACATCAACTGAAGCATTCACAATCGTTAGTAAAATAATACAATTAAACCGACAAAAGTGAATACCTAGCAGTCTTTAGCTACATAAATAAATCAACTGGTTAGAAATAAATCCTAACCTTAATTTATTACGAGTGCGCACTCAAAACTCATAAACGTTTATTAATTTAATATGCATTTTGCGGAATCACCCGCTATGGAATCACCCATGTACACACTAAATTAATGAAACACCCGAAAAGGACAGGCGTCCCCATCAACTTCTCGCACAAAGAATCCACTTTGTGTATGAGCCCCGGTCATCAAAGTTTACGGAATCCACCGTAAAACCTCACGGAATCCACCATGGCATATGCCTCCTGGCATCACTTTTGCTCCAAAACAAATTGCATACCTATTTCCTTCCAGATCCTCTTGGCCAATAGCCCATCCTATCCCAATGGGACTTGTATCCACAGTAAGGATGATGGGTTGACCATTTGAATAATCAGTAAGAGTGGAGGCTGAAATTAACAGCTTCTTTAATTTGTGCATAGTGAGAGTATGCTCTTTATTCCAAGAGAATCTTTGGCATTTTCTTAATAATTGATAAAGATTTTTGGCTACATGAGCAAAATGTGGTATCCATATGAGATAGAATACACATGCACCAAGAAATCGTCTCACCTCTGAGATATTTATGCATTTTTCTTGCATTTTGCTAATGGCCTCTATCTTCATTGGTGAAGGTTTACGTCCGTTAGGGACCACACAGATGTCCAACCACTAGGACTTCTTCTACTCCAAAAATCAACTTAGCTCCAAAAAGGGTAAGATGTACCTCTTCTAGCCTTGTCAAAATCCTATCACAATCATGAATATGGTTAGCTACAAATGTCCTGCAGCCATCTTCATCAAGCTCCTCATTCTTTTCATTGACTTCACATCCCTTGATAGGTACATCATCAAGAAATGGAAGAGTAAGTTGTGGAATAAAGTCCCTTAAGACTTTATGCATGGCATTCATCATATGGGCTACAGAGTTTGTTGACCTTGTAGTAGAGCGCACATGCATACCAATCCAAGAGGTGTCTTCATTGTGGTAATGTCTCAGCTTTCTAATGAAAGTTAAAATTGGTCATATCCTGAATATAGGTTGCCCATAGAATAAATTGCTCTACCTGCAAAAGCTTTAGCAAACTCATCAACAATTGGACCCGAATCGACATTTCGGATTGTGACATGATTAATAGGCTCTATATCTTGGATGAATCGTAAAGTTCCATTTTTCTTGGGTACGGTAAACCGCCAATTCGAGTAAGGTGCTGAAGAAGGTTCTAAAATCTTCATTCTGATCTTCTCATTTAGAAGTTCCAACAATTTGGGCAAATGTGCCCTTGGAACGGGAATGGGCTTAAGGTTCCAAGGCACATGTGGGACCATAAAAATAACCATAGGGCACAATATTTGGATCCACACAACCTATTTCACTTGGTTGAAATGCAAAAGCTTTTCCATGTTTCATTAGCATTTGCATAAAATAGTGTTTTTCAGCCGGTGAAAGGAAAGAATTTTCACCTATTTTGAGCTCTTTTATACTTTCAGATGTGAATTTGTGACCAATGTTGGAAGGATCACGAAGACTTGGCTAATTTGCTGCCCTATCAGCGAGCCCTTCACTTTCAGGAGACAGTGGGACTGCCACAGGTTTGACTTTCTTATCCACCATTTTGTATTTTGTCTCCACTTGCGCTTCAGTCTTGTTGAATAAACCAATGTCTTCTTGCTCAACAAATTCTTCAATTGTTTGATAAAAATCCAATGTACATACTTCTATGGACTAATTTTCAGCCTGATTTTTTGCATGAGTAGCTGCATATATTTCAGCAAATGTGTCAATAGTAATCAGTCCAAAAAAAAACCCGAAATATCTTCATTTTCAGCCATCATGTCATAAGTTTTCAACTCTCTTTTTACATGACATAAGTATTTTCTTTCAGCTTTAGTCATGGCTGGAAGAGACTTATAACAACCTATACTATTGGTTGTACATACATACAGATTTGCTAGAGACACAGTTTCTGTAGCATAAGGAGGTTTAATCTTTTTACATGATGCACTACCATAGCCTCCTTTTAGAGTAGTGCAGCCAGAAAACCCTTGAATTCTCGGGCATTAGGAGGCACAAGATAATTATGCAATCGATCTCTATTTTGATGATGGTTAACACACACAGTAAGAAATTGGAGAGCTCGTTCATTATCCTTGCTTCGGATTTGAATATAGGAAGAACCATCATCAAGAGCTTTTGATGATGGTTGCCCAAGAATGATAGGGTAACTACAAGAGTCTTGAACAAAAAAGTGAAAATTTTCTTTTATGTCTCCAATAGTTACATGCACATTAGGGCATGCAGCATATAACTCTCCAGAAGAGTTGTTTGCAGCTCTCATTCGCCATTCTGGATCAATATCTATGGGCCATCTACCACTTTCATAGAGACTCCTTGCCATGGCGTTTATCTCCGAGCCATGGTCTAAGAGTGCAATACATGGTGTTTCTTTTTCTCCAATTTTTTGCCCAATGCATACAGGACTAGTGACTGCTTGGAATGAACCGAGCATCTTCCTCCTCGTGCATGTGCTATAGACGGCCTTGTTTTTGAGAGGTGGGCTGCCCAACTGGTTTGGACCAGCCTACATTCATACTTTCTTTATCTTCAGCTTCAATTGCTGCAATTAATTCTTTAACTGATGAATTCCTTGTGAAGTGAGCTTCTCTTCATCCTGCACAAAAACTCAAAGAACTTGCAAAAAAGCATGCACTATTTTTCAGCTTCATCACCAACATATCGTCTTTTCCTTTTGATTACATTAATAATTACATCATGGAATTCACGTTTGGCAATTCCAAGAATTTTGCCTAAGGTGAATTCAATTTTTCTTCCTAGAATTCGTTCTTCTAGGACTCGTTTGAGATCAGTTACAGATTCTATGTCAGACTGCAATTTGTAGCCTAGATGCTTGCCTCTCTTCTTTCCTTCTGTCTTCTTTGTTTGTGGCACATCTTCCATCTCTTGATCTGGGGTTATATTTTTAGTAAGCTTTGGTTGTTCAGGCATTCTTCTAGTTACCCGTTTTGGAGGGCCAGAAGAGGAAGGCCCTGGTTCATCTTCTCTTTTCTTCAATCAAGACTTCTTTATGATTGACGTCAGCCAAATGTGCAAAGGTGGAAAAATAATCTACCGGTTCTTTCCAACCAGTTATTCCTCGAATGCACTGACTAGCATTAGCCAAATCTTCTTTGGTTGCTTTACCACGTTTCATTTGATCTAGTACCTGCATCCATACTTTAGATTGCACATTAGCTTTACATTCTTTCAAGCTTGATTTAGTTGGCTCAATTTGCAGCCCATAGGTAGCTACACCAATTGCTGCGTAGGCATTCATTACAACTAAATCTTCTAATCTTTTCTTCATTTCACCATTGCCAAAATTTGGCTCGAGTGGAAGACCAGTTTCAGCTGCATGAATTTTTCCGTCTTTCCAAAAGACGAGCTTCTGTGCTTCAGCCTCACAGAAGGCAGAACACTCTCTCTTGTCATGTTGTTGGCTATCGCACCAAATACAGCGCATCTTAAAGCCTTCTCTCATGGATCTTTGAGTTGATGATTGTCCTCATTCTTCAACTTTGACATCCAGATTCTCCACCTTGGAACTAATTTCTATAAGATTCAGATGAAGGTCACGCATGCTTTTAATGAGTTCATCCATAACATCATTTTTAGAAGGAACAGAAGAAGAAAGAGTTGGTTCATTAGTCAAAGGAATAGGGAATTTTGAAGGTAGAACAAGCTCCATCAATGGAGTTTTTGAAGTTGAAGTAGAGTCCAATCTTAGTCGCATCCGCTCTCTTCGAGCAATCATGTTAACTGCATCAGTAACATCTGTCCATGCAGTCTTAACTCGTGATTCGGAGGTAGCATCTTCTAGGCAATCAGCAAGATTTTCTTGCAGAATGGGATCTATAGCCTTAAGGAATAATTCAATCTTCTGACCTTCCATACTTTGTTGGTCTTCAGCATCAAGTTGTCCAAATTTACTTTCAAACTCATGGTATAGAACTGTTGCAGCTAAACCTTTGTTGGGTTTTTCAACCCATTCAGTGAAAGTTTTCTTCGTCATAAGGCCAGAGTCTTCTAAGAAGAATTCTTCGTGTAGGGCTTTTTTGAATGCAGCCCAATCCGCATCTTGCTAAAAAAGACCATGGATTCTCTCTTGAAGACCATGCTTGACTAGTCTGGCAAAATAGCAACTCCATGTATGTTGTGGTACACCAAAGAAGATCATTTTTTCAACATATAAGCGAATAAAAACAAAGATATTTTGACCATTAAATTGTTTTAATTTTCACCCAACTTCCTCTAGGGCCTTGATAGCTGTGGAATCAAACTTCTCTTCACCTTGCCTTTGTTGTTGTTTTTGTAACATTTGGATTTGTTGTTGCTGAGTTTGCTGCAGTATGCGCACCAATTGTTGTAGAGTATCTCGTGAAGAATCCCCCACCTTGGAGTTCTCTTACACCGACCTTCACATCGGGTTCACCAATGTCGCAGCGCATAGGGTTGAAGGTCACCACAGGGGTTTGGCAAGAGAAGAATGTATGGGGATTCAAGAGCTTTTGCTTTGGAGATGTTAGAGATAAGAGAAGGGTTGAAGGTTTCAAGCCAAGCTCTTGAATATAAGAGACAGTAGGGTGAAGGTAGATTTAGGGAGAGGAGTAGACGGAAGAAAAGGGGTTTGAAGAGATTAAAGATGTAGAAGAATACTCCCAAAAAGAATTAGAAAATATAGAAGAATACTAATAGAGATTAAGCCTGTCAGTTTCTTTCAGCATTATGAAAAAATATAACTCTAATAGATAAAAACATGTACAAAATAATACATTCCTCTATGCTACTCAGATCGCCAATATGATGCCTCTATTAGCTCCAAAAGGGGGGTTAAATACCAGAACACCTAGCCAAAATTCTACTAGATCACTCCTTCTTCATCTCCCACTTTGGAGTGTTGTTCACTTCCTGAAAATAGCGGTCGTGCGTCGCACTAATCTCTCTTTTTACATAAAATCCTCTCAAATTGGCTGAAAGCTACATGCTTTCTTTTACATGCCATCCTAATCTAGAAGCTATCTATAGTTTTATGGATTTTTTACAATATATAATATCTAGAATATCAAAAATTGGCTGAACACTTTGTCAAAAAAAAATCTAATATTTTGAACCATGGACACTAACACTAATGCCTAAAGTGGCATTGGCTCTCTAAATCTAAAAGGAAGCCACACTCTAGAACTTTTTTTACACGGTATGCGCATTGTGGCATGACACCGTTCATATAATATTCAACCTGGAGATGATTGTTTTCATATAATATGCAAAGATCGTATAAAAGATAGACTCACGTGGTCTTGACAGTGACCCCGTCCCTGATGTTGGCATTAAGCAAAGTGAAAGGTGGCAAAAGAAATTGATGGAAAGTTAAAAGCATTTAAAAGCCTTCAGGATTTTGAGTATTCACATCAGTTAAATCTATTAAAGCTTTATAAAAATAATTAAACGATTAAAATCTTAAACTTTCAACGCTAAAGGCAAGGGTAATTTAACTAAATCCGAGGTGCATATGTATTCTTGTTAGTCCGAATAGAGATGTTTTTTCTTGGGTATTCACCCTCAAAATTGACTAATATGGATGCATGCTAATGGTTGGATGATGCCATGATACATACCCTCTATGATAATGAATAAAGATTGATGCTAGATAAGTTCCAAGGAATTAGAATGATAGTCATAAACAATTATACAACCAACGAAGGATGTAATTTTTAATAAGATCACTAAATCAATCCATTGTGATGATATTAGCCTCCCATTTTTTAGTATCAAGCTTATGCAAACTCGGATGTAGGAAGGTTGAAGAGTTGTATCAATTTTGAAGAGATACAAAGTGTTCGACTTTAGTTCCAAACTCGAGTATTTGGTTTGGTGTTTGTCGATTGCTCTACTTCATGTTTGATTATAAGTGTACTTGAGCGTCAAGAAGCGTTGTTGGTCGTTTGAGTTCGTATGTTGGTCATGTTGTGTTCATGAAATAGTTATATTTTTCATTGAGTGTAGAACATTAACAAACTCAATTCCTTCACTGGCATTCCTTAACATCTTGTTATTGGGTTGTGAGAGAGGCTTGTCTTCGATCATCGCTCGTATAATAGGGCTAAGTGACTAAAGTTAATCAAGGTATATGTTCTTTTGTTTCTTTTGATGAACAGGTGTTGTTACCTGGCAACAAATTGGTAGTTGCAGGTCCATTAGCAAGTATAGTAAACACTACCATCTGAAAGAATAGTTGTAGTGCCAATAAGCCTACAAGAAGATAGCACTAAGAGTAGGTATAATGCCAAAAAGGTCTACATTTGGAATTGCATGGGGATATCCCTAAGAGCCTACTAAGTATACTATTCATCATCCTCAAGAGAAACCATCAAGATATGAGGATATAAGTCCTAATGGATACCACAACAACATAAGTCATGACATTATGTTTTGCTAGATCAATTGCAATCAGTAAATTTTCTAATGGATATTACATAAGTAATGAGAAGCTTTGCTATTGTGGAAAAACGTAAGTATGATATACATGCATAATAGTGAGTTGTTTTGATGGATGAGTGATAGAATATATCTAAATGACTAAAATTAGTCAAGATGTATGTTCTGCTTTTTTTTTTTAATGCACAAGTCTTGTTACTTGGCAACAAACTACTAGTTGTGGGTCTATTAGCAAGTATAGTAGTTGTAACATCTATTAGTAAGCATAGTAGATACTATCATGTGAAAGAATATTTGTAGTGCCAACAAACCTATAGGAAGATAGTACCAAGAGTAGCTATAGTGTCCAAAAGGTCTACATTTGGAATTGCATGAGGATATTCCTAAGAGCCTACGAAGATTGCTATTCATCATGGTCAAGAGAAACCATCAAGATATGAGGATATAAGTTCTGATGGATACCATGACAACATAAGTCATGAAATGATGTTTTGCTAGATCAATTGCAGTCAATAAATTTCTAATGGCTATTACATAAGTAATTAGAAGCTTTGGCATTGTGGTGGTAAAATATAGGTATGATATCCATACATATTTGTGAGTTGTAAAGATGGATTAGTGATACAATACATCTTGTGTGATTGATTTTTGAAATCCTATATGCAACTACTCAATAACTAAATGCTTTGAATTTCACAATAACATTGTGGATATATTAGAAAAGACAACACTTTTTGAACTTTCCTAAGGTTATCTCACTCAGCAACATTTTTCTTATTGGAGGAGAAAAGTCTAAGAATTATAAACCCACTGAGTATCTTGATCTGCTGAAGCATTATTGATACCTAGATGTTAAGGATATTTTTCCATATTTTATAAATAAAAGAGATTAATGAAATACATTATTGAATTCTTGTACTTGGCTATGTTAATAAAGATGTTCTTGTTTTCTAATGTATGTGTTATGATCTTTCAAAATGATAATCGTGCTTATAAGCAATTCATAGTGTTCAAAATAATGTACATGATTGGTTGTGAATCTTCAAACATTGAGTTTCATGAAACCACGATGATGATTCTTGAGGATTTTTCAAACCAACACTATATCCAAATCCAATGGGGATGGCTACAAGGGATGTCATGAAGAATTTCTCATGACTTCTTCTAATAGTGTATATAAGTGTTTCTCAAGGCTTTTTATAAGCATAAATTTTATGTGGCAAAGCTGGACTTGACATTAGAGACCCAAGACTCGAAAGAAAAAGTAGATGAGCTAGTTGAGGATAGTCAAATAGATGCCCAAATTCAACACCATGAAGTGATGGAAGATTCAAATGTTGACTATCTTATGATGGAGGAGATTTCACCCAGACTAACTAGGATGGTAGTTTTTCATTCCAAACTTCCCTAGCAGGCAAAGCAAACCACTTAAGAATGGTAGCTCACCACCTAATAGTGCTCCAGTGCATTTGAGAGCTGCAATGCACCATTTGTGAGTGGGAGGGACCAGTTGCAAGTGGTAGCATACCACTTGTAAGTGGCAAGGGACTAGTTGCATGTTATTGAGGACCAATTGTTGTAAGTGATATAGGACCAGTTCTAAGTAGTGGGAGGCCACTTACAAATGGAAGGACACTACTTGTGAAGTTTAGAGGAGTAGTTGCAAGTGGTAGGGGACCACTTGTAGGGGTGGCACATCACTTATGAATGGTAGTGCCCCACTTTCAAGGGGTAGCATTCCAATTGCAACTTGTAGGGGGGACAACTTACAATTGGTAATGCACCACATGTAAGTGATAATGACCACTTGCATAGTGTAATGGTGGCACACTGTGGCGAAGTGATTATAAGTAGCACACTGTGGCGAAATGATTGTAAGTGGTTATAGATGAAGCACAAAATCTGTGATTAGTAGTGTAACACTTCTTAGTGGCAATGAATCACTTGTAACTAGTCAGACACCTCCTCTAAGTGATAGCATAGTAGTGTTAGTGTTGGCAACTACCTATGAGCTGTAGCACACCACTTGTGCCTAACTCCGATAAAATAAAAAAGTAGTTCATAAATAGAAGAGTGTATGAAATAAAATACTTGTTCAAAGATAGAAAAGAGTTATAGTACACCACTTGTGACTAGCTCCAATCAAATGGAAAATTGGTTCAAAGACAAAAAGGTCCCGAAAATAAGCACAATGAGATACAGTGCTTTAGAAATATTTAGAAATATTGAAGCAAAACAACCTTGTAAGTTGTGATATACTAGTATATTGAATTGGCAAATGTAAGTAACAAACCATTACCTTGACTTCCCTTTGTTAAGTGATGTTTGGTTGTATATAAATTGTTTTCATAGATTCCCACAAGCTTGGCAACTTGCTTTATGCTCATGTCAAAGCTTCGTCTTGCTTTCACCATTCACCAACATCATTGCTTCAAAAATAGAGACATACTGACGTAAAAATCACATTTAGACTTGTTGGAGACTAGTATAGTAAATGTTTCAAAACTTCTTAGCACTACAATATGAGTGCAAATATCCAAACGAAGTTATAGTACCAATAAATAATGGTATATTCAAAACAAACCATTACCTAAGGCTCCTCCAAATGGTGGACTAGATATCTTACATACAAGTATCTAGTGAGTCTTTTGGTACAAATAACCTTTTTATTAAGGGACACTCTTATCTCATCCATCCAAAAGTGAAAGGCTAAAGTCCTTGACACTTTGAGAGATGTGGGTTCTCCGTCCATCTTCTCTACAATATGAAAATGTAGGGAGCAAACCATCAGCTTCAATTGCCATTGCCAAGTGATGTTTGCTTGTAGGTTTCTTTTGTGGTTTCCCATAAGCTTGGCAGCTTGGAGTATGTTGATGTCAATGCTTTGCTCCCTCACTTTCTCCATTCATCAACATCATCACCGATTTATTTATGAAAAAATCATCTGAAGATCTTGGGATCTTCGAATGATTCAAAGTGTTGCATATGTTTCTCAACATAGTTGCTTCCAACTCTTTTGACTTACACGGCATAAGATGGAAGCAAGGATGCTAGAGAACATCATCAAAGATTTCCTTCCTAGCATATCCATCCATTCCCATGTTTAATTTCTCAAAGTTCTCTGCCATGGATTAACATATCCTATGTTTCTTTTATTTATCGAGCAACATCACATTATTCCATTCTATCCGAGAGTGAACCATTGGCACTACTTGCTTCCACTTTTGAGAAGCCCAATATTCCCTCTTTGGTTTTTTTACCCTAAAGCTCAACCTCTCTATTTAGTAATGGACTTTTCACGTAGGGTTCCATTGTTACAAGAGATTTGCCTACAAGTCCAATGAGATAGATCATAAGTAGATGATCCCTTTTTGTAGAAACATGAAAACATCTTGCATTGATTTGCAACAATACAATCTATGCATTAGGAGGTAGTTGTACCCCAAGGAGGATGTAAAAGTTAAGCCAAGAGAGTGCATCCCGGGACTACATCAATGTGTGTGTGTGTGTGTGTGTGTGTGTGTGTGTGTGTGTGTGTGTGTGTGTGTGTGTGTGTGTGTGTGTGTGTGTGTGTGTGTGTGTGTGTGTGTGTGTGTGTGTGTGTGTGTGTGTGTGTGTGTGTGTGTGTGTGTGTGTGTGTGTGTGTGTGTGTGTGTGTGTGTGTGTGTGTGTGTGTGTGTGTGTGTGTGTGTGTGTGTGTGTGTGTGTGTGTGTGTGTGTGTGTGTGTGTGTGTGTGTGTGTGTGTGTGTGTGTGTGTGTGTGTGTGTGTGTGTGTGTGTGTGTGTGTGTGTGTGTGTGTGTGTGTGTGTGTGTGTGTGTGTCCAGTGGAACAGAGAGGGGAGGGAGGAGGGGAGGGGAGGGGAGGGGAGATGGGTTTAGAGATATCTCAGACAAAATGCTTTTAGAGAGAAAGCTCAAACAGAGAAGGATAGCACTTCAGCTTCTATAGGAATAGAAAGATAGAAAGAAAGAGTAAATATAGAGACAGAAAGAGAGAAAAAAAGGAATGATGAGAGAAATATAGAGAGGGGAGGGAAGGGGGAGAGAGAGAATGCATATATAGAATAGCTCAAGGAGAGAGAACATGGGAGAGAGAGAGAGAGAGAGAGAGAAAGTGTAGAACTAGAACTAGAACTATAACTACCAACCTCTTTAAATGGAGAAAAAATGATATCTTCTAGTCTAACTTACCAAATTTATTGCTAAATTACTATTGAGATTCTCTTTGAGACTACAAATACTTTCAATTTTCTACTTTTAGGCACTAAAAAGTGATGTCCTAGACATCACTTTCCAAGCCACCTATACATGCATTCACCCTTGAATGTTACGATATTTTCACTTAAATTGTCCAAGAGGCTAAACAAATGATTGAGAATCCAATAAATGAGTGGAAGATTCTTAAGTTTTTTTGCATTGGGCATCAGTGCATGTAAGACAGTGTTGTAAAAAAATTCATTTGTATTTAAAGTGATGGTTGACTAGAAATTAGAATGATACCAATGTTTGGCGTTGGTATGGTGCATTAGAAAACGGTCTAATAGATCTTGCCACTTCCTTTTGTCTTCACGTTACCGTAGTGGGTTCAAATTTACATTGGCAGATCCAACTGCCATGTTATGCCATGTGTTAATGAGTGGTGGACATAGATCCTTAGCTTAAGTTCAAGGTTTGTTGAATGTAACAACCTTAGCCTTAAGATGTCATGTAAAGGTGGTTTTTATAGTGCTTTGGCCAAATTGATACAACTTTTTGTGTATGGTAAACACATAGTCCTTCAAAGTTTCACTTTTTTGCTTCTATAATGTTTTGAGCTTCTCTATCATATCCTAGTTATCAAAAGTTGTTATGTTAATGTGTTAGTGAGATAGCAACTCTTTCCAATAAGCATGTTGATTGTGTATAGCCTTAAAGCCAACTTCATGTCTTTTGTGTTAACAACATAAGTAGAAGATGTCCTGTTAGGGAACACATGGCATGAAAAGGTAAAGTATTTAGTCGAGGTACTCTTCTATGTAATGTAGTGCTCATATAGGGAAAATATGATACACATTCTCCCAAGAGTTGCACTAAAGTTAGATCTTATATAATAGGATCATTGACTAGGTCAGTTAGCTATGCTAAATAGTAATTTGACATGCAACATTTTCCATCCACTACACAATATCTACCAATTGTACTTATGAATTGCGAGCATTTAAGTTTAGATATTTGTTACTAATGCAACTTGAGTTCTAACTAGTCTTTGTATACCTCAAGGAAAATCATTGCAACATGGTGTTGAAATTATATTATGACTTTGAGATATCTCTATTACTTGATCAATGACTTACCAGGGAAGTCAACATTATAATTTTGTGCTTTATCATCTAGAAACTTGATTAACATGGAATAAATTTATAAAGGTTTGAAACAAAAATCTTTCACTCATTTTTTGATAGTAGTAAATGGTAGACATGATTCAATATAAAGGTGAGAAAAAACCTACATGTTTTTTTGACAATCCTAGTGGACATTTCTATACTAAGTTGAAAGTAACTAATGGTAGGATATGAACATGAGAAAGAACTTATGAAAAAGTTTCTTTGATAAACCTACTAGGCTTTCCTCTAATTAGCAATTTCAAGTATAGCTCATTGGGACACTTAAAAGATTTCCAATCCAATGTGAAAGATAGGTGAGAGTGAGAGAGCTAGTTTTAATAAATTTCCTCGTTATGCTAAGAAGAGCATGTGACTTGGTATAGCATGGAGTATTATGGTTAGATGGCATTTGATAAGTTCATTACATTTCTTGTGAAAATAGTAAAGGGTATCACTAGAACTACTCATGCTACTCCATGAAAAGTATTGTATTGAGTGCCTTTTTAGAGGGCATTTATAAACACCTTGAAATCTACAAAGATCCATGAAGCCTTTTGATTACATAATAGTAGCCCTTCTATACCCCACACACAAGCACATTTTCGCGTACTTCACATTTTGATGATGAACTTATGGGTTTTGTTATTTATTTCTTCTTACAATACTATGAATGTACCTATGTAGATCCACTTCGCTAATGTATTGTCTTGTTATTGAAGGTGCAACTAGCATAGTTAATGACATGTAGGAAAGGGAGTGTAGTCTGAGAGCATGAGGATGCAACAAGATACGGGGAGTGTTACATCTAAATCAAAGCATATGATTAAATGAAGGTCATGGTATCTCTTTTGACATAATTTAGTACTTCAAAAGGCAAGTAGGCAGGGGATGGTGAAGCTAGTGGCAGTGGAGAATCGCCACATCCATTGCCAATGGAGTAGTCAAGGAGATGATGTGATCGTGTGCATATTATATATTGTAATAACATGATGATATGTATAGCATACAGTGCATGATGATGATGAGATTTGACTATATGTATTATGTATCTTATAGAGTGTATGATTATTATGATGATATTGGGCTTTGGATGAAGGATAGGTGTCGTTATGTTGCATAAGGATTTAAATCCCTATTGGAGAGAGGAGATATTGTGGGACCCACATGGCTTGAGACGCGGCACGATGTATGTTTGTGCAGATACTCTCGAGACGGAAGGTGATGGGAGCATCTCGACACGTTGAGGCTTTGAAAGGCGCAGCGCCTCGAGATCGTTTCGAACACACGCATGGTCATATGCTAAACATGATCGACGATCACTAGCATTTGAATGCATGGTTATCCCTTAGCCTTAGGTTCAATCCCTATACCTTAGAGTCATCTCCTATAGGAATCAATAAAATCTCCTATAGAAGATTTCATCTTGGGCTGCCAAGTTCATAAATCAAGCACCTTGCCACTATGATAGCCACTCCATTCCACACACACATACATATCCCCAATCCCTTGCTCCAAAGGAGCAATCACCATTAACCAAGACATCTTTACCATGTGCAAGATAGAAAATAAGGGCTCCATTATATCATAAGCGTGAAACCCGAGTGAATCTTTCACATTGTTCATCTGTACCAAAACATGTAGGTTTTGCATTTTTCTAAGAATTCTACTTTAATTGTAAAATGATCATTATTTTCTTTTTAGGGTTTCATTAAATAGCTTGAGCCATCTAAGACCCCTCTAAGATAACCCATCGGGATGTCTTTTTCCTAGTCATGTGCATTCAAGCCCCATATACAAACCCATTATATTCAATATCTAGATAATTTAATTTCCTTTATGTAGGTCCATTCCTTTTTTTTTCTTGAAGCATTTGTTATTAGAAGAATCTTTGTTATTGAATCCCTTACGCACTTCTAGGTCAAAACAATTTAAAGTGTATTATTGGTTAACTCAAAGCAATAACATTTATCTACAAAAGCACCTACCACAAGATACACAAGAACCCCAAATGTGAAGCCACAACATTAGAATGAAAATATAGAAGGTTGTAGTGTATAGATTTATCAAAATGGTCTAGCTCCTTCCCTCTCAAACTTATGATGAAATGCCTTAATTGCACACTCTTAAACAACCTCCATGGTCTTATACATTTTTACTACTAGAGGATGCAATTTAGTTTCTTAAAAGAGAATCACATAAAACTCAAACACGCAAACAATACTTGGAACCAATCTAGATTTTATCATATTTTTTGGAACCAATCTAGATTTTATCATATTTTTTGGAACCAATCTAGATTTTATAATATTTTTAGAAGTAAGATCTATGCTTGTACTAACTTAGCCAACTCTTCTAACCGGTCTAATATTGGTAGTTTGGTTTTGGATATACTATTAGGAAGCTCAATATTCTTGAATCAACTAAATAATTTGTCATTCAATGGTATATTCCTATATAAACTTGGAAATTGTTTCCTTGATTAATCTTTAGGTGACAAGAAATCAAATTAGAGGTCTAATTGTCCTAATATTATCTTAATTTGGCTCTAAACGTATTATTAACTAACTTAACAATCTTTGAATTTGCAATTGAACATGTTCCTATATAAATTGGATACTTGTTTCCTTGCCCACTAATCTTCAACTTATGAGGAATCAACTAAACAATTTGCAAATTACTAGCAAATTCCTAGATAAACTTGCTCCACACATAAGCGTCAACATAGAGAGGAGTTTGAGATGGCAAGGTCCTTCAATGGGACCTCAGGAGAAGCTAGGTGCTCGATTTACAAAGCTCCAGTTGTCAAAAATTGGATCTGAGGACAAGCTAGGTGCTCAAGTTGTTAATTTTGGCAATACTCCTCTCGAACTTTCTAGGAACTTTAAGAGTTGTTTTAGCATGCCCTACTTTTGAGGATGACTACTACTTTCCCTACTAAAAGACTAAGGCAGAGGGGCCATTGGTAGGTCACGTGTCTTACATGATTGACCATAATGGTTTATTGTCCCACTACTTGCCCTTGATGGTTCCTATAAGGCTATAAGTAGCATTTAATTGGGCCATGTGAGACTTCTTCAACCTGGAGATTGGCTCCATTTAGAGTGAGGAGACACTCAATTCATCAAAGAATGCTTCTAGAAGGTGACAGTCTTACTTTTTGAATTGAGAATTAATATCATTTGTAAGAAATTGGTCATGTTTATAGTTCAAAGTGGTGGGCTTAGAGACATATCTAATGCTTTTGTGTGCTGGAAAAATATGTTGTTGGGTTGATAGTGTGTGATTCATGTTGTGTGAGTTAGAGCCCTTTGGCTTGATTGGGGGAAAGGATTCCTACCCTTTGCTTAGCTCTGAAGATTTCTTGATTTGATTATAGAGGACAAGGACAGGAAAGCTATGTCACCATGATTGTGGGTTGTGATGTGCAACGTTAAACACTCATGACACTTAGATGACACCATGAACTAAAAGAAGTCATGAGCCAATAATTTGCTTCAAAGGGCAAGTCAAAAGATCCTCTCGCCGCATTTTAATGCGGGAGGGCCAAAAGGAATCGGTGAGGCAACGTCAACCATGAAGATACCAAAGATACCTCTCAGAGAGAGAGAGAGAGAGAGAGAGAGAGAGAGAGAGAGAGAGAGAGGTAACGTCAACCATGAAGATACCTGAGAGAGAGAGAGAGAGAGAGAGGGTATTTAGGTCCTAATAGGGGTTAAGGATAAGCTCCCATCAGCAAACCATGACGGCTTTGCAGGCGCCCACGAGCAGAGATCATCAGGCCATGCAGCTCGCAGTGCTGCCAAAGCGGATCAATGAGGATGGTGTTGATGAATACCATGCTTGTTATGAACGTGATGGTGATCATGATGCTGCAATTGAGAGCCAGAAGAAGAAGAAGAAGAAGAGGAGGAGGAGGAGGAAGGAGGAGGAGGAGGAGGAGGAGGAGGAGGGTCGCCTCTTCTCTTGCCACTACTGCTGCAGGAAGTTCCATAGCTCCCAAGCCCTTGGCGGCCATCAGAACGCTCATAGACTCGAGAGAACCTCCAAACACAAACCTTCCCAATCTCGTGGCATCCATCCCTCCTATACCCATCTACCACTCACTCACTCTTCCTCTTTCTATACTCCCTCTTTCTATACTCATCTACCACTCACTCACTCCTCCTCCCCTCCTCCCAAACCCTCTCATTATAACCCTAGCCTTAGCCTCATGTTAATGCACCCTACCAACCAAGTTAACCATCATTACCATCTTTCCCACTATCATCATCACCAACAACAGCCTCATTGTCCCCATCAACAACAAAATATTCATCATCATAATCATCATCAACAACAACATGATCATCAAATTCTTCCTTCTGTGGAAACACCCCGTTCATCCATCCATGAGTATGAAGAATCCCTAGTCGGTTTCCCTTTCAAATCTACCTCATCCATCTCCTCCTCTTGCGTGGGTTCCATAGACTCATTGTCGTCCACATCTGAAGATGACCATGGTGTAAATTTGTTTGATGATCAAAAGTTGATACCTCGACTCTTAGGTCTGCTACAAGATGAGATGCCTATTAGTACTACTATTGATCTTTCCCTTCATTTGTAGGGGAATCAATGACCACTCTTGAGTTGGATATAGTAGATTGGATGTGCATAGTTGTATAGGTGATTAACTTTTTTATGACGAGGACTTGTGACCTTCAAGAGTCTTTGATATTTGTTGCCTTGTTCATGGCAAGGAAGAGCAAGACATGCATTTGCCATTCTCAAAAGTGGATGTCAACTAGCAAGCGGGAAATACTATGTACGAATTTGGAAACTTTACATAATCATGTTTAACCTAAAGAGTAATCATACCAAAGTATTTCAACATAAGATTGCAATAAAACATCAAGTGATAAAGGCCCAAGTTGCTTTACTTTTTACTCTCAAATCTATCTAACTTTTGTCAAATTTTTAAGGTGTCAAGTTGGAGTGGTAAATGCTTATTCTCTTTTCACATGTGTTAAACGATTTATACAAAATGAAAGCCATTATACATGTAGTTTGAAATTGATCAATGCCAACTCAATTATGCATTCTTATACCATTCTCATGTGATGTATAATCTTAAGCTAGATCGTGATTCAAGGTTTCCTAAACTTTTCTTTTCATGAAGAAGATCTAAGATAACATGGGAATGGATTAACATTTTGTGAATTTAATGCTTGTTTGTAAAAGGGTTATCTAAAAGGAACTCCAAAGGTAGATACCACAACATATAAATTTTCACAATAACTTGAAAGCAAGGATTTATATTTATGAAGTGGTTCACAACCCGATTGTGTAGCGCATAAAGTGAATGAACTATAACATCCCAATACATTTTAAAAACTAGTGTAAATTATGAGACTTGAAACAAGTCAAACACACTTAAGCAAATAAACAAAAATTACCTAATGCCAAATAATCAAAATAGTTTTGTTATTTTTTTAATATTATAGCATTGGCATTCAACATGAGTTGCACTTTATTACATTTTAGTATTCGAATACACATGTTTGATACTACATAAGAGCTAAAACCCCAATTATGGTATTCACTTCTTTAGATCTAGGGCCTTTCAAAATATCTCTCCTTTAAACAATTTTGAAAACACGCATTTAAAATTTAGATTTTAAATTGCAAAGTTTATAATCTTGTTAGCATCATGTTGTCAATGGTAAGGAAGGAGACTAAAGTAGTAATTGTAACAAGTAGCATGAACATTGCATACAAAAAAGGGAAAACCTTAAGAAAAATTCAATGAATATTCAAAAAGTGATTCTCTTCTAGGGGAAACCTTGCATGACAACATAAAGTTAACTATTCCTTCTATATTTTGACCTTAAATTACGTAAAGCTCTTCCTAAAGGTCCAAGCTTCAATCAAGTGAGTTATTCCTCATCTCTATATTTGAAATTTTGTACATTACAATAATGGCTTTCCTTTGTTGCCACACACATACTTTCTAGGTGATAAGTAAATTACTTAAAAGAAGTTCTCCAAAATTCTTTATTTTTCAATATGATGGTGTGTGTAAGGTGCACATGCCCATGTACCTTGTACATGTATAACCTTGTAGTGTGAGAAAACAACACATGTGCATGCAACTTGAGGGTTCCACATGCACCCACATGCATCTAAACAAAGGACCCTAGTTACAAAGTCAAACAAGCTAAGTATCCTGCTTTTGAAGTTTTTGATGATTGAGCTTCCAAGAAGAGAATAGGTCGATCAATTCAATCCTATATATGTTGACCATATTCTATACAATAAGGAAATGGTTGAGGTTTGTTGAACTCTATCATAGATTTAATCAAAAGATGGCTATAGTGGGCAACCTAGGTGCCTTTGATGAAGAAACTCTCAAGGTTTGAGTAGCCGCTCTATGTGTTGTTTGGAAGTATGGGAAATTATATCCTATTTAAGAGGATTCTAGATCGATATTGAATATATAGCAAAATTAGGAAGAAGATTTTTGAAACTTTGAGGGCTATTATAGAAATATGAGTTAGGCTTTAAGGTGTCATTTAAGAATTTCTTTAACACCAATAAACCTTCACCATTTTGAATTTTTATATGTGCTTCAATGGATTGTGTGTTTCTTTTTGTTTTAATGAAGCATCATCATATGCACTAAAAATAGGATTGGTCAAACCATCCAAATGACTAAGAAATGCAATGAATGATTGCAAAACTTCAAATGATCTATTTTTCAAAGATATCATAATTTGCCAAAAACAATTGTCATTTTCAAATTCCAAGAGACCCCAAGAAAACATAATTATTTTAGGAATTAGTAAATCCATTTGGTAAGTCCAAGAAGAGACTTCAAAAAACTTATTATGGCAACTTTATTAGGAATCTAAATGTTTAGAAACTTAATAAAGCTTTATAGATGATTATTGGTTGACTTGGTATTATGGTAAGACCCTTATCTCGCAGTCGCCTTGTACTAGTGTAAAATGGCTATAATCTTCATGGAATTAATCTTTAGGGTAGTATTAATAAAAATTGACATTTTAGTGCATTTGTACTAATTGGAATACTGAAAATACCCATTGAAATTTTGTTACCCCTTTAAAATGCATACAAATTTTTTTAATAATTCAGCTATAGAATCGACATCTCACATAGAGTTTGAACATCAAAACTAGTTGCTTTGGGAACTTTTCATACAACATTTTGATTGAGAAAACAAAATTTTGTGAGCATTGCTTTAAGATGCATATAATGCCTAACAATATCGCCATTCATAAATGCCCCAACAACTATCTAAGAATTTGTGAAGCATGATGTTCTTTGAGAATTTGGAGATGTACTAGTTGTTTTTCTTTTATTTGTTTGGGGCCAAGTTAGCATGCTGCTCAAGTACTCATGGAGAGCTCATTTTGAGATGTCCTATGAAGAAGGCCATAGCATTACTTTACTAATGTGGCATTTAGACATAATTGTGTTCTTTGGGAGAAGTATGACAATATGAAGGCTATAATCAAATTTGGGAATGCATCCATCATGAACATATTCTCGACCCTTTTCTTTAGAGGTTGGCTTTTCCCTTTGTTTTGAAGGGCCATATCTTGTGTATAGCCAAGGTTTCAAGTACACAATTTCTTTGAACATGGCATATCATTGTGATAGATGGAAGTACAATCTAATGTAGGCTAAGGAACTAAAGCTTGCTAGCCACAAACCTAGAGAATATGTTTGTGAAGATACAAGAATTACTTCCAATGATTTCAAATGGATGGATACATATTACTTCGAAGATCATTTGTAGGCATCCTTAAATTCCTAATACAAGTAACAATTTGTTGCAATCAATTTGACAAATGGAAACTATGGGAACTAAACAAAGTTGAGTGTTTCTTGCATGGGGAAGAGTAGCACACTCTATAACTAAATGTCATTTTAAAAAAATTTATCAACGATTTATAATCAATCAGTAAAAAAATATGGTCAAAACATAAACAAATGGATGTGATTGCTAAGCACATTCACAAAGTTAGCTACCCAATAAATTATAATGAGAACTTAAATGTTCTTCAATATGATACAATAATTAATGGTATTCATATGGAATAGGTGGATTTTTTGTGCATATCCAATTTATTGTACCAAGTCGACTAACAGCTCTTTCATTTGTTTGTGTAGTAATCTTAGCATGACATATCCATTCATTGGCTTTCCAACTTGGATTGGGATTATAGAAATTCTATTGGTTTGGTGTATGTGGACTCTTTGTTTTCTTGACAATGCAAGCATACTCAAGAAGTGCACACACATCTTTCCGATATCCTACCATAATGAAGATCTCACAACTTTATATTGATGCCTAATGAAGTTTCAAAAGATTGTTCTTCCAAAACTCACCTTCAAAGTTGAGTTTCAAGTAACATAGCCTTCTATCCAAGAGGACTTTCCTAATAAAGAATTGCTAAATGACTTAATATGGGGAATGCAATTTTTTTTCCAACACTTTGACCTTACAAAATGAGTTCCAAGTGAGGAGGAAACCCACCCCCCCAAAATTTCATGTTATTGAGGCCATGGTGGCACCCATATAAGGTTGGTTACATATCTCCCTTAGCATGGAACTTTGGATGATGTGAGGTGTCACTTCATGTATCAATTGCTATAAGTAGATGTGTAGCATTCAATGTGTATATCCAAATGATGCCACTTTACCTATCTCACTACTTGCATTAGGCTTAGAAATTGATCTTCATACATACAATCCTTAAGATCTTCATTCATAGCATCTTCTTCATGAAATTGAACACAATTTGAACATCATAGTTAAACATTCTTCAATGACTTGATAATGCAATTTTAGGATGGGTAGAGAGCCACATTAATGATGGGATATGCAAATATTTGTCATGGCTTCTTGGACTCCCCAAATTGATGGATAAGTACACTTGTATCGTAACTAGATCCATAATCATTCTCATTTCTTTTTCATCAACACTAACCTAATGACTTGTCTTGTCATTTTGACAACTTTGGAAGCCCAATTTTTTGTGGTATGAATTGGAACCTTTTGGCTTCAATTTCTACATAACTAATGCCTTGACTTTTGTCTCAACAAGATAAAAGCAAGCTGTGTGAAATTACATAGCTTGCCCATTGTTATATCAATTACAAAAGAATCCACAATTACCAAGTTGATAAGCACTCAACCATTTGTCTTACTCCTCATCCTTTAATCCTTCATATTTGGGATTCATACTACTCCACAACCTACACATCCTTCCAGGCATGCTTGCTTTATGACCTCTCATTTAACAACATTGATCAAAAATTAAGTTGGGTAAAAATACTTTGGCTGCATAACTTGGGTTCAATACCAAAAGCTCAAATGACAACATCCATTATTACAAATCCAAATAAGGGAAAATCTTAAGAGATTGCACCATGCCAAGAACGTCCCTCTATCATGTGTTAATGATCGTGCTACTAACTTGCAATCTAGTACCACCAAAATGCTTATATTTTAACTACAAAAAAACCCCTCAAACACGTAATTAACTTCTCACAACTACCCTACATAGAGCAAAACATGGACCTTGATAAGCCAAAGGAGGGTGTGGATTTTATGGGATGCCTAGTTCAAGCTTATTTACAAAGGAAAAAACCTAGAATGTGAAAAGCATAGATCATGTGATTAGTTAGGAGCATGTGATGCAAGTGCTAGTGATAAACTAGATTTAGGCAATTAACTTTTTCAGCATGTTAAGGTAGACTAATGAAATAATTTTTAGGAATGCTCTATTTAACCCAAACTTTGGACATGCATACACATCAACGTAAGCAATGCAAAGTCCATCACAAAGAGGTGGGCAAACCCAAAGTTGAATATTTATAGCACCACAACTCAGATGGTCTCCATGCTTCACAATAAGACAAATGCAGAACAAGTCAATAGCTTCTTTGCCCAACATCCTACTCAAATTATTCTATAAGGGAGCTAGTCTCTTCCCTCATGCGAAGCAAATTGAGCTAAGAGCAACCCTCTATTCTCACTGGAGATGTTCATTGTATCACACTTGTTTCAAGCTCTTTTTCTTTCACAATGTTTCAAACTTATCAGTTTATTATGTCCAACCCAAAAACGTATATTACACACAACAGCTGTAAATTATAAATAATGTTGTCTTGGTGTTTTAAATATTATTAATTTTTAATATAACTCGTGTGATGTTTTGAACATTATCATTTTTTAAATATAACTACAATAATGTTTTCAATCTTTTAAATGATGCCTTGATGGTTTAAATATTATTCTTTTTAAATAACTAATCATTTTTTTCAATATAACTGGTGTGATGTTCCAAGTATAGGACTCTGAACACGACATTCTCCAAATTACCACACATACAATGCACCGATTTTGACCTAGCCAATTTCAAAGACTATTAACCACTTGCAGGGAAAAAAATTTAATCTCAGCTCTGAAATCTCACTATAATTATTGGGATATTTAATTGACAGAAATTATAGGTATTGACAGGCATTATAGGTATCCCCATGGCTCTGAGAAAACACTTTGTCTGTAAGGGATGACTCAAAACTGTTGCGGAGCTTATCAGAAGCACAGAGAATCAATTTGCAGCAGCTTTGGGAAAATTGATTTTAATCTGTATGGATTGATTGCCTGCAAGAATACATTTAAAGACCAGCTACTCAGATAAATTCAGACTCTGCAGAACCTCCTATTTTCCAAAACTCACAATCGAGTGCACTTACACAAGGGTTGCGCTCGAGGTAAACAGTAGTTAATGTACTGCGTGAACCAGCTACGGCAATCTCAATACCTTCAAGAGACACTATCTGGTTGTCGTTAAGCCATAAATCCTCCAGCCTGCCAGAAAAAAAAGACCGAGTATTAAAACATTGCCAAGTAAGTACAGAAAGACATACACTAGATAATCACACACAGGATTTACCGGGTCAGTCCATCAACATCTTGAATACTAGAAATTTTATTGGATGACACATCCAAAATGTGGAGATTCACCAGAGTTGAAAGCCCTTCCATTTTTGTGATACCATTATGACTTAAATAAAGCTCCTCCAAGGTTACACAATCCTGTGAATGGCAACAAGTTGGCCAAGCACTAACAATTTTTTGCATCAAATCATGCCCTCCCCAGAAGAGGAAAATGAAAAAAACAAAAAGTGATTACCCTTACCTGAAAACCAAGCATTGAGGTCAGGCGGTTACTCTGAACACTAATTTTCACAAGTCGATTTAGACCGCATAGGTCCACAGCTCGAATGCGATTGCGACCCAACCACAATTCCTGAAGGTTGGTCAGATTGTGCAAGCCCTCCATCACCTGGCATCTCAGTAATATAAGCGCTAGAAATCAAGCATTGAAACATTGACCAGACTTTCAAACATACCCGAATACTATTGGACCCAAGCTCAAGCAGTTGTAAATTGCACAAGTGATCCAATTCCTCCATCTTGGTCACTTCATTCTTTGAAACATACAACTCCTTTAAAGCTGTTGGAGCTTTAGATAAACCATTGAGTGATGATATCTCATTGAAGGACACATCAAGAGTAGTAAGATTAGCAAAAATGCTAGTGAGGGGGAACTTGGTCAACTTGTTGTCCCTTAGCACTAACTCCTGCAGCCAATGGTTAGTCAACTTCAGTGTGCAATTTCCATATACAAAAGATAAAAAAGTCTCTATTGAACAAGCAGGTTACTTCTGAAGAATGCACAGAATACAGAATTAAAATTGGATGTAAAACAGCACATAACATTTTAAAAGTCTTTAACTTGTAGGTGTAAAAGATTGTGCATACTCTTACATACACTTAAGAAAACTAAGATATTATCTTTGCATAACAATCTGATTGGGCAGGCAGTTTGTCACAAGTCCTTATAGGATCTTCTGTACATCACCAATGTATGTCCAGATATCAGAATATCTATTCGTACAACTTTGTTCAGTAAAAACCAACCACATCAAGCAGTTGTAATATTAAGCAACTAGTCACCAAATGCAAGCAAGTTTTGTAGTTGCTAGCAGAAGAGACAACAGATGCATGCACTTACTCATCAAATTAATGTATTAGTGATCAATTTACTACAGTGACCAACACTAAACAAAGTGCAACCCCAAAAATCTCAAAAGCATTATTGGAAAGGGTATAGTGCAATCCTTTCGTGATAAGATTGCCGAGCAGGAACAGGTGCAAAGATCTCTCTAATGGAAAGTATTCATCAGATATTTTGGAAACAAATGTATAGCTAAAGTGAATATGAAGAAACCCAGATAGTTGCTGAAAGTCCAGAAGTGCATTCGATAGAAGGACTCTACATAAGCATCCAATCTACCATGTATTGATTTGCTGTTTCCCATAGCCACAAAACAGAAAACAGAGTCTGAGAAATGCCAATATACAAAAAATAAGCGCATCTATGCTGAGATAGCCAAAATATGAGACAATAGTAGCTGGTATATCTGTAAAGCAAGTGTGGGAAACTGAAAAATAACACCAAGCATGCATCTTTATGGAACACAGGCATGCATGCCCCTTCCCTCCCTCGCTCCCAGCCACCCTCCTTCCCCTTTTCTTATGGCCCTCCATGACAGAATCCTTTCTCTTATCACCTATCTTCTTGACACATTCAATGTGATCTTTGACCATACAAGCACTTGAGTCTGGAGTGTTCGTGTAAACATCCTCCAAATGTTTGGATCCATGGTAGCTTCACTAGAGAACCATAGAGAGAAGGGATAGTGTTTTACTGCATTTGAGAATGAGAAAGGGTGGTTATAGCCATGTGGACATGAGAGAGAGAGAGAGAGAGAGAATGAGACAAGCTGGGAAAAAGGATGACCTCCAGCTGCTCATTTTATACTCTTCCTATATTTTGGGCACTACCCCAAGGTCAACATCCCTTCATGCTATGAGGCCTTTCCCAGAAACCCTAAATGGGACTAGGATAGGAGATTGTCACATGAACAAGCTAAGGTGAGCAACAACAAGAATGGTTTGTGCTTATTGGCAAGAACAACCTCAATGGTTGTAGCAACTAAATTGAGTTTCACGGGTCGCCCATCTCCTGGAGGCTGCGTTTTGCAGTTTTCTTTCTCCTCACTACTCCGTCTGTCCCAAATCCGGTATCTACTACTGCATTTGCTGCTACCAAACATCTTCAAAGGCTGCCTTGCTGCATTTCAAGATCCGTTTAAGTAGGGCACACTCTCCAGCTCATTACTATTATACTTATAATGTTCCTCCTAAGTTCTAGTGTGAACGCTCCATTATCCATTTAACTTCTAGCTAGAGAAGGGTTTTTTCCACGAGTGAACAGCCATCACAAGGTGTGGTACTTAGTACCTTAGGGATTGTACTTTCATATCATTCTAACATAGTGGATGTGGCCTTCCAACACTCTCTTCTCTTGCTGTTCACTTGTTCATTGTAAGTGTATGTGAGTGTGCAAAAGATGTTGAACCCTAACCTAACAATGGTATCAAAGCCATACCTCTTAGCCGTTGCCACTTTGCTCGCGCGCCACCATAGCCATTGTTGAGCCTCAAGCTCGACTGCTCTTCTTTCTCTCAGCCTATGTGTGTTAGCCAGATTCAACTTGCCAACAACCAGTTTTCAAATGTCCAAGCCCGACAGTCTATTGCACTGACCTAATTCAATGCCAAGCCACGCAAGCGTAGACCCGACAGCCTGTTGAGCTAAAATATGCATTGCTTGCTGATTAGCCTCTTAAACAACCCCAAAACACACAAAAAATGCTTTTTTAGAGTAAAAACCCTAAAACGGGGAGCAGTTTGAGAGAGTTTAGTGGAAACCCTAAAACGGGGAGCGGTTTGAGAGAGTTCAGTGGAAACCCTAATTTTTGGGGCACCCTTCCACATCTATAAATAGACACACTGCCCCCATTCAGCCTCATCCCGTCTGTGCAGGTTTCTCACTCCACGTGCAAATTTCAGCCATCAGCCTCCTCCCACGTGGCTGTCTAGCCCTCGAGACTGCTGCCACTCCATCCATGTTTGTTCTTGCCACTGGCGCCTTCATCCATGCTGATGTCAGTGCTAGTGACATTATCATCTACTGTGATCTGATCATCCAGTCATCGCCAGCCACATCAGACACTATTTCAGCCTGCTGTTTTCAGCAGACTGTGCACAATTTCTAGCCTCCGATCAGTGGTACACTGCTGCGTTTACCAGTTTCCAACCTCTAGACTATTGCGTTTTGGTGACCGGCCTGCTGCCATTCACTATTCAGCACTCCTACACTCTGACTGGTGGTCACAGACTTGGGATCTGTCTCGAGTGGAAGTCACACTCCGACATTGCTCTACCCTTGAGCACACTATACACTCTTACATTCATTTACAGCATTCATTCACTTCAAAGTTGTGTTCTCTCTCTCCCTTCTTCTGTTTGTGTTTGAGATTTGAGTTTTGCGTTTAGGGTTTGAGTTTTGCCCTTTGTGTCTATGTCTGTCTCTTTGTGTTTTTGTCATGGTTGTACACTCTATGTAGTGCAAACCCTAGCAGTTTTCTTCACACAGCCTGCTTGCTCAACATCTAGTCAACTGCCTACCAACAAGACTTCACACTATACATGTGGTTGTTGCCTTTGCCCGCTAAGCCTATTGCAGCCTAGCCTAATAGCCAATTACACTACACGTGTCAAGGACATCACAGAGCAACTTGTTAGTATCGATCAAAGGATAAAGGCAAAGCATTTGCTTCTATAGACTCTTGAAGCACCAAGGATTATAGTGCTAAGAAAAAGAGATGCAATTATTGCAAGAAAAAATAGGCATCTTATTGAGGAATGCAAAAAGACAATGGCAAGTGAAAAGAAGAAGCAATCATCCATGAGTATTGCTGAAAATTCAGTCAATGCAAAGGATGCAATTGCACATTTGGCAAGCTTGGTCAGTCATATACTTTCGTTGTACATTGTGCGTATGATCCTTTTTTCACAAGAGCATGGTCTTTCAATTACTGAAAATTGCAGCACATGGTATTTTGATAGTGGAGCTTCCAAGCACATAATGTCCTTTCGTGACTTGTTTGTATCATATGCAAATTTACAAAAGGAAAGATCCATTGTATGTGCAAACAATTCTTTGTATGCAATTCAAGGCATTCGTTAGATTCCCATTATTGCAATGGATGAAAAAACTATCATGCTTGAAAAGGTCTTGTATGTGCCAAGCATTTAAAAAAATTTGCTTTTAGTTTCAACCATTACATGTCCTAGTTTTGTGATTAAATTTCAAATGGATCGATGCAGTGTCTATAACTATAGTGATGGGGATGCACTCATTATCACTGGTACATTATACAATGGACTCTATCAACTTGATTTATACGAGAGGAAAGCATCAGAGGATAAATTACAAGTTGATGCTACCATTTTGGATGACACAGAGTTATGGCATGCTCAGTTTGGTCATCTTAATTATGGCAACTTGCTTCGCCTCAAAAGCAAAAATATAGTGCTTAAACTCTCTCCGTTGAAAGCACCTACTCACGATGTAATTAAAAGTCGTGTACTTGGCAAAATACATCATACTTTGTTTCTCAAAGGTGGATCTATACGTGTTGATCACAAATTACAACTTAATCATATGTGCCCTATAAATCATATATAACAAATAGATGTCATACAATGAATGGGTATGTCAACAAGAAGATTAACTTGCAATGAGTAGCAACAAAACAACAAGTCCAACGCACGATGAAATGTAAAACAATCCGATTGTAATGCCTCGTCATATGCCAATACCCACACAAGTAGATTGATTATTAACGCAAGATGGTGAAGCACACAATGCCCCCTACAAAACAAATAGAGCCAACGTAGCACACCAGCCAGCCATCAGAAGGTCAAAGCAAGGTAAAGTACATGCAGCATGACATGGCAATGATGCTGATTCGGCATACCAGTCAATGTTATGAACAGCATGCCACATGGCTCACTAGTATGCACTTGCAACAAGTCAAATGCAACAGCATGAATGTCACCAAGGCAAAAGTAGCAATAAAGTGGGCAAATCACGTGCTAGTCAACACAAAAGTAAAAAACGTATCTCAATCAACTAACTATAAACATTTGTTACCATGTTAGGAGAGCAAAACATGCAACGAAATAATGAAAGACACAAGATCGATGAAAGAGACAATACACAAGATGTAACTGGGAATAGGAATCCACTATGACAAGAGTACAATGGTTGAGCACCGGCTCACACACTCTACAAGCTCCCTCTCTTCACACCAAGTTTGTGCGAGTACCTGAATGGATTGACAATGTACGGTGGCCACACTCCTTCCATTTATTGTTGGGATAAAGGCCCTTTATTCACCTCTGTGTATAGTACACATGTATTATTTAGTTGTACATGTGAATGCACCCTTATGTGCCCCAAGTATAAATATATTTTATTTTTTGTGTACCAACACATTTTTGATACACCCAAATCGAATCGTACTTTCACTCTCGCTTTGTCACTCTCACTCACTTGCTCACTCCTCGAACTGCTACTCACTCCTCCAGCTGAGCTTCAACAACTAGTATCAGAGCACAGGTTGTGTGTGCTTCCCGAGACCGTAGGCATTGGCTGCCAGTTGCAAGATTGACAGGCAACACGCAACTCGCGAATAGGTCGAGTAGGAGTCGGGGCGTCCAACAAGCAACCAGTTGCAAGACTGACAAGCAACAGGCAGCATGCAAATAGGTTGAGCAGAAGTCGGGGCGTCCAACAGGCAACCAGTCGGCAAGTGCTGAGCGTGTGGCATGCAAGTGACTGGGTTGTGTCGTGATGGCAAGCAACAATCACGTGATGGGTGACACTGCAAGGACGACCTGCAGGCGCATGCGAGCACCAGGCGTGACGGACTTGTGACCAACATGGGAGGGGCAACCAGCGCAACGGACAGTGGGCAACAAGCACGCATGACAAGCGACGAGGCGGACAGTGGGCAACAAGCACGCATGACAGACGCGCTTGATGGGCTTTTCCCAGATTTGATCCCATCTATGCCTAACAGTGACATTCGTGTCAAAAATCGCAAACACTGTGCGTGTTGACCTCAATTAAATTGGAGATTTTGCCAAATTTGTCAAAATTTTGCTCTTTCTTGACAGTGGACCCCGGAAAATTGGGGCTTTTCATATTTTGATGAAATTTTGCTCAGCTGGGACAGATTGGCTGACATCTATGCACTGTTGGATCTGGAATTTTGGGGTTTTGTGCAGAATTTGGTAAATTTCTGCAGTATTTGCTTGTGTGGTGGCTGGTTTATGTATAAACAGCCGATATTTATTATTGTTTGAGGAAGAACAGCAATGTATATGCTGGTTCAGCTTTTGCTTCTACAGTTTAGTGCATTTACTCCATAGAAACATGAAACAAGGAACGGAAATGGGGAACGGGGACGGGGACGGTGACGCAGGTGCCAAACTTAGGAAACGGGGACGTGGCAACAGGAACGGCATTAAAATTTTTTAAATTATTTTTGAAAATTAATATATTTCATCCATAGTTCATGTGGAGTACTAAAGCCAAGGTCTATAATCCACAATGACAAATTAATATTTCAATCAATTCATGTGGTGTCGTGGGCAAAGCCAAGACAGGCATGTGAGTGAGAGACAAGCAAGCTACAGGCGAAGTTGGCAGGAGACAGGTGTGTGATTCAATAGGCAGTAAACTAAGGCAATCAACTGGTCACTTTGTAGGTAAGTTCTGTGCGACGTGGCGTTCCCTGTCACGTTCTTGACAAGGAACGCAGCAGGGAATGCGTTCCCTATTTGGAACGTGACAGGAAACGTCCCACCCAACAGGGACACAATTTGGAAAGGATTTCAGTCCGAAACAGCATTTCGGTACCACGGGCAGCCGTTCCGACCGTTCCCTATCACTATGATTTACTCCTGTGTTCATGATAAAAATGGCTGAAACTTTTTCCGGTTCAAACATCAAGAGTTTGATTGATGATAAGTTGAGGGCCATCTTTATGATCATGGCACTGCCTAATTCTTGGGAGACCTTGGTGGTTTCTCTCAGCAATAACCCCAACTCTCATATAATGGTGTGAGGGGTTCAATCTTAAATGAAGAAATTAGACATATGTCTAGTGGAGAAGGTAGCAACTCAACTTGTAATGTAAGAGGTAGGGCTAAAAAGAAAAATGCAAATGCTAGACAGATAAACAAAAGCAAGAGCAAAGGAAAGGAAAAGAGTGACATTACTTGCTATCACTGTGGTTGGAAGGGCCACAAAAAGCTTGATTGCATGTCCTACAAGAAAGAACAAAAGAGAAAGAAAAATGCAAGAGACAAAAAGAAGAAAGAGGACAAGACATATGCATCTAAGGCAGCCAAAGGCAAGGAAAAGGCCAATGTGGCCTCCAGTGTAGTCATAAAGGAGCTTTCGAATACAGAGGCTATTGTATTATGTGCAATTGATTATGATGCCCTTGTATGTCACATGCAGGATATGCAAATTACCAAGGCTGATGTGATTGATGCACTTTTGTCAGCTAATGATAGCGTCACTCAAACTTGGATTATAAACTCTGATGCCTCTTTCCATGTAACTCCTTGCTTGGAGTGTTTTGCTATGTTCAATGCAAGTAGTTATGGAAAAGTATACCTTGGAAATAACCATGCTTGCAACATTGATGAGATTGGCACTTCAAAGATGTCAATGTGAGAGTGCGCTGCGGAAGAGGGAATACGAACACGGAGGGAGAGAGAGAGAGAGAAAGCAGAAAATAAGGAAGAGAAATCTGCACTGACTGAAATGAATGCTGAATACACTGAAATGGACTAATCAGTCCCTGCACGCAGCCCACAGCGTCAGTGAGGGCACCAGATCAGGCTGATGATGATGGCAGCACCATCACGGGGGAGAAGGAGTGTCGGAATCTGCAAGAAGACAAGTGATCAAGTGGGGAGGGGGGCTGCCTATAAATAGGCAAAGGAAAAACCCTAACCCTAACCCTAAAATGGGCGCAAACCCTAAAAATGCCCTAAAATGGGCGCCCCACAACAGTGACCAAAAAGTGGTCGGGCAGCCAGTGGCTGCCCACTAAAAGAGGCCAAAAAGAAATACACAACCTAAGACAGCCAGTCGAGAGTGACTAGCCTCCCCCATCATAACACATGACAGACATGCTAGAGCTCCTAATGTCCTCATCTGACTCAGACTGAGGCTCACAGGTAGGAGATGACAAGGCATGACAAACATGACTGCTAACACCCCCTCTCAGATCCTGGATGTGGCGAAAGGCCAAGGGAGAAACGGATCTTGGGGTGGCAAGAGGAATGCCAAGGTCGCTGAAGTCCATCAATGTAGACTGCAACGGAAGGAGCTCCTCATGATCCTGGAAATCCCCCTCTAAAACACTAGGGGCCAGGAAATCCACAGCCACATCACCGAGATCGTCCCCCTCTGAAAGGGATGGGGGGTACGAGGAAACCACCAGAGGAGAAGGTGGGGGATGGGAAGGAACCTGTGGAATAGAAGGTGCACAAGCGGGAACGGGTGTAGCAATAGACTACCGCGGAGGACCTTGCATCAAAGAAGGGGAATGGAGCCTGTAAAGCCCGCTCTCCTGCCAACCTGTAGATAAGACAGCTCCTGTAAAAGAATTCTCAATAACAACGGCATGCTCGGGGAAGATCACTCGTGTGCCAAGCCTTGTAAAGCCATAAACTGAGAGGAGGGGAAGGCCCAAATCCGAAACATGTAGGGCCTGTGAAAAGGAGCTCAAAGGTCGGTCGGTAAACAAAGGCAATGTGCCAACACCACGAATAGGCACCGATAAAATATCACCAACAGTGACTGAACCCTCTGATGGACAGAGATCCTGTAACAAATCAACTCGGGGAATCATATGACTCGAAGCACTACTATCCACTAACCAAGGCTGCGCAGAAGACACTGCAGCCCCCACGGAAGAAGGATCCTCCTCCAAAGCATGGATATGAAGGAACACTAACTCATGGGTAACAGCTGGTGTAGAGGTAGAAGAAGGCTCTGATGTAGATTCACCCTTCGCTCTCGGACGAAGGTGAGGGTACTTCTTCCAGCATTTCTCCTCGGGATGTGTCCCTTTCCCACAGTGTGGGCACTTCGGGCTCTCTGAATCTGTGTCAGAGCCTGAAGAATTGTCCTTCTTCTTGGCCTTTGACTTCTTCTTCTTCTTCTGTCCTCCCGAACCTGCAACAAAGGCTCTAGTGGAGTCGGAACCACTGGCACTGACCTCTCTGAGTCGCTCTTCATGCTCCAAGACAAGCGGGGATAGCTCCTCCCATAGAAGCTGGGCACGGGTCCTCGAAGTAAGAAGGCTGGTGTAGAAGACATCAAACCGAGGCGATGGCAGCTGAGTCAAGAGAATCATAGCCACGTCTTCATAAGATATCGTCCGACCGAGGGATGCAAGCTCATCCCTCATATCCGTAATCTGTTTTGATGTGGTCCTTCATGGAAGGACTATCATCAATAGCGAGCATCCGCAACTTCTTTTCGAGAGATATCCGATGGGCAAACGTCTTTTGTTGATAGAGAGACGCGAGCTTTCTCCACACGGTTGTTGCAGTCTTCAACCTGTGAACATGAACAAGGACAGAATCCTGCAAACTCAGAAAGAGGAAAGATCTGGCTCTAGAATTGAGCCGATCCCATAAGGCTGCACGATCCATAGATGTCCCATCTGCGGGATCCACCTTAGGCCAGGGAATAGGAACAGAAACAAGCTCCCAAAGATCCAAGGAGTCCAAGATACACTCCACCTTGCAGGACCATAGAGAAAAGTTGGAGCCATCCAACCGGTCCTCTTTGGGCAGCTGAGGAAGTACGGGTACCTGTACAGGGGGTACCAAAGGCTGCATCTTCGGCCCACTGGAAGGGGATCGCCGAGATACATGAATAGAAGGGGGACGGGAAAGAGAAATAGACTCCGGACGACGGTCCTCGTGATAGAAATCACGCCTCCGTTCAGATGAGTGTCGAGACAAAAGCTCGTCATCTGAGTCATCAAAGCCCGTAAACTGATGAGAAGATATCTTCGATATCTGCAAACACAAAAACACAACAAGGGAAGGTTGCCGGTACCAAAACACAAACACCAGAAGCTCCTGAGCTGGCCGCCTTGCACAGAGCACAAGGATGATGTCAAATGCAAGTGCTAACGATGCAATCACCATAGAAAAACAGCCTCCTGCCTCAAAACGCCAGTAAGGAAGATGTCGCCCAGCTGTTGGGAAGGCTGCCTGGCTGAAAACGCAAGCAGGAAAAGGTTGTTGATGACATGGCAGCCACTGGAGAAGGCGCCAGCAGCAAACACAAATATTTGGGACCTCCTAGAAGGGCCGCCTTGGCTGTTGGGGATGACGCCAGCAGCAAACGCAAAGATGTGACACCAAAACAGGCCGCCTTGATCAAGAAGATGGTGCAGAAGGTGACGCCTCAGCTGTTGGAGACGTCTTGACCAGCAAACGCAAGGTTGTGGGTGTTCTCTCGCGTAAATCTCAGCTCCGTGTACTCTCCTTCAGCTCTGATACCATGTGAGAGTGCGTTGCGGAAGAGGGAATACGAACGTGGAGGGAGAGAGAGAGAGAAAGCAGAAAATAAGGAAGAGAAATCTGCACTGACTGAAATGAATGCTGAATACACTGAAATGGACTGATCACTCCCTGCACGCAGCCCACAGCGTCAATGAGGGCACCAGATCAGGCTGATGATGATGGCAGCACCATCACGGGGGAGGAGTGTCGGAATCTACAAGAAGACAAGTGATCAAGTGGGGAGGGGGGCTGCCTATAAATAGGCAAAGGACAAACCCTAACCCTAACCCTAAAATGGGCGCAAACCCTAAAAATGCCCTAAAATGGGCGCCCCACAACTGTTGTGGGGCCCCCCTAAAATGGGCGCCCCACAACAGTGACCAAAAAGTGGCCGGGCAGCTAGTGGCTGCCCACTAAAAGAGGCCAAAAAGAAATACACAACCTAAGACAGCCAATCGAGAGTGACTAGCCTCCCCCATCATAACACATGACAGACATGTCAGAGCTCCTAATGTCCTCGTCTGACTCAGACTGAGGCTCACAGGCAGGAGATGACAAGGCATGACAAACATGACTGCTAACAGTCAAATATGTGCCTAGCATCAAAAAGAGTTTACTATCTGTTGGTCAGCTTGACTTGCATGGTTACACTACACTTTTTGGTGGTGGTTTGTGGAAATTGAAAAAGGGTTCCATGCTGATTGCAAAAGGAACCAAGAAGGGCACTTTGTATTGTTTGCACTGTAAAGCTTTGAATGGCAAGCTTCTTGCAGTTGCTGAAATTGGTTGTCGTTTGGAGTTGTGGCATAAGAGATTAGGCCATATAAGCCAGAAAGGACTTGATGTGCTTACCTCTTTGAAGAGGGTTGATAGAAAAGGCTCTAAACTTGACTTTTGTAATGAGTGTCAATTTGGAAAGCAAATGAAAAATTCATTATACTCTAGTGTCTCTCGTAAGTCCAATGTCTTGGACTTAGTGCATTCTAATGTATGTAGTATGCCCATAAAATCGTTGGGTGGTGTTGCATACTTTGTCTCTTTTATTAATGATTGTTCCAAGAAGATTTGGGTTTATCTGTTGAAAAAGAAAAGTGAAGTATTTGCTGTTTTTAAAACTTTTCATGCATTTGTGACTACTCAAACAGGTAGAAAGCTGAAATGCTTGAGAACTAATAATGAGGGTGAGTTCACATCTACTAAGTTCAAGTCTTCGTTACAGCCCTTCTTCAAATGGGATGGCTGAAAGATATAATAGGACTTTATGTGAAAGAGTGCGATGCATGCTGTCCACTGCTAATCTCTCTCATGAATTTTGGGGAGAGGCACTTAAAACCACAGTTCACATTTGCAACCACTCTCCAAACAGGTCCTTAAGTAATGGCATCCTTGAGGAGGTTTGGTCTGGCAAATCGACCTCATATGACCATTTACAAATTTTCGGTTATGATGCCTTCGTGCATGTTAGAGATGAGCTGAGGAACAAACTTGACCCAAAATCCACCAAAGGCATTTTCATGGGCAATGGTGATGAGGGTGAATTTGGCTACAAAGTGTGGCTACCTCAGTCTAGGAAATTATTCGCAGCCGTAATGTTGAGTTTAATGAGGCAAAATGGTTGAAAGGTACTTTAGCCTCCAATGAAGACATGAAAAAGGTCAAATTTCAGAATTTGCAACCACCTATTACTTCAAATGATGAGCCTCACGATGCTGTACCACAGACTAAAACTAATGATCAGTCAGTTATTTTTTAGCCAAATGATGATGGACAACGAATAGAAGCACAAGGAGGTCATGGACAACAAGATAGACTTGCTAATTATGAAAATGCAAGTGCTAGTAATGAAAATGAAGGTGCTGTACAGCATGAACAACATGCTGAAAATGGCTTACAGTAGCCAATAAACGCTGAAAATAACATACCTCCAGATGTAGACCCAATTCCTAAAAATGTAGATCATTGGGTACACAGGTCTACACATTTACGAAGGCAACCACATAGGTATGACCCCTCTTTGCACTATGCGATGCTTACAGATAAGGGTGAGCCTCTTACATATAAAGAGGCCAAGTCATGCAAATTCAGCAATAAGTGGGAGCTAGCTATGCAAGAAGATATTAAATCTCAGTATGCTAATGATACTTGGGATCTTGTGTCATTGCCCAAAGGAAGGAAGCCTCTTCCAAACAAATGGTTTTACAAAGTAAAGACAATTGATGGGAAACCCAAGTACAAGGCAAGACTGGTTGCCAAAGGGTATGCACAGAAGAAAGGGATTGACTTCCAAGAGGTCTTCTCACCTGTTGTAAAGATGACCACTCTACGTGTACTTTTTGCTCTCACTGCTGTATTAGACTTACAGCTATACCAAATGGATGTAAAAACAGCTTTTCTACATGGTGACATTGATGAGGAAATCTACACAGCCCGAGGGCTTTGTAGTTCCTGGAAAAGAGCAGATGGTGTATAAACTAAAACGCAGCTTGTATGGGCTGAAGCAAGCACCACGGCAATGGTACAAAAAGTTTGACACTTTTATGCTCTCTCATGGGTTTACACATAGCCATGCAAATCATTGTTTGTACATGAAAAAGGATACAGAAGGCAGCCCCATCATACTTGTTTTGTATGTAGATGATATGTTGCTAGCTGGGAAAAGAAAGACTAGCTTGGATGCCTTTAAAGATCAACTGAAATCAGCCTTCTCCATGAAAGATTTAGGGAATGCAAAGCATATTTTGGGCATGAGGATTAGTAGGGATAGAATGCAAAAATTGTTGTTTTTATCTCAAGAAAAGTACATTGAAAAGGTACTAGACAAATTTAACATGGCTGAAGTTAAGTATTTTGGGGTGCTCTTACCTCCATTCCTTAAGCTTAGTAAAGCCAATAGCCCAAAAGATGACATGGAAACCACTGCTATGAAGGGAGTCCCTTCTACATCAGCTTGTGGCTCTCTTATGTATGCTATGGTTGCTACTCATCCAGACATTGCTCATGCAATGGGAGTTGTTAACAAGTTTATGCCAAATCCTGGCAAAACACATTGGGAGGCTGTCAAGTGTATTCTTTGATACCTAAAGGATACACAAAGAAAGTGTATTTGCTATGGACAGGGTGCATTTAGTTTGCAAGGTTATTGTGATGTGGACATGGTAGGTGACTTGGACACTCGTAGGTCCACTAACGGGTATGTCTTTACAGTTGCTAGTAGGGTCGTTTCTTGGTGTTCCAGGTTGCAGAACATCATAGCACTGACTACTACTCAAGTTGAATACATACCAGCTACTAAAGTTTCTAAGGAAGCTATATGGCTGAGCAAAATTGCAGAGGATCTCGACGTGTCTATGGGTACTGCAGTGTTGGGATGTGATAGCCAGAATGTTGTGTATCTGGCTAAGAATGCCATGTATCATTCATGCACAAAGCATATAGATATGCAATATCACTTTATCAGACAAATTTTGGAAGATGGTCAAATCACATTGACCAAGATCAAAACACAGGACAACCCTACAAATGTTCTCACTAAAAGTCTAAGCAAAGCTCACCATGAGCATTGCATACGACTAGTGGAAGTTGGTTAGAGGTGCACTTCGGACCTTTAAGTGGGAGGTTGTTGGGATAAAGGCCCTTTATCACCTCCATGTATAGTACACGTGTATTATTTAGTTGTACATGTGAATGCACCCTTACGTGCCCTAAGTATAAATACATTTTATTCTTTGTGTACCAACACATTCTTGATACACCCAAATCGAATCGTACTTTCACTCTCTCGCTCTGTCACTCTCACTCACCTGCTCACTCGAACTCTTGCTCACTCCTCCAGCTAAGCGGGTAAAGGCCCTTTATTCACCTCTGTATATAGTACACGTGTATTATTTAGTTATACATGTGAATGCACCCTTACATGCCCTAAGTATAAATACATTTTATTCTTTGTGTACCAACACATTGTTGGTACACCCAAATCGAATCGTACTTTCACTCTCTCGCTCTGTCACTCTCACTCACCTACACACTCCTCGAACTGTTGCTCACTCCTCCACCTAAGCTCCAACATTTATAGACAAAACTATAGGAGTTGTCCTACCACAAAATAGGTTGGCCAGTTATCAAATAAAAAATAAAGAGAGTACCAAATTAGGCCATGGATGCCAGTGAACCTATGATATGACCACTTCTAATAAGATCAGCCCAATGATGATAGCACCGAGCTTTACATAGCATGGGGCAAAATTAGAGATCAACATACGCTTATTTTCCTTGATCCAAGAGCATGATCAAGCTTTATCTCTGTTAACATGACTACCTCTCTCGGTATCAAAGACAATCAGATGGGACTCATGGGTGAGATTGGTAATATTATCTCTTTAAAACAGCCCCAAACCATGTAAATTACCAAAAGTTTCATTAAGTAGTGCGTGGTCCTAGAGAGTTTGAGTGTCCCATAAGCAAAATCCTAATTTGGCGCCTACATCCAACCCTCCTACTGTTGTTGGCAACTGTTTTCCAGCCATCCCACATTGTTAGACATCATCTGCAAGCTACGCTAATTGCTATCAAATCTATTGCTAGATTTGTTTATTAATTTGTTGTTGTCAACATGATTGTTTATATTATACAAATAGCCGTGTTTATGGTTCAGCACTACCATACAACTTGCCACATCATTAGATTTGCTGCATTTTGATGTAGCAACTATGGCTTGCATCATCCTAACTATTTTCAATCCATTGCCTGCTCTTCCGAGTTGTCCAACTTTGTCTGCCGCTAATCCAAACTCTCCAAATCTGTATTTGTTGCTATACTTTTGGAAGCTATCCGCTTCATTTTGGGATCCATATAGAGGACAATACACTCTCCACCTCGCACTCTTTGCCCTAGTTCTAAAGACATGGGAGTTCGAGGTTTTGTATTCACCTTGCATGGTGTGTTCACTACATGAGCATTCTATTTTTTCATTCTTCTTTATTCATCTTCTGTGTTTATTGTCTCTATGTTACCCTAATCGCACTGAGTTCTTTTGTCAATCTGTGCTTCATTGCACAATTGTGTTTGTTATTCGTAGACAATGATTGTATTTGTTGTTTGTAGACGAGTATTTCTTCACACACACAACAATGACAAGCAATGCTCACAAAAGATGTTCAAGGTACCCGAATACACCACTAGAGATGCTCCAAGTCTCCAGTTTGGGATCATGACTTTCAATCCAAAATACATCTAAAGAAAGAGCACCAAGTAAATGTCAAATATAAAAGCACATCATGACCATGGTTTCCCCTCCTTCAAAGTTGAAGGCAATAATTTGCATTCTTCTTGTCACAAGTTCTCAGCGCCTCTTGGGTGTGGGTTTTCATGTGTAAAGCAAAGATATTTCATCACAATGCACACCAAGCTCTTTCAATGATTTTTATCCAATAAGATACCAAGCTTCCAAGTCCTTGACTATGATAATAGTCCTTTGATTGGCACAAACATTGCCTAGGAATGAGTGTATAAAGGGTGACATTTAACCACATGCAAATTTGCCATGCACCTAAAGTAGAGAATTTGAAGAAAGAAAAATGTCTTGTTTAATTTGTAGGCTGTAGCACTTTAGGATAAAGTCAGCAGCATTTTGTAGGCTGTAGCAAGCACAAGCAATCCTCAGTTTTCTTTAGGATAAAGTCAGCAGCATTTTCTTGCCATTTGTTTACCAAAGTTATTTGTAAACATCATAATACTTCACCAAAGGTTCTCCTATCCCTTAACAATAGCAGTATCTCACCAAAGTTCATCTACTCTTAGCTACATTAGTTTAATAAAGCCATGAAAGTAAATCAATTGAATAACAAATAAACTGATCTAATGACTCTTCTAAGCAACAAACTCACACAACCTCTGACATTTGTAAGGATACCAAAAAAAGTCATCCTGAGGTATCTTTTTTTAAAGTTTGACCGTCAGGATAAAACTGGCAGAACGTTGTAAGAATGGAAGCCGAATGATAGATACAAGAAGAAGAAGTGGCACACAGACAGACCTGCAAGCCACTAAGGGCAGGCCAATGCGCAAGGGGATGGACGGCATCATCTGTGAGCAAGTTCTGCCTGAGGCTGAGCTTCCTGAGGTTGGAGAGGGAGCCGATTCTGCTGTCCAGGGCCGAGAGCCTGTTGGTGGTCAGGTCCAGTTCTCTCAGACTGGCAGGAAGGTCTACATCCCTGAGATCGTGCAGCTGAGAGCCTGTGAGATCCAACACGTCCTCGTCCTCTCCCGTCGCCTCTGCCATTAAGTCCCCTGGCGTCATTCCCGCCTTCCGTTACATATGTATGCCCCTCTCTGAATATACAGCCGTGCCTGTCCCTGTGCCTCTGGCTCTAGCCCCTTCCAGTTCTTCTTGCTTCTTTGTTACCACGCTATGCATGAAATGACAATCCTTAGATTGTTAATTACTCTTGGACCCCACCTTTGGAGGGGGTTTCACGAGGGCCACGGCCCACTTAGGAAAAGGACTTACACCACCTTCCCACAGCCCCTTTTCAAAACACACGGAATGGAAGCTATAGTTTTTAGCATGGCTTTCCCATGGAGTCAGCCGAGGCCCGATAGGATGTTAAAGGTTTAATCTGCTTTTATTGAAACCAAAAGATATCTACATGCATTCATTTACTGACTGTGTAGACTGTTGAATGGCAAAACAATTAACAAACGTTTCATAACTTTTGCTTTTTCACAAATGTTTTGAAACTCGATGAACTAGCCCAGCGCATTTGGACCTTTGCTATATTTGACTAGTGTGTGTGTTTCACAAAGGGGTCATGGCAAGCTAGATGTGGTGCAAACTGAATGAGGGATGATGTCACATCCAAGTTAAAGCTTGCATTTAGACATTTACAAAGCCATCACTCTCTCTCTCTCTCTCTCTCTCTCTCTCTCTCTCTCTCTCTCTCTCTCTCTCTCTCTCTCTCTCTCTCTCTCTCTCTCGCTCTCTCTCTCTCATGGCCACTATTCTCCACTTGACCATACATGGTAATCAAGTGGGCTTAATAGCTAAAGTGGCTTTAATTTTGGACCTACTACCTCTACTATGCCGAATTGCAAAATTTTCAGGAGCAAGCAAAAGTATTGTTGTCACACCATTGTTGGGGATAAAGTGGCACACCACTACTATGCCAAATTGCAAGCAAAAGTATTGTTGTCACACCATTGTTGGGGATAAATTTGCATGTGCCTACTACCTCTACTATGCCAAATTGCAAAATTTTCGAGAGCAAGCAAAAGTATTGTTGTCACACCATTGCAAAATTTTCGGGAACAAGCAAGAGTATTGTTCTCACACCATTGTTGGGGATAATGCCACATGTGCCTACACCACCCTGTGTTTATTTCACACACAATGACCACACACCTGTACATTACAAGTGGCATGCATCCATATTGGCAGGCATAGCTCCACATCTTGAGGTTCATATTGAGCTCTCATTGCTCTAGGACTTTTTAGGACCTATTAGGGCTATTGATGCCGGCATCCCTGAGCCTACATTGAGCTTATTTCATGGAGTATTCAGCTCAGTATTCAAGGCTAGAAATACAAAAACGTTTTTTTAGTTGTGGCAATTTTCAAGTACTTGTGCTTACTCAGCCTGTTATAGAATCCAAGATACACTCTCGACTTTCTTACATACTTAAAATATATATGGTGAATATTATGTTGGCACAAAGGGAGAATAGATGAGAGAAAAGAAAGATGTAGAGAGAGAGGTAAAGAAATTGGCAACATACTAGGGAGGACTGGAAGATGGGCCAGTCCCCCCCCCCCCCCCCCTTATGGAGTTATATTATTAACAAGGAGCAAGCTTCTCCATTACACATCAGCCAGTTCTTACTTGTGGATCTTGGAAACAAGATCACGGTTCCTTGCACGATATACAACCAGCTAATACTTGCACAACTTGGAAGTTGGCACCTTTTGATCCTTCTTGAGTCTCCTTCTCTCCTACACAATATGTGTAGGGCTCTCCTCTTGGTGCTTGATTTCAACAGAGCTTCTACAACACTTGCACCTTCTCTTCTCCTCTTGGAACTTGATTTCAATAGAGCTTCTGCAACACTTGATTTCAGTAGGGCTTCCATAGCACTTGCACCTTCTCTTCTCCTCTTGGATACATGCAAAGTGATGCTTCCTTCACCTCTCTCTTACACCAAGGAGAGCCTCCTATTTTATAGGCTTTCAAGAGCTTCTCTTCTTGGAGAGAGAGTTGAGTTGATCTTCATGCAAGATGTGGTTGTTCCACTCTGTAGCACTAATTTCGAGATATCTCTTTGAGCATTGTTTGAATGAAAAAACGTCCAACACAAAAGTTGTAGATCTCGCTATTTTCGATAACCTTCGCGGCCCGTTTTTAGAGTTTGTTTTTCTATTGCGAGATATTTTAAAAATGGATTTTCCAAAAAATAGCTTTTTAAACTGTACTCTTAACTTGTGGTCCATGCAACCACCTTGAGTCATAGATAAGGAGAGTTCATTAGATTGCCTTGGGCCTCAACCTTAAGATTGAATTCCACACAAAAGCTTGTGTTATTTTAGACCTTAGAAAGAGAAAATCACTTCTCTCCTCACTTCCAGAGGATCACGCCTCTCGTCTTTCTTAGTGAGAGAATTCTCTCTCTCATCTTTCTTAATGAAAGAAAAGACCTTAGACCTTGACTTGTAGGGGAGAGGATGACCCCAAATGAATGCAATGCTCATTACACACAAGTAAACATTCCCAAGCTTCCCTGGATGCACACATAAATATATATACACAATCCTAATGCACTTTCTCTTCTTAGAACTCAATCCATCTTCATTTATGTGTAACTCCTTGGTTCTTGTGTATACTCTTACACTTGGCAGACACTTCTTTCCCCCTTCACAACTTGTACTGCATGTACCAGATATCCCCGTCATAGTGCTCTAATCACCCCATTAAGTGATACACTAGGAATACTGGTCTCTAAATGGTCTCATGGCCATGCTAGATCATTGTCAACACTTAAAGAAAAGTGAGTCATTAATTTGTTGACATGAATTTATTAAATAGAGAATGTGTAATAAGCAATCAATTTAGTGACATCCCTCTAGCTTCTAAACAGTTGACCTCAACTGTAGAGGGGATACATAGTCCTTAAGAAGATCTAGAAAGTCTTATAGTTCTCTCTCAGTCATAAACTGAGCGTCCAATGGGGGGTAATTCTTAAGCTTAACCAGATACTTCCATAATACCTTATCTGACCTTACAGTATTGTCGTGATGGTGTAAAATTCTTTCAAGCACAAGGAACTCTTCTATTTCTTCTATGTCAGGTAAATCTTCCTTGATTGGCTCCATTGGAGGTTCTCCAATATAGGGACATAGCAAAACTTATATGGAAAGCATTATGAATGCTCCAATGACTTGGTAGATCCAAACAAAAAGTCACATCGTTTATCTTATCTGTGATCTTGAAAGGGCCATAATAGCGATTAGAAAGCTTAACCACTTTACCCTTTTAACCTTTCTGCTTCTTCAAGCCAACCTTCTCAAACTTAAGAAGAACATACTGTCCCAACTTGAGATCTAACTTACGACGATGCTTATCTGCTTCGCGTTTATGCTTCTCTTGTGTCCTTTGGATAGCAGCTTTTACTTGAGTGAAAGTGTATCAATGTCTCTAACAAACTCATTTGCTACAAAGATCTTATCCTTCATAAGAAGAATAGGTGGTAAATGAGGCTTACCATAGATGATCTCAAAGGGTGCTTTACCAGTACTAGAGTGCACCGTATTATTGTATGCAAACTCTACTAAAGGCAAATACTTTTCGCATTCTCTTTTATTATCAAAGACATAGGATTTCAAAAGGTCCAAAACAGTAGAATTAGAATTTTCACTCTGCCCATCCATTTGAGGATAATAAGAGGATGAAGACTTTAACGTTGTCCCGAGGTTCTCGAAGAGAGCTTGCCAAAAGAGGCTAGTCATGCAAGGATCTCGATCATTTATAATGGACTTAGGCATGCCATGATGCTTGAAAATATGAGCAATGAATAGCTTAGCCATATGATCGGCTTTGATTGTCTTTCGCACAAGTATAAAGTGAGCTTGTTTACTCAATCTATCAATGATAGTCCAGATTTCATCATTGCCTGCTTGTGTACGAGAAAGCTCCATGATAAAGTCCATGGCTATACTTTCCCAAGGCTCATTGGGAATTGGCAATGGCTTCAGTAGACCAGGTGGTTTATGCCTGTCATACTTTACTTTTTGGCATATCATGCATTCACGGACATATCTTTCAATGTCAGCTCTAAGAGTGGGCCAAAAGAAATATCTTTCCAATGCTTGAGTAATGGGTAGAATACCCCTATGTCCAGCATATGGAGATGCATGTGCTTCATCCATTACCTTGTGTTGCAATGGTAATGCTACACAAAATGTTTGATGATGATACAAATAACCATCTTGAATTGAGTAAGGTGCAATCGACTGACCTGAGTTAAGTTGATCCCATATGGTTGAGAAGTCGGAATCAGTTGCATACATTTTGGATAAATCCATGAACTCGTTATGGTAAACACTTGTGATTGCATTCACTCGAGGTCGTCGTGATAGAGCATCTGCTACCACATTCTTAGTTCCAGATGTGTGAAGGATTTGAAAACGAAACATAGATAAGAAATTTTCCCAATGCATTTGTTTCTCTGAGAGCTTCTTTTGAGTGAGGAAGTATCTTAGACTTTGGTGATCTGTTTGAACAGCAAAATCTGCACCAAGTAAATAGTATTTCCCATACTTGAAAAGCATGTACCACCACCATAAGCTCTTTCTCATATATTGGAGCATGTAAAACGTGGTCCTTGAGCCATCGGCTCTCAAATGCTATTGCATGATGCTCTTGGTTAAGCACAGCTCGAATGCAATCCCCAGAAGCATCGCAGTGAACTTCAAAAGGTTTTTGAAGATCCGGAACTATGAGAACTGGTTCTTGAGTCACAAGAAACTCAATTCTTTCAAAGGCTTTTAGTTGCCTTGATCCCCAGCAAAAAGGCGTTCGCTTCTTAGTAAGGTCATGTAGAGGAGATGCACCATACGCAAAACCTCATATGAACCTCCTATAGTATGAACATAGGCCCAAGAAACTTCTAACTTCATGTACAGAAGTAGATGTAGGCCATTCAACAATGGCTCAAATCTTCTCAAGATCCATTCTCACCAAATTGTGAGAAACAATATGGCCTAAGTAATGAATTTCCAAAAGGAAAAAATCACTCTTCTTAGCATTGATGTGTAGTCTATGCTTGCAAAGCTCTTGAAAAACAATAGATATATGTTTTCTATGCTCTTCTTCAGACCGTGAAAATATTGGAATGTCATCAAAGAAAACACCTGTGAACTTTGAGTGAGGTTTGAAAATTCTCTCCATCATTCGATTGAATGTGGCGGGAGCATTAGTCAAACCAAATGGCATGACTAAGAACTCGTATAGTCCAAATGTCATACAAAAAGCTATCTTATGAACATCTTCAGGTGCTATCCGTATCTAGTGATAGCAGCTCTTGAGATCAATGCGACTAAAGATACTAGCCCCTTGCAACTTATTCAAGATATCATATATCCTTGGGATAGGAAAACAATTCTTGATTGTGATCTTGCTCAAAGATCTGTATTCTATGCACATATGGAAAGAACTGTCTTTCTTTTGAACAAGTAAGACTGGAGAGCAGTATGGAAAAGAGCTAGGTTGAACTAACCCTTTTTCCAACAATTTGTTTACTTGTGTTAGGATCTCCTCTTGCTGACTTGCACTTACTTGGTAAGGCAGTTGGTTAGGTGGTGAACTACCTGGGATAAGATCAATTGTGTGATCTTCGATGCTTAGGAGATAACTCTCCTGGGAGTGAATCACTAAACCAATCTTCATATTGTTTAACAAAATCATGTCTAGCTTGATCAATTAAAGAGAGGGGTTCTTTTAAAGTTTGAGACTTAGAAGTATTAGTTGGTATTGTGTGTTCATTAGAGGCAGCAAGTGCCCTTGAATCATTAGTTTCTTTTGACTCTCTCACAAAAATCATGTACGCAAAAATAGCTTTCTTCATTTCTTTAGAAATGCTAACATGACTAACCATTGGCACATGCCAATCTCCAACATCAGCAATGCATACTATGTTTCGACCCTTGAATTGAAATGCAAGGGTCTTCTTAACAGAATCGAGAACAGGTCTAATCTTGTAATGCCAAGGCATGCCTAAGATAACATCACAGTTATCTATGGGTGCAAGTAGAAGAGATTCTTGGTCATGGTAATCCCCAATTTTAACATTCAACTTCCCTTGAATAGGAGTAGAATTGGTTGTAAGTCCTTCAAATGCCAAACTTGATCCAATTGGTGTTCCCAATCGATTCGGTGGAATTTGTAGCCTTTCAACAGTATCTGCTGACACAAAATTATCTGTGGACCCTGGATCAAAGAGTATCAAAACTCATTGATTGTTGAGTGTCCCCCAACCATTTAAGAGTTGTATTTTCTTCTCATTTGAATGAGTGTTAGCTTGCACATCTGGAACAAAATTTGAGGATGGCGGAGGAGGATCTTTAACTACATTTGCTTCCTTCCTTTTGTGAGGACAATCGGGCATCATATGCCCTAACTCACCACAAAGAAAGCACATTCCTTCCTCTTTGTACTTTTGTATCTCAGAGGGTGAAAGATACTTGCACTTCTTCTTATTACCCTCTAGCTTTGAATATTGGTCATGGGTAAAGGTAGGTCTTCTTTGATTAGTCATGTCTCTTAGTTGATCATAGAGCTGCTCTTATTTAGCTCTATAAGAACTCATCTCCAACTTTCGAGATGTACCATGTGTATGCAAACTTTTAGCTATGATGGCAGACTCCATCATGCGAGATAAGGTTTCATGTGGATACACCTTCATGGTTTTGTGTAAATGAGGGAGTAGGCCAGCTTCAAACTTCCTTCTCTTCTCTTCATCGCTGATCTCCATGAAAGGAGTAACCTTGAGAAGAGTAGACCAAAACTTGTCGACATAAGTAGTGACCTTTTCATGCTCTTTCTGGCCTAGCCAATTCCACTCCTTCTTGACATCATTCTCAAAATCAGGAGGCAAGAACTGAGCATAAAACTTCTTCTTGAACTTTTCCCAAGTCGTAGGTTTCCTTCCCTCCAAAATGAGAGTCAACCACCAATTGCTAGCAGTGTCTTTCAAGTGTATGCCTACATGCCTTAGCTTGGACTTTCTTGAGAAATTACCATCAGAAAAAGCAACTTCAAATTGCCTGACAAAGGCTAACGCCTTAGCAGGATCTTTCTTACTGGAGTAAGAGTCAAACTTTATGTCCTTATCCCCAAACTTGAAAGTCTTAGTCTTCTTAAGCTTGCTCCTCTTATGGTCCCTCTTTGTCAGTTTGCGGATTGCACGAGACTTAGAACCAAGAGAGTAGAAACTAGAAGATGATGAGGAGGAGGAGGAACTTGAGTAATCAAGGGAGTAGCTAGTTGCTGAGGGAGATGACTCCCTCCTTATCCGTCTCACTTGAGGTGAGGTCTTTTTACTCTTCTTGACCCGAGAATCCTTCTTCCTTCTAAGAAGCTTCTCAGCAATTGGATGCTTTGCATCTTCACCATCAATTGGTGCAATGGTGTTTCCTCCAGTATCACCATCTTTTGGAGGATTCAGTCCTTCATAAGTAGCTTCTTCCCTTGCCCTTAAGCTGTCAATCAATTGATGTACTTCGGGAATCTCCAACAAGCTACGATACTCTGTCAATTGAGCCTGTAATTGCTCACTTGTAGGTGCTTCACATCAGTTGCCATCTTTACCTTCTTCTTGCAAGGATCACCTTTACTTTGAGAAAAGCAAAGAGACCTGCTTTGATACCACTGTTATAGAATCCGAGATACACGCTCGACTTTCTTATATGCTTAAAATATATATGCCAAATATTATATTGGCACAGAGGGAGAATAGATGAGAGAAAAGAAAGATGTAGAGAGAGAGGCAGAGAAATTGGCAACACACTAGGGACTGGAAGATGGACCAGTCCCCCCCTCCCCCCCCCCCCCTTGTGGAGTTATATTATTGACAAGGAGCAAGCTCCTCCATTACACATAAGCCAGTTCTTACTTGTAGATATTGGAAACAAGATCACTATTCCTTGCACGGTATACAACCGGCTAACACTTGCACAACTTGGAAGTTGGCACCTTTTGATCCTTCTTGAGTCTCCTTCTCTCCTACACATATTGTGTAGGGATCTCCTCTTGGCACTTGATTTCAACAGAGCTTCCGTAGCACTTGCACCTTCTCTTCTCCTCTTGGAACTTGATTTCAGCAGAGCTTCCGCAGCACTTGCACATTCTCTTCTCCTCTTGGAACTTGATTTCAGTAGAGCTTTCACAACACTTGATTTCAATAGGGCTTCTGCAGCACTTGCACCTTCTCTTCTCCTCTTGGATACATGCAAAGTGATGCTTCCTTCACCTCTCTCTTACACCCAGGGAGAGCCTCCTCTTTTATAGGCTTTCAAGAGCTTCTCTTCTTGGAGAGATAGTTGAATTGATCTTCATGCAAGATGTGGTTGTTCCACTCTGCAGCACTAATTTCGAGATATCTCTTTGTGCGTTGTTTGGATGAAAAAACGTCCAACACAAAAGTTGGAGATTTCACTGTTTTCAATAACCCTAGCGGCCCGTTTTTAGAGATTGTTTTTCTATTACAAGATATTTTAAAAATAGATTTTCCAAAAAAACAAATTTTTAAACTGTACTCTTAACTTGTGGTCCATGCAACCACCTTGAGTCATAGATAAGGAGAGTTCATTAGATTGCCTTGGGCCTCAACCTTAAGATTGAATTCCACACAAAAGCTTGTGTCATTTTAGACCTTAGAAAGAGAAAATCACTTCTCTCCTCATTTCCAAAGGATCACGTCTCTCGTCTTTCTTAGTGAGAGAATTCCCTCTCTCGTCTTTCTTAATGAAAGAAAAGACCTTAAACCTTGACTTGTAGGGGAGAGGATGACCCCAAATGAATGCAATGCTCATTACACACAAGTAAACATTCCCATGCTTCCCTGGATGCACACATAAATACATATACACAATGCTAATGCACTTTCTCTTCTTAGAACTCAATCCATCTTCATTTATGTGTAACTCCTTGGTTCTTGTGTACACTCTTACACTTGGCAAACACTTCTTTCCCCCTTCATAACTTGTACTGTATGTACTAGATATCCCTGTCATAGTGCTCTGATCACCCCATTAAGTGATGCACTAGGAATACTGGTCTCTAAATGGTCTCATGGCCATGCTAGATCATCATCAACACTTAAAAAAAAGCGAGTCATTAATTTATTGACATGAATTTATTAAATAGAGAATGCGTAATGAGCAATAAATTTAGTGACACAGCCACTCCACGGCATAAGACAAAGGATTTGGCATTGTTTAATCACTCTTCCTGGCATTGACCATTAACATTGAGCATTGATTTTGAGTCATTGAGCTTCAGTTATTAATTGTGCAAACAGGTCAACATGCTGTCATAAAACAAGGATAGCCATATCTTTCATGTTTGGACCTCATATATGCTTCTCGAGATGCCCATATACCTATGTTTAGTTGCTGGATACTTGGGGGATCATATGGCATTGGTTTGAGATGATATTGGACTGATTTGAGCACTCTTTTAGCTCAATTTTCTCATAGATATCACTATTGTCATAATAGAACTAAAAGCTATTTGCCTAGGAAATGTCATGCTCTTGGCTTATGCGATGCTCTCGAGATGCTCATTTGATGTTGGACACTTGGGGAATATTTGGCCAATGTATTGAATGCTTTTGGACTGATTTGAGTCCATATTTGGCTCAATTTTACTGTCACTTTTACCACTGTAATAAGAAAGACTAAAGGTTATTTGATCAATGAAAGCATATGTCTATTGCTTGTTAATGTTTCTCGACTATTTGGGATGATAGATTGATGTCTATGGTTGATGCCACATGCTTGGCCATGCTCCTCGAATGCTTTTGGTCTTCGATTGAGCTCACTTTTGCTCAATCTTGACTATCATTCTACTGTTGTATATACATTGGATAGCAAGCTTTTAACAGGGACAATCTATGCCTAATGCTCTTTCATGATATTTGAGCATTCTATTGGATGTATTGGTGCATGACATTGAAGCTCTATGCTTGGTTATGCTGTTGAATGCATTTGAACTTTGATTTGAGCTTACGACATTTGACATTGGTCGTCAGTTAGTTCATTCGATGCTTTAGAGGTCTATGACCTTACAAGCTTGAAGCTTTTATCGGGTCTTATACTCTCGGCTATGTACTTGATGTAGCTTGGATGCTTCGATTCCACTCACATGAGGATTTGATCTGCTTACTTGACACTTGGATGCTACAGTGAATTTTGGATCTTATTTGCACTTGAGCTTGAGCTACTTCAACCTTTGCTCCCGTGTTGCAGGTTGTTTTGTATCAGTGATTGCCCTTGTTTGGCATTGATTTCTTACTACTACACCTCATTTTCAACATGTTGTAATTGTGGACTATTGTATTATTTATGATAGCAGTCCCCTCCATTTGATGCTATTTTGGTCATAGTTTGTGGACAACTCATGATTTGTTCAATGCCTCTTTTTTAAGCTTGTTTTGACAGTGGTTTTGGGGTTGTTTGCAGGTATTACAGCAGCTTATTTGGTCGATAGTATTGTGCCTCTTTTTTCCTATAGTATGGCAGGTCATTCAAATGAAAATGCCATCTTCAACATTAAAAAGTTAGATGGCAGCAATTATACTCCTTTAGAAGACCCAAAATTGGCAAGTTTTGGTGTAGAAATCTCATATTAGGCTGATTACATGCAAGAGCATTAAGCTGAAAGGTCAAGATCAAGATGTATGGGATGACTTAGATGAGCTTTGCAAGTCCACAATTATCCTATTCCTCAACAAGCAAGTTTATTATAATGTTGTCACAGATGGGCAGTCTGAATGGGATCTTTGGGAGAAAATCTATAATCTCTATGATAAGAAGAGCCCTGCTTCTCAGATTTATTGGCTAAAGCAACTTATAGACCTTTGCATGAAGGAAGGTACCAGTGTTTTTCAACATTTGAGCGAGTTTTATGCTATCATTGGCCAACTATCATTGCAAGGTATTGACTTTAAGGACAATCTTCCACCTTTGTTCTTGTTGGTCATACTACTTGAGACTTGGGACACATTATGTTCTTCTATGTGTGCAAATATGTCTGAGAATGGGCTAAAATTGTCTGATGTAGAGGGTGCACTCTTGACAGAGGAGATAAATAGGAAGAATGTGGATGCTTTGGTACTTCTCATGCTTTGACTATTTGGGGTCACCATGATGGCAAGGAGAAGAAATGACCATCATGGTAGAGAATCACAGAAGTCTTATTCTAAGTCTAGTGGATAGTCTCGCAATAAGTCCCATAGACATAGGTCTGATTTAACATGCCATTATTGTGGGAAAGCAAGACATATCACGCCACAGTGCCATAAAATGTATGAAGAACAAGCACAAGGAAAAGGGCAAAGGGAAAGCATAGGACAAGTATGATGATTGCAGCATTGTCCCTGCTAAGTCTAGTTTTAAGATCACATAGATCAAGCCTCTAGTGTAGTATTCCTCCCTTTTTTTCCCAAAAAACTCAAATAGTTCAGCAAAATGCATGTTATCCCTTCGTTTTTGCACAAGATTTTCTATTCTATTCTCTCTTTTCACTCAACATCTTCTTTTGCTTTATCTCTTATGTCAACGAGAAACCTCACGTCCTCAGCATTCCTTCTCTTCTATCAGAGCAATCACAATCGACAACAAATTTGATCTTGACAATAATAGGTGGATTCCTTCTACCATCTCTATTGGTAGTTGGGTTATGTTGTAGACAAGGAAGAGAAGGTGACGTGGAAATGAATTCATTGACACCTACAAGGGGCGAGTCAAGGATTTCAAGGTTGAAGGATCATAGAAAAAAATCAAGGAGGTGCTTATACAACATGCGTACATGCACTCATTGCGTTTGCAGAATATGGCATATTGACATACCACGCCATAGACGAAACTGTAAGTTCAAAAAAATTCAATAGGCTTGAAATTGTGTTTTTATGTTTCAAGAATTTATTGAAGTTTGTTTAGGGTTGTAGATATATATCTATCAAACCACCTTAAGGACTGGCAACCTATTGAAAGCATACTTGGAGTCTTTGATACCATCCATGGCTCTATTGGTAAGTAGTTGTACAAAGTGACCTCTGACAGGTCATTCGCCAAGGAATGATAAATTTTACAATGCACCATTAAGCATAACAGGTTTTGGATCTCTCAGCCCTCTTTCACTCCTAGCTTTGGATAGTGTAGGGTGGCCAATCCCAGAAGTGAAAACATGTGAATCTTATAGATTAAAGATTTATGTAGATATTCAAAGATATCTACGTCATAATTAGCTAGCAGATAGGTGAAGATCACAATCTTTGTGCCATTACATATTTTTGTGGTTTTTTTAATGATGAGAAAGTTCAAAAAATAACATCAATGTTCATATGTCGGAGAAACGTACGGACTTCCCAGGTTAGAGGAGCTAGGATATAAAAGAAGTGTGTGGGTTTATGTCCAAAGTGGAATAGAAACCTATTGTTTGCAAATATATGATTGCATGACAAAATTTTATTTAGATTTTATATTACATGAGATGGCATTATGCGAATGGAAAGATCATGACAATTGATCAAGACTTACAAGATGATGTCGATAATCCTATGGTGATGTTAGGGTTTGGTTGGAGGTTGAGATCTTAATGATGCTCAGTGTAAGGGAAATTTTCTATTTACGACAAGTGCAAATGGACCTAATGAATGAGGACCTAAATATCCATGTTGCTTATTTGTTTAAGTGCAATGGTCATAATGTGAATAGAATATGTAATCCAAAAGTGTGGTACATTGTCTAAGATATAATTTTTTTGTTTGCAAGTAACATGAATGACAATGAACCTTATGTGAAGGTACCCTAGAGAAAAAAGAGAAATACTTTATGTAAAGACATTCACACTACACAAGTTTTCCTCTTACCTCAACCTATCCAATAGTACAAATGGAAATACAGATGCAAAATTGTAAGAAAGACGAAAAGTGATACAAAAACTATTTGAATTCCATTTTCAAATGATGACAATTTGATTTCAAAAGCTTTAGATTCTACAAGATTTCTGATTTGAATACTATAGTTTTGGCATATTTACAGTCTTTGCATCCTCTCTATATCTGAAGTATCCAATGAGTCAGTGTCATTAGTCAAGTGCAGATAATTTAAGTCAATGGCATTGGGATGGGGATACAACTTTCTGACTTAGCGCTTTGAGCATGGAGCTAGAGGGTCATATGTAGGTGGTATTGAGAGATTTCAATGAGAAGTGTTGTTGATTAGATTTTCAACAATCTCTGCTCTAAATAGAAGAAGGTCATCATCTGTATAAGTTGCTAAGTGCTCACCCTACATAAAATTGTAGAAATGAGACCAAGTATAAACCTTACATCGCCCGTTCATTGCCCAAGTAGATGTTCCAGGACTTGTTTTGCATTGCAACAAACTCTCCATCTGTAGCTATGGCCACCACCCTGCTTCGGCACTCTACAAAGAATAATTATTGTGTTGGTCTTGAACTATTGCCTCAAAGTCCTTTACTAGATTTTCCAAATAGCTGTTTTGGTAAATGAAAACACAATTAGTGCTTTTCTTTTTTCCCCTCCCCCTCTCCCTCTCCTTCTCCATCTCATGGAACTTACTACTTCACACATTGTCATGGTATCCTTCAGTTGAGTTGGATAGAAAGCATCTCCTTATGGGAATATCATATGCAATCACAAACTCCAATAAGGTCTACAAGGCAAGAAGGACAATAAAGTTTGGCAATTAAAAAAAGATTTGAGATAACTTAAAAGAAATATACCAAAAAGGCCTTATCTTACATGGTATGCCATAACTAGATGTTGTATGAGATCCAAATTGCAATCTTGGTACTACCATAGGCACATGTTGAAAGACAATGTTCTCTCTTGGGTTAAAATTGTCGATATAGGAGAGAATCTTTGACAAAAACATTCTCTTGAACATTAGAGGGAAGGTTTACAAGAATTAAGCTGCAAAAGTAAATAAATATTAATATTTAGGCCATTTGCATATGAGAAAAACATGCAAAATTTTCAAAGTTTCATAATACCTTAAGATTACAGTCATTACATGATCGTTGATCTACTTTTGAAGGCCTAAGGGAACTCAAATATCCTCCTCGCTAAACTGGATGGCACTGAGCTACTGCTACTGGTGTGGCCTTCTTAGAGGTAGCACAACATCAAAAAATGGACCCAACGTCTTAATCGCCTCACGATTGTCATGCATGCTAACATGCCTCTCTCTTTTTTGTATGGTCTCTCTCTCAACCTTTGCTTGCCTAGCCTCCATCTCATGAGCCTCCCTTTCTTCCTAGGCAACCCTTTGGGCATTTAGCCTTGTGTTGTGGGAATGTGAGGGTGTGACATCAATCATCTTCACCTCCTTGCTCTTTTTGAGGGGAGGGCTCTCTAAAATTCCCTTCATCTTCTTGTCTATAATGCCTTGTGGGACTAGCAACTTGTTGTATATCTGAAGCTGAGTAACTTGAGGGATGTGAAGTCCTTAAGCATCATTGTCACCCTTTGGGCGTGAGCGGCTAAAATGCAGGAGTCCTAAAAAAATTCTACCATAAAGTTCGTAGGAGCTTCATGCCATCAATCTAGTGGTGAGGCATGCTAGTAGAAGTCTAGGTTGTTTGTTTTGCATTTATCTTTAACAATCATGGTAAATGGCATCTTCGCAATTGTAGGCTCGTAGCAGTTCATGATCCTCCTTAGCTCTTTAAGGGACCGAGGCATGTTGTTGGTACCACTTATGATGAGCTTTGGTTTGTAAGGGGGTCATCCTCTTCTTGGAGTCGGATCCCTACTACGAGCTTGGGCTAGGAGCGGATGCATCATCTTGCACATTCTGCCCAAAGGATGCTCCCTGCTATGCAATGTGTGGGTCTTTGGACAATACTACCCTTGTGGTCTACTTGGTTCAGCCATGCCTACAAAAGAGTAGAAATATAGTATCAAAACTCGTAATGATGAAAGGGTGATAAACTAGAGAAATGGGATAAAAGAGATTGAACTCGCACAATGCAAGGGAGGGGGGTGCAAAATTAGGAGCCCTCCTCTCTCACATGGTGCAGGGTGGGAGGGAACCGTAGAACACGAGGGGGGTCCCAAATTAATAGGCCCCCCCTCTCATTGTGCGGTCCCGTGTTGAGAAATAAGGCTAAAAGCCTAAGCTTTATCCATGGTTGTATTAAGTGTGTATGAGAGACTTGAAGAGAAGATAGAATAAAAATAATAATGAAAGGGGAGGAGAGCATGTAGCTCTTGACCTCTACTTGCTGCATCATTGTCTTCCTCTACTTGAAGTTTTCTCAATTGGTATTAGAGCATTCAGGAGGTAGAGCTTCCTGTTGGAAACCATGCCAACAATAAGCTAATGCTTGCCTCCCTCATCCCCATCAGCAGCTCTGATTCTGTAGTTGGGGAAGCCACACTAGTCTCAACATTTAAAGCCAGGTAATCTCTTTCAGCAAATACAAAATCAATTGTTCCATCCATAGCTGTTAACCCTCAAACGAACAAAGGTGGAAAATCTAGAAATTTTGAAGCAAAAGACAAGGCCAAGGCAAAAGAGAAACTGAAGGTGAAGGTGTGCCAAGAAGAATCCGAAAACGCAAGAAGTGCAGAAAAATCCTAAATCAAGGAGAAAGGTGCATGAGAAAAAGCACAAGTCAATACTTTTGTAGAAAAGGCATAGGGCGCACCATGATTTATTTTAAGAGTGTCGGGCTCTCACCTATGTAATTTGTAAAGGTAGATGGGCGGTAAGAAGGAAGCTAGGAAGATAGGAGTACAATCGGAAAAAGGGCCTAGGTCACGACTGGCCATGTAAAAAAGGGGATAAGGGGATGACCGCCCAAAAAAGATTTAGGGTTTTGTATATAAAGTTGAAAAGTGAATGAGAAGCTCATTCTTGTGTGTGGCCAAAAGTGGCTCTCCTCTTCTTCTTCTTCTTCTTCTTCTTCTTCTTCTTCTTCTTCTTCTTCTTCTTGCTTGCTTGCTTGCTCGAGCTTGTGCTTGAGAGAGGGAGTGTGAGAGTGTGAGGGAGTGTGTGTGTGAGGGTGAGGGACCGGGGAGGAGAAGCTCTCCATCTTCTCCTCTCCTCTCCTCTCCTCTTCTCTTCTCTTCTCTTCTCTTCTCTTGCTTGTGGCAATGGAGCTTGGAACATGGAGCTTGAGGATGGAGCTTGCTTGAAGCTTGCACTTGGATCGTGGAGCTATCAGAGTGTGCAAGAGAGGAGGTTACCCAATTGGCATGGAGGTAAGCTCACTACGCTCATGGATAGGTAGCGTGTTGGCTATATGAGAGGTAGCCATTACTGCTCAGCTTGGAATGCTTGAAGCAATAAGCAGTCCGTGGATCTTGGTGGTTGAGCGAGAGCTTCCACATTTTGGTTCCATTGTCGGGACCAACGGATTTAAGCCTTGAGCGCTTGCGCACTTCAGATCGAGCATTGAAGTAGGGTTTTCCCTGAATCGGTGCTTGAGGTAGATAGGTAGGAAGCGAGGGAGTTTGAAGAGGTATTCGATCTCCTTAGCAAGTAGGTTTTTGGTTTTTTGGATTTGGAAAAGCATGTTGGAGTAGTGTAGTATTTGCTTTGTGATTTGGATGCATTAGGGTAGGAAAAAACAAAGAAAAATAAGAATAAGAGTTTCTACTGTCATAACAAGGCAAGAGGATTTGATTTGGTTGCCAATTTGCATTTTGAAGTTTATTTGCTATTCCAGGTATATACAACTCATTCCCTCCACCCATAGCTTTGATCTGGAGGTGCATGCGATAGGCCGTGGCGTAAGTCGTGTGATTTAAGTGACTTATTGTTATGCTGGCCAAAATTGCATCGCGTTCGACCAGTTCGAGTGATGGCGATTCCGAACCGAGTCCCAGAATCGGCCCTCGGCCCCGCACTCGGCCCACTACTACTCAGACACCAACCACTTGGACCACTCACGACCGCTCAGCCCAAATCCATTTGGAAAAACCACTTGGCCCTCGACTGGTTCGATTCAGCCCATTACTATTCGGCCACTCGGCCCTCAGACAACCACAATTCGGACTAGCCGAATTTGACATTCGGAATAGTTACATTCAGCCCTTTCTCATTCTGCCCTAGGCCATTCGGACAGGTCGAATCGGACATTCGGCCCTTGCAATTCGAACCCACTGGGCTGAATTTTTTTTTTCAAAATTTTAACCTGTAACCCTTAAATCGATGAGGGACCGTAAGGAACCGAAAGCACATCATAGATCTATCATGGGGCTGAAATCTAGGGCAAGTAGTTCAAAACTTGCCTAAGAACAGTCTTTCAAATCACGCATGGTGTTTATCGTAACGGCCCTGCGGACTGGGTCTCCCCCTGATGGAGCCCCGTAGAGGGGGCTCTACCCCCTCCGCACCTCTCCCAAGTAGACTCAAGAGAAAACGTGAGCCGTGATAGATCCTCCAAATTAGATCCTAGCGTAGTAATGGCTTTGCACAAGCATAGATTCTCATTTGAAAAACAGCAACCAAAACCCCATACCCAAACAGAGACCCTAGAACCTCAATGGGCCAATCTAGCTAACAAGGGCAAAAAGGCCACATCACAAAAACACGTCTAAGTTACATTCAGACTGCATCTAGTCAGAGCAGAACAGAACAACATCAAGCTACAACTGCAAAGATGACTAGACATGACAATCCTGAGGATAGATGCACCTTGAATAGCACTGCACAGATGATCCAAGACATCAATGGAGAATCCACATTTAGTCATGAAATTGGGGACTCAAGGGCATTTGTCAGAAGGCTTAAATTTATAAGCCAAGGCCCGGAAGATGAAGACATAGTTCCACCTGCTTATCTTAGGGTCAAACTCATCGCGAAAAGAGAGCACATTGTTGATGCTCTGATTGATGAAGGAGTAGATTTTAATATCTTGACCTATGAATCATGGACCCTACTAGGACAACCAGAGCTCACACCAACTAATGCAACTCTTAGTCCTTATGGGGGACACCCACAAGCACTTATAGGGAAGTGCAAAATCCTCGCGACAATTGAAACTGAAAGCTTGTCTATCCTATTTCATGTTCCTCCAAATAGTGCTAATTGCAGAAAGGAAACCCTCCTAGGAAGACCCTTCAAAAGGGCGACCAAGTGTGAGGCCGATTATGTAGCATAGAGGATACACTTGACACTACCAGGTGTGAGGATAATCACAACCTTTAGCAAGGATGACCTCATCAAACCTTGAGGGAAAGGCAAGGAAGGTGCTAACATAACATGCAAGCCTAGTAATGAGAGCAAGGACCTATTGAAAGAGTTGATACAAGCACAAGTTGAACAATGAGAACCAATGAGTGAGGCCATGCTTGAAACAAGAAGGTTAGTAGACAATGCCGAGGATGGGCTTTGGACTTACAAATATAATAGAAGACCCCAAAAGAAGCCCAAGCCTTATAGACGAAGGCATCGATGGAGAGCCAACACAACGCCAAGATGGATATCCAAGCGTTGCTATGTGCTCAAGGGTATTACGTAGGTAATCGATGGATTTGGATACCAAAACCCCCTAATAAACCTCCTCTATCAATTGAAGGCCATATCGTATCAAGAACAAAGAAGCATAGGAGAAAATCTAAACGAAAAACCAAGTCTCGAGTCAAAAACATTGGAGTGATCGAGCCCCTCACGATCGAAATCAAGAAACCAAATGGGACTATTCGAAGGGTAGATCCTCAGCCTAGCGTGCTTGACAAGCAAATATCAGATGTAATCGTTGAGGGTACGTAAAAGCCACTAGTGCCCAAGGAGCCTTTGATTCCCCAAGTGGATAACAAGCATCATAGGCATAACATTGCTCATGGAAAGGCTAAATGCTCAGCAAAGAAAATGGCAGAATCATCTAACAGTCATGAGCAAATCTCCCAGCTAGTATCAAAGCCACTTAGGAGTCCCAAGTCTCCTATACCCTCTTTCCCTAAATGGACACAGGAAGCACAACAACAATCGTCAAGTGCAGCTGCTCAATCCCAATATCTATCTCCATCTAAGCTTCCAAATGCCCAAGAGGTGGGACATGACACCACCTGTAGCTCTCAGCCCAAGGACATGCCTGTGCAATCTATTGTGACTAGATCAACTGAGGCTTGATTTGCACAAGTGAATGCTCAAAGGGCAACAAAAGACACAACCACTTCCGATAAGCCTGATGACCTGACACTGCAATCTACTAATAGTAGCCAAAATACTGAACTAACTGCTACTGCTTCCAATCAGGAATCATAGAAGTCATAGTCTTTGGACGTGATGATGCCCCTTGTGGAACGTGTCCTTAGCAATTCAATCGTGGAAGAGGTGTTGCAACCAAAATCCTTGACACCTTCAGCACTTCTGAAGCACCTAAAGCTTAGGCTTGAGGAGAAATCTCTTGAAGGTTTGGCCAAGGAGATGGCACATCTGACCAATGAACTAGAGAATAAGTGCCTAATGAAGTTTGATCACAAGCTGACGGCCATCACACGTGCATATGTCCAGGTGGACATGGGAAGGCCAACACTAGAGCATACGAAGCTCATAGCCAAACCACCGACTTGGGATGAGCAACAACATGTTTGCTCCCGCTATGTAGATATCACCGAAGAGGTCATAACGGATATCCCAGAGGCCATAACTAGAGAATTGTGCTTGATACCCTCACTCTATACTGCTCAATGTGAGACAAACAAGGAAATGATCAAAGCAATCAAACAAAAAGGGAAAGGACAAGGTGAGTTCGTGCAGAAATGGTACTCCAATCAAAGTTTGGCAGCCAAAATTGGCCATCGACTAATGACACTCGCTGAGCAAAGAAAAGCCCTTTGGAGATTAAAACATGATCCCACGTACATTGCCCCAACCTCATTACGAGTGTTGGCAGTGGTCCATGAGGTCCAACTTTCTGCCCCACTGTCCAAAAATATCCCTTGTATGATAAATTGCTTCTAGAAGAAGATCTACATGTGGCTAGCACGCTAGGAGTAGGGAGCATGGTTCTTGATGTTAGTGCATATGTCTTTTGCCTCACTCAAGTCCCTACAGTTCTAGATCTCTATGCTTCCCATCAATACAACCCCGACTTCTTCAATTGGTTTCGTCCAAGCTTACCTGACAAGAATCCTAGACTATCTCTCGGTTCTACATTAGAGTCACCCAAACCTCCTGAGTAAGAGAAAAACAGCTCTAAACACAACACCATGCCAACCAAAAGCACCTGCCAATGCAATCAGATGAGGAGCTAAATAGAGGGAAATTAGCTAAAGAGCTAGGCTCTCCAAAAAGAGAGGCAGTTGAACCCTCACAACCTAGCGAGGTTGTTCAGTAGGCTGCAGCTACGTCCCATGAGGACACACTAGAGAAAGAGAATGCTGAGGCCCAGCCAAGCACATCAACGATTGACCTAGTTCAAGGTCCCGAGTCTTCAAGGGACACACCTCAATTGCCTAAGAAAAAGAAGAGAAAAGAACTAAAACAACAATGGCAGTCGCAAGTGGTTGTAGACGCCAAGAAGATTGAGACCAAGAGTGCCGAAGAGTTGAGGAATAAAGCATTGAGTCCACCCATGAATGAACCCATTGCCATCTCTTCTAGTAGAGGTGAAACCTTAGATGCATCCATGTGCTCTGAAAAATCAAAGCAACCATTACCATCAATGGTTGCTTGCAACACTCAATCCACCGACAACAGAACTCGCATTGACCAATCAAGAGTGGATACAATATTGTCACAACAGGGTGACAAGACTATACTGGTCACATCCAAGGAGAACCATGACACAATAGCAGCAAGGCCTCAGGAGAAACATGGGAACCCTGAGAGCATAAACAATTCTAGTGTTGACCAATCTTGCTCATCTAGGCCTGAGCCCCCAGCTATGCTAAAGCCTAAGGAAACTCCTAGAACCTTGCATGAGATAACAACCAAGTAAGCCCTCATTGAACATAGAAGTGTCGTAGAATGCTTAACTGAGTTGGATGCTAAACTCAAAGTATTCGCATGTGTCTACATCCTTGCAGACATGGGTACATTCCCTAGGGGGCAGCTGAAATTATACTTGCCATTTTTCCTATCTTGGGAAGAGCAAGAACATCTTGACGAGCACTATGACAGGCTCCTATATGAACGCATGCGACTCATCTCTAACGAGGAAGCCGATGAACTACGCTTAACTGTGACATTTAATGAAGTGCTATGCCAACCAAATCTCTTGGAGATAGAGTAACCAAAGCGACAATCAGAGGGTCAAAGTCAATTAAAAAAATGTTGGTTTGAAAATCGCGTTACAATGGCTGAACTTGGAGCCCAAATTATGATGGTCTCAGAGGAGCGATTGGCCAAATGGTGGTCCCAAAGAGGCCCAACCTATGTGACGCCAACTTTCTTTTGAGTGTACTGACTGCCATTCAGGGTGTGGACTTAGCCGAAACTAGCCAAGAGAACTCTCTGGCTAATAAGGTTCTCACTCAGGAGGAGTTACATGTTGCTAGTAGACTCGGACAAGGTACCATGCTACTCGATGTTGCAAAATATCTATTGTTATTGAGTAAGCTGCCACGAGTACTAGATGCGCGTGCCACACTCTAGTACAATCCGGGGTTCTACAATTGGTTTTTATCCTCACGAAGTGACATGGATTTGTAAATATGTACATAAATAAACAATGAGTTTTGTGACCCTGTATAGATAATATCAACACACACAAGCAATGATAGTGAAGCGCAGGGAGAAGAGTTGGGTTTGATAAGCTGAGCTCCTCAGGTCCTCCTCTCACCACACATCTAGAAGTCGTGTGACCATTCCCGTCTCCAGGTGGAAGGCATGCAACCCTCATTACCACCATAGGAAGCTCTGACCAATATCTCTGATGGCATAGACGGGGCACTGTCCCCCCTTCAATACACCTTTCCCCTTTTCGGTCTATCCTTGCAGGGACGAGCCCTACTCCACTCCATGACAACCAGTCCACACAACTTAGCATAAGCTAAGATCTGCTAATGGCTGGAATATGCCCCGCAGTCTAGGCATGACGAACATCATCACGGGGGCCGTCCCTCTACAACAAACACTGCATGCCTCACCTCGCCCCTCCTCCTCATATGCGCTTGATAATCCATTGTTTAATCCCTTTCATGCAAATAATTCTATCTTGCCTCAAAGCCTAACCTTGATTTACATTTTGCAAATTTCCCCATAGTAGCCGTCATGGAGTAATGAAGCTGGCATGCAAGGAAGCCCTCCTCCATAGAAGGGAGCATAAGGCACAAGCGCCTCCATGAGAGTGATATGTGCCTACCCTTAGGAGGTACACACCAAAAAGAGGCCCTAAGTGACGCCACCCCAAATGCAGGCCAAAGACTTCCCAGGCCAGGAGAACAAAGGCTCAAGGGCATGTGCGGGGGCTGGCAACCCTCGCCGTGCAGGCCCTTACCAGACCCTCGAGCACCAGGTGCTCGAAAGAGAAGAAGGCAGCTAGAAACAGAGAGAGAATTTGACGAATTATTTAGAAGCATTCTTGAAATAGCTGCGGCCAAGGACTACACCATTTGGGTCCCGGTCGATATCTTCCTCGCCCAACCTGACAGGAGCCCACCACCGGCACAACCCTAGTCATCTGATCACCCAAATTCACCCCGTCTCATACAAATAGAATAGGCCCTATGTTGTATAAGTTGCTTGCCAAATGCTATCTTGTCATAACTTTTTGTCCTTAAGTGGTTAAAGGGGTACGCTCCCCAACTGTAAAAACCTCCCTTACTACTAATCCATGGCATGTCTTTAACAAGCACCAATGATATGCATCGCAGCTAGCACCATAGGATTTTGATAAAATAATATCTTTTTGTGTTGCATCTGCTCATTATAATCGATGAATGTGACTTGCATATACTCTCACGAAGTGTTAAGTGGATGTAGGACAACACATGTCTTTGTACGAAAGTGTTCAATGTCCAAGTCACCGCAAGACCACCAACCTCACAAAGAGCCACGATGAAGCCACTCCACTGAAAGTGAAAATCACCCTTGCCAATCGCCCACATCGCATGGCCCAAAGCATGATCAGTGGCTACTTTCTCTTTCTGGGTCAAACTCTGCACTTGGCACTCATGGCAGTTGTTACCTCAATTGTACCAACATCGCATGTTACAAAGAGGTTTTGCAAAATCTCCAGTGTATCTCCCCATCTCAACAATTGTTCCTCTAGCAATGAGGCTAGGACACAATCATCGTTGTAATATCTAGTTTCGCAGCCTTTGAATCTCGACATTTCCTGATCCAATTGAAAGGCTGATAGCCTCAACATATTGCAATGGTCGTACTCATGTTATTCTTAAAAAAAAGTGGGAAAGAAAAGGAAAGAAGAAAAAGAAAAAGAAAAAGAAAAAGAAAAAGAAGAAGAGAAGATACAAGAAAATAAAAGAAAATAAAAAAAGCACTCACAATCACATCATGACACCTAGGGGTCCTCAAATTAGGTATGCCTAGTGACCTTGGTTGGTTGGCTCCGTCCCTAGTCCCTTAGCCCTCTACATATCCCCCACAATTGTTCAGGGCACATCAAGGATAAGGCATACCTAAGGAGCTTGTCTTGCCTATGGTTAGACCTGTCACCCTAACCCAATTGCACGACTCCTTGCAATTGATTGTGGTAAGCACTGCATGAATGGCCATGAAAAGTACACCATGCTCGTCGAGCAAGCCTAGTAGCTACCAACTATTGGAAGTTCGGTGTCAATGTGTTCAATTATGCTACATCATGCTGTCACAATGCAAAGGATGTCTCATACACCTTCCTATGTACTTCCCTCAACATGGACAACTTTGCTTCATCCACACATTGTTACGAGGAACTAGACCCGTGGTCTTCTAACTACGTAATATCTAAGTATGCACGAGCACTCACATCATATCTGCACTAAAATATATACACAGTCTCCCAAACTAATCAAACTATGTCTTGTGCATGATAAGAAGACTAGCACTACCCCTAGGGAGAGACCACATATGAGAGGTTTTCAATTGCAGGTACTAAAAACTCCATCAAATGCATCCTCAAATCTTGATCATCACTCAATGCTGACCTCTTGACCATTCCTATCATGCAAGCCCACCAAACAATCGGCATGTGTAGAATC